>NC_047659.1:146745378-147110378 GCF_011762505.2 Arvicanthis niloticus
TAAAGGTTGAAGTCATTTTTCAAAGTGCCCCCTTTTCTTCCTAGGACTTCATCAAGCAGGCTGGGAGTTAGAGAGCCACAGTTCCTGTGGAGAGAGAACAAAGGCTACTTTACTTTATCCCCTGCTGTTTTAGGATGAGGTGCTAAATGCTTCCGGCCTCAGAGGAACTCAGGCATGTCAGCTACAGTAGCAAAGTGACTTAGACTTTTTTTTTTTTTTTTTTTTTTTTTGGTTTTTCCGAGACAGGGTTTCTCTGTGTAGTCCTGGCTGTCCTGGAACTCACTCTGTAGACCAGGCTGGCCTCGAACTCAGAAATCCGCCTGTCTCTGCCTCCCAAGTGCTGGGATTAAAGGCGTGCGCCGCCACCACCACCCCCCGGCTGACTTAGACTTAAGATAGGTAAACGTTTTATTAAACAGCAACCCTGAATATCTCTTAAGACCAAGTCTTACCCTCACCGATGACTCTCTCCCCCCTCCACTGCCTCAAGAGGAACCAAGAAGAAGGAACAACCACCAGGGCTGGCCCCCCAGCAGTAAAGCATCACAGAGACCCTTCTCTATTGATGGGTCAGTATAGACTCCCAACAGGTCAAAGTCCTAGACAAAGAAGTCCTATGAAACACCTTAGGCTGTATGAAGGGACCCTCCAGATCAGTGTCCCTGGATCGCGTGTTCAGGTTTCTTATACTCTGCCAGGAGTGCTTTCTGTCTCCAGCCAGGTTCCTCAGAGGAGACTGGAACAGAGGAAGGAGAGTCCACACTTGCTTTCTTTAGAATATGCATTTCAATCATACTCAAAGATCTTCTTGGATGTCTTAACCACCAACGCTGTTCTGAAATTGTTAATGTTTTCCTACCTTGATTTATGTATGAAGTTACCTGTTTGCTGCAGAGCTTGCATAAGGGCCTTATCCCCATGTTACCAGCGGACTTTTGATTTTGGGATTCCATTAGTTCTGAAGTGGGAGAGTGTTTCCACACCCAGCAGTGTTGCAACGAGGCAATGGGGTGCACCTTTCAGGATGAAAACCCTCCACCATAGGTTTGAAGCATTGAGTATCAAACTATTAGGAATAGGTCTGAGGTCTCAAGAAAATGGCCACACAATCCTAAGTATGTCAGCAGAGCAAAGTGCTTTGCTTCTGCAGGCGGGTGTATACCATGCTAAACCAACAAGCAAGCACGCCCTGTGGGGTTCCAAGGGGTGTGTGTGTGTGTGTGTTTTATCCATAATACAAGGCATCCATCCTACACCTCACTCTGAGTAGTCAGAACTCAGCCTTGTACTCTTATTTGATTGGCTGATTGAAGATATTGTGGTTGCCAGGGAAAAATGAAACGAGTATATATATATTTTTTTATTTTAGGAAAAGGCTTACTTGGGAGGGATTCTTAACAAGTGGTGTGCTTGTTACTGTTGTTGAAGTGCGAAGTTAACATACCAAAGCAGACTCGGTCTCCAAGTTCTCCCGTATCTTTCAGTCCCTACACACACACACATGCATGCGCACACGCACGCGCACGCGCGTGTGCACACACACACACACAATGTCTTGAACTTTCCACACAGACTCTCACTACATAAACTAGGGTACCTAGAATTCACAGACACCCTCCTGCCTCTGTCTCCCAAGTGCCGGGATTAGAGGTGTGCTCCACTACATCCACCCCTCAAGTAGCATTTTCTGAGAAACTACATTTTGCCCTTCTCTCTGTGAGACATGCAAATCCAGAAATTCTTCTGGTACATGAGCTTCAGAAGTCAGATATTTTCTCTATTTTGGATCTTGTATTTTCCTTGTGTTTCATATGGCCTCTTTCAGGTGACCAGACCTGGAGCTGTATGCACAGTGAGTGTCCTTCTGATCCCTCTCAGATTTCAGTGTCCTAGCGTTCAAAGAGCTGGGTAAAACCCAGGGCTCTGATGCATATCAGTTTCTTTGTCAACCTCTGCCTTCACACACCCAGTGAGGCTCATTCTGGCTTCAAGCTTTTTAGGTACCTGTGGCCACTTTGATTTCACCAGAACACTCATAATGCCTTTCTCCTATCTGAAATGTCAGCCTTTGGCCACAATGCCACATGGGGAGGCCGGCTGACATTTCCTCATGTCAGATTTGGTCTCGCTTCAGTGCATTTTATATCTACAGAGGTAGCCTTTGACCCTTGGTCTTCAGATTTGCATAGTTATTACAAAGTTGCAGTGTCCCAGGCTGCCTTAAGGACTCTACTGGGGGCAGAAGAAACTTTGTTTCAAACTGTTTCGTTTTGTAAAAAGAAAGTTCAACCTGCAAAGAGAAAACTGCTGCTTTCTGTGTTGATTCTGGGAGAAAAAAATAGAGCTAGCCTCTGGAAACTGGATTAGCAAGGATTATGGTGTGTGTGTGTGTGTGTGTGTGTAAGAGAGAGAGAGACAGACATAGACAGACAGAGAAAGAGGACAACCTGAAGTTTCATTCCAACCTGACATTTAATTCTATCCAACTTGTTCTTGAAACAGGGTCTCTCAGTGGCCTGGAGCTCCATCAAGAATATATTTGTCTCAACCTCTCCAGTACTGAGATTACAGATGCATGCCACAATTTTTTTTTTTTTTTTTAAAAAGATTTATTTCTTTTTCGGTGCATTGGTGTTTTGAGTGTGTGTGTGTGTGTGTGTGTGTGTGTGTGTGTGTGTGTGTGTGTGTCAGATCCTCTGGAACTATAGTTACAGACAGATGTGAGCTGCCATGTGGGTGCTGGCAATTGAACCCAGGTCCTCTGGAAGAGAAGTCAGTGCTCTTAACTGCTGAGCCATCTCTCCAGCCCCACAATTTTTAAATGTGGATTCTAGGAGCTAAACTCAGGTCCTCATGCTTGCATGCACAGCAACACTGTTCTGACTGAACCATCTCAAAATGGCTCATATTTCTGAAAAAAAAAATTGCTTCTACAAAGAGAACACTGGTTGTTACCTCCATTGGTCCATAGAGAGAGCAGAGCTGGCCTCTGAAAGCCGGATTAATGGGCACCACATCAATCCTTGTAAAGATACATTCAGCCTTTCTTGGTTGCATTGGCACTCCTCGAGACTGAAATGATGAGTCATAGAGGCATAGCCCCCATGGAGGGAGCAATAGTCGCATTACTGTCCTCTAGCGGCTCTGAAGTCATAATTGCCCAGGGCCCCAGGGTTCTGAGCTGAGAATAATGGCTCTCTATCAGACAACAGAAAGCCTTAATGTTACAGAGCACAGGAGGAGGAGGCAGCCCTATAGGCAGAGATGGTGCTGACATTTGGCTGAGTCATGAGTAATGTTCAAAGTCAACATCAATAAACACTCTAAGATCGAGAAGCAGACTCTGAGAGGCCAAGAAACAGAGATCCTGAAAGGCCAAGAGGAAGGGCCCTGAGTCGATGAGCAGCTAGCTGCCTGCACACTAACTACCCCAGGGTCAGTCAAGTCCCAAGCAACTAGCTCCACCCCAGCCAAAACATATTCCTATGCAGACTCCTTCCAGGGAAGATTACTAACCTCACCTCCCATTGCCTTTTCTGTTCTACACTTCTCCATCCACATGAAACAAGCAGGGCTTCCTGGAGACAGAAAAAGAGGGAGTCATCCAGGCAGAAAATATGGGTTCACTACCTCCAGAGCAGGGAACAGCTGATGTTCTGGGTCACTCACATTGTGAAGCCTGCCTCCCTCACCCAGAATTGCAGACACCCAACATGACCGTGCCTCAGTTTCCCCATCTTCCAGAGGCCAATGGGGGCATTACTTTTAAGGTTTCTTGAAAAGTTTAGTGACACAATACCTATTGGCAGATGCCATCACTGGCTTCTGAGCAAAGACACTCTTCCTCATTCCTCAGCTGGGCAGATCAGGACCTGGGCAAAGCTGCTTGGCTCTCTAAGCCACCCCTCACCTCACCAGCTGGACAAAGTTTCCGCCAGCCAGGTGTGATTTTTTTTGTTGTTGTTTTTTTCAAGACAGGGTTTCTCTGTGTAGCCCTAGCTGTCCTGGAACTCACTCTGTAGACCAGGCTGGCCTTGAACTCAGAAATCTGCCTGCCTCTGCCTCCCAAGTGCTGGGATTAAAGGCGTGCACCACCACTGCCCGGCCAGGTGTGATTTTTGATAACAGCTGTGACAGAGGAGTTGTTGTCGCACATGAAGACAGCAGATAGACAGGAAGCTCTCGTCTTTCCCAAGACTAAAGAACAAAGACGGTGAGCTTCAGCTGAGCCCCAGCTGAGCCCCAAGTGACCTTCATAACAATGCTGCCTTGGGGTAGTATGTTTCAGGGTGATCCTGGAATCTGATCCTCTAAAGTAAGCACACTGAGTCAAAGCCCAGAAAGAAACACTTGCCTTCTGGGTATTATAGCAATCCTTCATAGGCCCCTTCTGAAGAGCTGGGTCCTATTAAAATGCTAAAGTGGCTCAGGAGTGCACCTTCCCTTGGGTCTTGCTGGTGGTAGATTTCAGAGCTAGAATGGAACTTTGCATCCAAAGAGTTGGTGAGCACTGCCCCCTACAGGCAAGACAGGTTGCAGCAGGTGCTCACCTGAAGGCCTTTGTAGCTCCAGGGAAGCCCATAACTTCAGAAAACAGCAAGCAGCTTTAAGGAGAATGGAAATAATTACCTAGGTCCTTAAGCACACCAGCTTACCACAAACAGGAAGATAGACGAGGGTGGAGCTAAGCCATATTAATCAGGGCATGGGTGCCCTACCTAGTTGCAATCTCAGTAGGGAAAGACTGGGCCTGAATTGGAAACTCAAGGGCCCAATCGGATCGCTGCTCAGTTCTAGGCTCCCTACTTCTAATGCTCCACAGCCTGCAGGAGAGGACAGCATAGCTGTTCTCAGTGTTCAGATGTTGTCCAGAGGATGGCCCATTACCATCAGGTGATCACAGGCAAACAGGATGCACAGCAGGCTAACTCCAAAGCAGAACTTGTCCTCCAGAGGCCTGGGTCTCCCGCATGTGCTAAGGAGAAAAAAGTGTGGCCAGGTGTGCTGTGGGAAATTTCACCACTTCGTATACGCTGTCTACAAAGAGACAATGTGACCAAGGTAGATGAATGGCATCTGACCAGAGTCTTTACAAATACTCCTCCCAATGGATCCAGTTCGTGTGACCAAGAACTAAATGCTCCTTTGGTAATGAAGATAGGCTCCTTCTAGCTAGCGGTGACTACCTCCTTCCAGAAGCATCAGGTACTCAGACAAGCAGTGCCATTTAGGAGGCTAGAGATGCACCTCGGTTGGTAGGGTTCTTCCCTAGCGTGTATGAAGCGCTGGGTTCAGTCTCCAGCATATATACTAGCAGAAACCTGTTACCCTAGCACTCAGGAAGTGGAGGAATGGGGACAGAAGTTCAATCTTTGGCCACAGAATGAGTTTGGGGGCAACCTGGGATACCTAAGACCTTGAATAGGCAAATGAATAAATAAAAAGAAATAACAGTTGGTTGAGACCTAGACATGGTCTGGGGATTAGTTTACATGGGTCAAAGTAAACTAGACTGGTGTATAAACTATCAGGCTTGTCTATCCATTAAATGAGGGACAGCCTTTATAGGGTCTTTATTTCTCACCTGGACCCAATCTGAACCCTTCCCCCTGGGATCAAGAATCCCAGCACTTGGAGGCAGGTGAGACGGCTCAGCAGTTAAGAGCACTGACTGCTCTTCCAGAGGTCTTGAGTTCACAATCTGAGCAACCACATGGTGGCTCACAACCATCTGTAATGAAAACT
The DNA here is from genome assembly GCF_011762505.2 of Arvicanthis niloticus. NCBI lineage: Eukaryota > Metazoa > Chordata > Mammalia > Rodentia > Muridae > Arvicanthis > Arvicanthis niloticus. Next base: position 146,751,124 of record NC_047659.1, read on the forward strand.
GATGCCCTCTTAATGAGGTGTCTGAGGACAGCTACAGTATACTTACATATAATAAATAAAAACCTTTGGGCTGGAGCAAGTGAGGCCAGAGCGAGCTGGGCCAGAGCAAGAGGGAGACAGAAAGGGGGGAAAAAGAATCCCAGCACTCGTATCCATCTTGTATAAAAGACGAGCAGCAGGGGTCCCAACAAATGAGGAAAGACTTGACCAGCTGGCTAGTGGACATCACTGTCTACTTTGTATCTGGAAAGTAGGGAGCCTTGCTATAAAGCAGATTATATCCTGGCCATCTGGAACCACCTGAAGACCTCACAGAGAAGACAAATCTGAACAAACTTCACCAGCGATTTCTACAGCAAGTTGGTGTTGTGCCACACAGACACCTGCTCCAGGCCAAAGAAACCCTTCTATCAGGTTTGAAGGAGCCTCTCGGCTCCCAACAGATGTGAATTCACTTTGAAGCTGTGGGATCACACACATGATCATGGTTTCTCTACCATTCCTTGTTAGAAATCATTACAAGAACACTACAAAATGAACAAACACAGCTTCCTCTTAATTCAAGGGTTTGGACTACAGAGCCTACGTGTTCATGAAAATGAGAAGTAAGCGTGGACAAGTAGGCAGAGTCTTAGCTGCCAAACTTTGTGCTCAGCCACTTCCTATTACCTGGCAGAGAGTCTGTTCTGCAGAGACCTGCTGTGGCTTCCTGGGAAGAAAGAATGAAGTCATTCTTTGCTCCTAAACCATCCAACCTGTCCATAGGCCACATATTCCAGGACATGTCTGAAATAACAGATGGACATTTGCAAATGTCATGGCTGGTGGAATGTGATCTGAGTACAGAGGTCATACAAAACAGAGAGGACCGGCTAGGATAGATGAGGATGACGGTTACACAAGGGAAACTCCCTGTGGAAGGAGGATCCTGCCTGGTAGGGGTGAGACTAAGGTGGACTAGAACCAGAAGCAGTCAGCAGCAGAATTTACCATGCCCTAGGTATTCAGAGAATAATCAGCATATTATAAGCACCCAGGCAGAGGCAAGGGCACAGGCCCTGTGAGATCATAACTCCTGGTTGTGTTGAGGCCTAGGCTGGCCCACTTTGGGCGGCCTAAAATGTTGAGGCCCTCCCCACTCCACGTTTGATGGCCACTGTTTCCTGGCCCAAGCTGCCGCTCCGGTCTGCAGGTCAGGATTGAGCAAGAGAGAGAGGACGGACTTGAAGAATGGAGACCAGACAGAGTGTGATTCAATCCCGTTTATTCTTCAATCTCTCTTCCTAGTCCAAGTCCCAAGTCTTGAGTTCCTAGTTCCTAGTTGTTCTCCTTCTAGTTGTTCTCTTCCGAGTGTCTAATGTCTACTCCTACTCCTAGTGTCTGAATCTCTGTTACTCCAAATTGTTCTCCACTCTCTAAAGTGTCTGATTCGCTCTAGAGCCAAGTGTCTTCTACCTAATGTCAAGTAATCTGTTCTCTCTTCTGTCTGCCTCTCGCCTTTATATGTCTCACTTCTAAGCCATGCCTCTACGTCACACCTTTAATCATGCCCTTAGGTCTTGTCTCTAAATCTGATCTCTAAGTCACACTCTTAAGTTACACACCTTTAATCTCACACACCTTTAATCTCACACACCCAAGGGAAGTCCTGGGTATCTAAAGCAAGATGTTATCAGAGTGTGCTCAGCTGTTGTAGGCTATTGTAATCCAAGTCTCATGTCAGGATATATGGCTCAAGATGGCTGCAAAGCTGATAGCCGCTTTCTGCTAAAAGTCGGCTCCCAACATGGTTATATCATCTCCACATGATCGCAGTGATCCCACACCCATTATGAAGCTTTATTGGGTCACATCTCCCCTATGGCATTGTGGGAACGTTTCCAATAGCTCTATTTTCACAGTAGGAAAGCTGAGGCCTGGTCACAAACTGCTGACTGGCTCTGATCCCTGAGCTGTCCCAGACAATGAGACTGGCCAGAGCCTGCACCCTCTATGGTTCTCTGTTGTGAGCATTGTCTGGTTACAGGCCTGAATGAGGGGCCAGAACTGGATTCAAGGCTTGTGGCAGTCAGCAGACGATTCTTATCAATACCCAAGAGTTCAGAGCCACAGTGGCCCCATAGCACAAAGGAGAACAAAGGATCTCAACATCTTAGTCACACAGCTGAGAGGCATCAGTCAGAAAAGGGATTCTGACGCCTACACATGGCTGATGAATAGGTGAGTAAAGAAACCTGGATGGGTGGCAGGGTAGGGTCCATGGCACAGCTGACTGGGGTGACTCAGACCCAGTCGGGCCCATGTTCTTAAGGCTGCTGTGCCCAGCCCTTGGCCCTATCTAATCCCATGTAGAGCTACTAAAACTTGCCTGAAATTCTGACAGCCTGAATGAATCATCCACCCACTCCTGGAGGGGCACCACTGTAGGGACAGGATAGAGGCACGGGTAGGTGGCAAGGCCAACAGGACCTGGATTTCTGTCTTCTGATGCCAAGGAAGCACTTAATTCTGGGACTGTCATATGCACCTAGGCCAGAGGTACTGAAAGATAAGCAGAGCCTCACTCCTACAAAATGTGGTGTTGAGCTTTACAATTTTTAATTATATATATATATGTATATATTATCTACATATATTATATATTTATATTATATATTATGTATTATATATCATATTTTATTATATATGTAATATATTTACATAAATATATTATAATATATATATATAATTCTTAAGAGTACAACTCTTAAGAATTGCTTCCCTCCTGCCCCTCTAGGATCCAGGGTTGGAGCTCCAGTTACCGAGGGCCTGTGCAGAAAGATCTCTATTGGATAGGCCATCTCACTAGCCCCTGGGTTTTTGTCTTCTGTTTTAAACTGTTTTTTTTTTCCTTGAACAGTTTTAGTGAGGTGTAATTTACATACTATATACAACTTATCCCTGGCAAGGGGAGACACACCTGTCACGGCTAGCTGTGCAGCCTGAGTTCTTTTCCAAGTTATCTAATCAGGTGAAGCCCAGATTTGGGGGCCGTGTGTGTCATGCTATGCTGACTTGGCTGACTCAGAAGTCACAGAGATCTGCCTCTCCCTTCCGAGGGCTAGGATTAAAGGCGTGTGTCACCGTGCCCAGCTGGGACATTTTTAAAACATAAGGTTCCTTCCTGTTGCCTCTCGGGACAGAGCCGTAGTCAGTTAAAGGGTCAACCACCAGGAGTCGCTACGGCACCGGAAGCCCGCCTTCGTTGCGCCTGCGCGGACGCGGGCACGCGGCGTTCTCCAGCCCGGCGAGTGCGCGCCCTCCACACCAAGTGCGCCTGCGCGGAGCCTGTAGTAGCTCTTCTCCCGCCGGGCGCTCGTCGCTCGCCGGCGGCCATGGGGGAGGCCGAGGTGGGCGGCACGGGCGCCCCAGGCGACAAGGGCCCAGGCGAGGCAGCCCCGAGCCCTGCTGAGGAGACGGTGGTGTGGAGCCCTGAGGTGGAGGTGTGCCTCTTCCACGCCATGCTGGGCCACAAGCCTGTCGGTGAGCGCCGCGCCGCGCCGCGCACCGGCGTGGGGGTGGGGCGGGATAAACCGTCGGGCGGGCTGGTGGAGCCTGCGACCCCGCACGGGACGGGACCTCCCACTCTGCGGTGCCCTGTTAGTCTAAGAGCCCATGACTTTCCTGCCTGAGAAGCCCTCTCCCTGGGGACACTCCTGACTTCCCTGCCCTTGAGACACTCCTACTCCAGGGAACGCCTCCATTCTCCCCGCCTCTGCAGTCCCCTTGCCCTGGACCCGCCTACTATACACCCTAACCCTTGGAACACCCACCTGCCCGTGACACCTCTCTTCTCCTTTGACACGTGACTTCTGCAACACTTGCACCGGTGGTTTGCACACTCCTGCCCCTCCTACACCCGTGTCCTCCGCACAGAGGTACTGTCCTAATCGTCAACCCACTGTCCTGCCTCTCAGGGGTGAATCGACACTTCCACATGATTTGTATCCGAGACAAATTCAGCCAGAATATTGGGCGCCAGGTTCCATCCAAGGTGATCTGGGACCATCTGAGCACTATGTACGACATGCAGGCACTGGTGAGTTGAACCCTGGCCTGCCCATTTTGGGGCTGAAGGTAGAGTCAAGTCCTGGATCCTGTCAGCTGTGGTACAGGACACAGCCTATTTCTCACTTGGGGTTTGGTATGAGAGCAGAGGCAGTCTCAAAAGATGAGGCTCCTTCCTCAGGAAAGCTTAAGTCCTGCTGTGAAAAGCACAAACTAGTGATGGTCACTGACTGCTTTTTCAGGGCGCCTACTTTAAATTGGATGGCACAAAAAGCATCGAGGAGATAGTTGAGGTCTGAAACGACAAAGAAGCCTCGGCCACCATAAAAAGCAGTAACAGGGTACAGTGTCGGTATTAGGGGGTCCAGAGTCCTTTGAGAATCTATATACTGTGGGAGCCAGACTCTTCCTCTTCAGAGAGCAGAGAGATAGCAGTGTCTGATGGGTAGCTAGACAACTGGTTTGGAGAGCTGGCAGTGTCTGGCGGGTATGCAGGTAACTAGTAACCTTGCTAGTCAGGTTTGTCTGTAGTGTCTGGCAGGCAGAGAGACCAGGTAACCAGGATGGGTGACGCTGTAGGTACCTGTGGTTGGTCATGGTGTCCCTGGATACATTGTCCTGGTGAGAGTGTTACAGTGGTAAGCCAGGTCAGGTCCTTGTGTGCACATCAGCAGAGCTGCTATGTCTCCAGGGCGCTCTCAGTGGCATGAACCTGGTCCTTTCCTCTGGTTTTGTTTGGCTGGTGGTAGCCTGGCCCTTCCTAATCATCTGAAAAGCCCAGCTGAGGTGGACTCTGCAAGCTGGAGCAAGGAGCCCCACAAGCTGGCAGCCTCCAGCCTGCTCCTCCTGTACATCTTAGTGAGCTGAGATCCTGCTTTCTGTTTCTTGAAAATACAAAATGCTTTGTGCCGGCAGCACGAGTCTGAGATTCTTCCATTCCCAAATCCAGAGAGGAACTTTGTCCTTCCAGATGAGATCATTCAGGAAGTCCGAGAAGGTGAGACTCGGCCACCACCAGGGCTGGGAATAAAAAAAGCCTCACCAGGCCAAAGGTGGGGAGGTCTGGGGCCTCCAGGGAGGTGTAAGGATCCTGCTCAGACCATGCCTCCAGTGGCACCTGGGAGGTTTTGGGAGCCAAGGGCTGGGGAGAGCGGTGCTCAAAGGCAGTCTCCTGATGGATGCCGTCTCGTGATGGACGCCGAGGCCTGTGTGGGCAGCGAGAATCGGAAGCAGTCATGGCCAGACCATCCCCCAGCGCTGGCCACCACCGTGGGTTTCCAGTGAACGGCAGCTGTCTCCTCCACAGGAAAAGTGGTCATTGAAGAAGAAATGAAGGAGGAGATGAAGGAGGATGTGGACCCCCACAGTGGGGCTGATGATGGTGAGTATGAAGTGCCCTTTGGAGCAAACACGCCTTCCCCAGTCTCCTCACCACAGGCCAACCTCAGGCAAAGTGAGGTCAGGAGTGAATGGTCACTTAAAGATTAACTCAGTGCAGGTCATCTTAGGCAGGGGCCCTCTGAGGGCCATGAGGAAGGGGCCAAGGCTGGGAGTGTCGGGTGGGCTCAGACAGGAGACTCCCTGCGAGAGTAGGCTTCTCTTCAAGCCCAGCTGTGCAGGGCACTTACCCAGGGAACATCCTGGGTACAAAGAGCCTGACGGACATCTGATTTCTCTAGCTGAACAGGAAAATGAGATGAGTTTCTGTATATTCTATTTTCAGCCAAATAATTTTGTTTCTCAGTTTTTTCATCTTCAGGGAGCTTGGGGAAAGCATTAGAAAAATCCAGTAAAGACAAAGAGAAGAACTCCTCAGACTCGGGGTGCAAAGAAGGGGCAGACAAGCGGAAGCGCAGCCGGGTCACCGACAAGGTCCTGACTGCCAACAGCAACCCCTCCAGCCCCAGTGCTGCCAAGAGGCGCCGCACATAGACACCTCAGCCCCAGGTGGCCACAGAGATGCTCCAGCTGCCTGTCATCAGGTCCCTGGGTGAATGTGGCCATCCGGCAGAAATGCTAGTGGGGCTTCCGCTGCGTCATCAGACTTCCAGAGCACCTGATTGGTCCAAAAGACCAGCAAGACCGGTGTCCACTCTGCTGGATGGCAAAGCCTCTGAGCCAGCCTCTTGCTTTCTCCTGGTTGGTTCCCTTATGCCCACAGTGTGTGGAGAAGAGCAGGTGCATGGGGCCAGAGGATCAAGAGTCAGCAAGCAATAAGACATCACCCTCACTGTCCTCAGGAGCCACGCACCCTCCCTGGGTGCCCACTCTTTGCATCTGCTTTTCCTGTAAGACTCCATTGTGCACTGGCATCCAGAGAAGGTGTCTTTGGAGTTCACACAGCACACACTGTGCACAGAAGGCCTCTCCCATCTGGGAAATAGAACTGGATATTTTGCCTCATTCACTTGTACTGTAATAGTGTATATAATTTAGTTGGTATTTCACTATTTAATTTTTAAGAAGCCTATTTTACTAGTGTTTTGTATGAAGAAAAATACTGCAGAAGTTAAACCTGTGATGTGTTTTTTTTTTGTTGTTTTTTTTGTTTTTTTTTTTTTGAGCTGTTTTGTTTTAAGGTAACTACTGAGATATGTCTGGCTGTTTTTATATGCCAGATACAGAGAATTTTTAGCGGTTATTTTTATAATTTTAGTAACTTGGAAAAGACCAAATAAGGGGGTGGAACAAAGGAACCGCCATCAGGCTAAAAAGCCAATGGTTAAAAAACCTGATGGTTGAAGTACATTTTCATTTGCAGAATATTAAAGCATTAAAAAAAATTATCTGGGGAGTTGTGTGACTTGCTAGTAAAATAAGTTGGGTTTTTTTTTTTTTTTTTTTTTTCATTTTTCCTACCGAGGAAAGGGTCCCCCACTCCAGGGTTCATAACATTAGAGTGCACTTAAGATGACTTCTTGGCATCACTGGCTGCAGTAAGGTTATAAGCCTTCATCAGAGACTTACAGGACACCCACCCTTAACCCCCAAGCCCTGCCTGCCTAGCTACTGCCTATTGTCCTTTCATAGACAAGTCCAGCTGTTGGGTGGGATGGGCAGTGTACTGTCCAGACCATCTTGACTACTGCCTGTGACTGAAACCCCGCTGCCATCTTCAGGGTCCCATGCAATGAGAACTGGCCCACTGTTGCACTCCAAGATGCCCTATACCAGCCACTTGTAGTCAGGGCATGGTTGGGTCACCATAAATGTCCCACTAGACCCAGCTCCCTGGCACAGAGAGCATCTTGAGTTGACACAGGTGAGCTCACCTAGTCTGGCCTGTCGTTTTCTAGGAATGGCCAGCAGTAGGAAGTCTCTGGATCTCTGTAGAGTCTGGACAGGGTCATAATTCAACAATCCCCTGCCTCCTAGAATCAGACAGAAGACTGCTGCTAGAGACAATATTTTTTACTATGAGACGCCCAGGATAGTAACAGGTTCGCATCTGGTCAAGAAGTAAGGCCACACTTGAAGGTCATATATGCATATATACATAAGCCTGATTAACATTATTTGGAATATGGCTATAAAAAAGGAATATTTTCTCTATGTAGGCAGTCTTCAAGCTAATTTTGTCAAGCAAATTTCAGAACTCTCAGCTGGTGAGAAACTTCAACCACGTGGAATGAGGGTCTTTCCCCCTGTCCCACTACCTACCCATGTCTACTTTAATTTTCCATTGCTATCTTGCTTCAAACCGCATGTTACATAACAAAGTCAAGCTCGTGGTCACAGTCGGCAGTTGAGTCCACCTATCCAAAGGCTACCTAGCCACATGAGCCTAGAAAATTTGCAGTGGACAGAAGTGGGACAGAACTCACAACGCAGTGTGGAGATGGCTCAATTGCTAAAAAAAAAAAAAAAAAAAAAAAAAAAAAAAAAAAAAAAAAAAAAAAAAAAAAAAAAAAAAGGCTTGCTAGCAGGAGAACCTGCGTTTGATCACCATCTAGAAGCTGAGCTTGGTGGTGTGTGCCTTTACTGGTGCTGGGGTGGGGGGCGCAGAGACAGTAGTGTCCCAGGGATTTGCTGCTTAGTCAACCTCATGTAACCTATGAATTCTAGGAAAGTGAGAGCTTGGCTCAGAATGAAAGGGTGGACAAGCTAAGGAAATACTCAATACCGACCTCTGGTGTCCTTGGGCAGCCAAACACATACACACATTCAGATACAAAGTGAGCTACTAGTATGGAAACAGAGAGCAGCCAGGAAGGACTGCAGTTAGACAGGTTGACAAAGATTAGGAACCGAAAAGGCGCTTCCCGTAGCATTGAGGAGAAGCCTCCCTAGCCTACTCTCTGGAGGGAAGGGACAGTCTGCAGGGAAGTGAAATCTAAAGGGGGAGGACCTGGGGCTGAGTTCGAGGGGGTGCGTCTTCCGGGAGGGGATAGAGGAAGGAATCCCAGTGCACAGCCTCCAGGGGTTCTCCTCTGAGGAGACTGCCTTCTCCAAGACCAGGCTTCCCGCCTAGCTCCAAGCGTAGATGCCTTTGCAGGGGACTCCGCGCAACGGCGGAAACTGAGCGGTGGGCGGGACCTGGCGCCGCCCCGCCCCCGCGCTTCCTCCTCTTTCACTTTCCTTTCCGCGGAAAGCGGGTCCTGCCTGTCGAGTATGGACGACCCGGACTGCGATTCCACCTGGGAGGACGAGAGCGAGGAGGACGGCGAGGATGGGCAGGCGGATGATACGACCGATGAGGACACGGGCGACGATGACGGCGACGCGGAGGAGGCACGGCCAGGCCTGTTCCAGGTGCGGCGCAGGAGAACGGGAGGGCGACAGGACGACGCCAGGCCGTGATCGCCCGGCCCAGGCCGCTATCCCCTGGGGGGGCGCCGGGCCCAGGCCTTGGCGGACCGAGCGCTGGTGACGTCAGGGAAGCGACTGATGGGGGTCGTGCGCGGGTGACGTCAGAGCACGCCCCAGGGCCTCATCCTGCATGGGTGGCCTTTCCTCGGGTTGCCCTCCCTCCGCCCCACTCTCGGCCCCCACCCCGTTGCAGACAGCATCCACAGACTCGGAAGTGATCCCGGCCTAGGACGCCAGAAGCAGGGGTCTGCCTGTCTGCCCTTAGCTCTGGTAACTTTTGTTGCCACCAGGAGCTTGTTCCCGGTAGACTTTTGTAGCAAGCAGCATGTAAGCCTCTGGCATTCTGTGAGACGCACTGACTTGCTTATAGCTGTGTTTTCAGGTGTGATGGAGAGCCTAGAAAAACGAGAGTGAGGACTATGACCCCAGAATCCATTCTCCCCATTGCTATGATCTCTAGTTATCTGCTATTTATGGGAAATCGGACCAAAATCTGGAGAAGCTCTCAGGCAAGCCAGAGCTGGCCTCTGCCTGAACACATTGGGGTGAAGCTGAGGCTGGGTAGTCAGGTTTATAGTGCAGGCTCAGGCTCCTCCTATGCGTAGTAAGGCCTCCTTTTGGCTCTGATAGAATTGCTGTTTCTCCACAAAAGCTCTTAGATCCTACCTGAAGCAGTAGTCATTAAGAGCCTATCCCAAGCCTGGTGGCACAGTGTCTTTGTCACATTGGGCCTGGGAGAAGCATGGGGTTTCCAAAGACGGAGCCTCATTTCATCCATCCATCAGACCCATCCGGAGGCATCTAGGTATTTTCCTTGAGGCTGTGGCTGGCAAAGTAGCTCCTCTTGGGGATATAGAATTCTATGAGTTATCTTCATAGAATCATATGAAGAGAAACACTACAGGACTCAGGGACTGGGGTTGGAGGAGGAGGGGCCACATAAAGAACTTAGACCAAAATGAGGTTGACAAACAGACCAAGGAGGAGAGGCAGCTGGGACTTGAGGACAGAGGTGCATCAGCTGCACACCTTGGCAGTGTGCAGGCTAGCCTGGACCAAGGCTCCCTACCGAGGAAGATGAAGTATTGAGAGGGGCAGAGGTGGTTGCTGAGGCTATTCTAGTCCCGCTGGTCTGTGTTCAAATGGAGGGATGTTTTTCTAGGGTCTAGATCTGTCTTCTCAGAACCCTGGGTGGGGACCAGAAGAAGAAAAGGAAACAGAAACGCCCATTCCTCAAGCATAGAGCTCAGTGGTGGTCGGCCCAAACCATGCTGCCCTCATCCTGGACACTTCCCACTACCTCATCCCTTGTGTTCTTCCCCCAGTCCAGGATGACAGGGTACCGAAACTGGCGTGCTATGCAGGATATGCAAAGATACCGGCACAACTACCCGGTAGGTACATGCGGCTCCTACCGAAAGGCACAGCCCTCTCCCCAGATAGAGCATCCCTTAGCCTGCCGAAAATTCAGCTTTGGGTTCTTGGGTGTGTTCCCCATGGTCCGGTCAGATCCATAGGTGTGGGGTGGTAGAGCGTGTTGTTCCACCCGAGCCTCAGAGCCTCGCTTTAAAACGAGGGTCTGGCTTCAGCCTCCTGACAGAACGTGTGGCTCAGTGCTTCACACGGGGCTCCCCGGCTGGTACATGGGATCATCTTCAGGCCCTCTGCTCTGTACCCATGAGTTAGTTACTGGTAATCCCTATGGTATTTTTGAGGTACAGAAGGGGGGCCACCATCTGTGGCCTCTGTAGATGGGGAGAGGAAGGTAGTGTTGTCCTCTAAACCTACCCTTGCTCACAGAGAGGATCCCAAGCTGAGCTCGGGGATCTTGAACAGCTGTCCCCACTCCTGCCTGCGTGAGTCTGAGAGGCCCTCAGAGAGCTTGTTTCTCATGAGTCCTCAGCCATCCTTTCTCTGGCTCCTCAGGATTTGACAGATCAAGACTGCAATGGTGACATGTGCAACCTGAGCTTCTACAAAAACGAGATCTGCTTCCAGCCAAATGGTACCTGCCCTTCCAGCCCCGGCACCCTCTGCCCTTGGCCGGCTGTCTCATCTGTTAGGACCCCTGCTTCAGGCTGCCTGATGTCCTCAATCCAATAACGTGGCCCTGCAGTACCTGCTTCAGGCTGCCAAGGGGATTGGAGCTTGGATCTTAGGATATTAGATTGAAAGGCCAGAGAATAAGCTTTTGAAGTTTTAAATGGTGGTCTTTCTGTGTATCCCAGGCTAGCCTCAAACTCAGGATCTTCCATCTCGGCCTCCCAAGTACTGAAATTGTAGGCAGGCCTGAGCCACCATATATGTTTCATAACATAACCATTTGAAACTAAACAGTGAGTAGTTTTATTGGTGCTTATTACACCCGTCCGTTTCTGTAGTTACTTTTTGATATGGCCTGGAAAAGGCCATATGTCTCCATACCCGAGATGTTTGCTGTCTGGCCCTTCAAAGGCACCTTCCCCAGACGGTGTTTCATGCTCAGTCTCTATGGGGATTTTTCTTGAGCACACAGCTGAGAAGGTATATGTCCCACAGAGGAAGTACTGCACCCCTTACCTACAGAAGTAGGCCTGGTTACCTAAAACTACCATGTTCTTATATCAGATGAGCTATGGATAGCTCTGCCAAGTCCTGAGAACCCTAAAAAAAATTGAGGGTAAGCAGTGATTTTGATAGCTCTGTCCCCTGAGCTATGTCAAGGGGCCTCTGTAGCTGACTTCTCTCCATGGGGTGTCCAGGCTCTTTCATTGAAGACATTCTTCAGAACTGGAAAGACAACTATGACCTCCTAGAAGAGAATCACTCCTACATCCAGTGGTGAGTGCAGCTGAGTCCTAGGGAAGGGGGCCGGGCACTTAGGTGGGAGTGGGCAGGTCTTAGGGAAGGGGCTGGGCACCTAAGCAGGAGTAGGCAGGTCTTAGGGAAGGGGGCCGGGCACCTAGGCGGGAACTTCCATGCCGTGTCCAGGTTCAGGTGTGTAATGAAACACTCCTTCCTTTCCATAAGCCTATATGTATATGACAGGTATTGCCTGTATACCTCTAGCTAGTGTCCCTGTTGTTGGGCCCTATGGGGGCTGTTGTGCGCCGGTCTGTGGGCAGGCTTTTATGTCCTGGGGGGAGCTGGACTACATCTGTCTTGGTTTTTAGCAGAACTTGAGAGGTACCACACAGCAGACTCAGAAATAATGCCATTTCCTGGCAAGTACAACATCCCTTGCTTGAGGACAGCTCACTGGGCTGTTCCCAGTATCCTCTTGTCACAGAGTACATTGTGGGAATAATTCTGCAGAGTTAATGACAAGAAAGAACAAACTGTGAAACCCTAGGAAGGAAAGCTCTTCCCCCTCAAAGGTGAAAGGCTCACCGATGTCCGCCATTTTGACTTTCCACCACACAGCCCGCTGAGCACATAGGCTGGGGCTCCAAGTAGCTGCCTTACCTGCTCTTGGCTGACTGCCATCCTTACCCAGCTCCTTGGGTAAAAAAGGCTGGCTGGCTCCTCCCAGAGATGAACGAGAGGCACTGAGTTCAAAATGAACTGCTGCCTGGCATTAAAGTACCCGTATCCTCACCATCTTCTCAGGCTGTTTCCTCTGAGGGAACCAGGAGTGAACTGGCATGCCAAGCCCCTCACACTGAAGGAGGTTGAGGTAAGGATTCCTCCTAAGCCAGAATGGGGGAGTGAGGAGAGCCACCCCTGCCTGCAGTCATCCTGAGACAGTGTCTGTGCTGTCTCCGGCCAAAAGAGCCCCATGGTCCTACTTTTGGGGATCTCAGAGAAAGGAGACCAGCTCTAAGAGACAAGTAGAAGAGGGGGCGTGGAGGGGGCTGGAGCGATGGCTCAGCGGGTAAGAGCACACTGACTGCTTTTCCAGAGGTCCTGAGTTCAACCCAGCAACCACATGGTAGCTCATGACCATCTGTAATGGGATCCAATGCCCTCTTCTGGTGTGTCTGAGGACAGCTACAGTGTACTCATATAAATAAATTAATTATGTTAAAAGGAAAAAAGGGAGCCAGGAGTTCCCTGGACATCAGCAAGGAATACCTTGTGGCAAGTGGCTCAGGATAGAGGTAACTGCCTTCCTAGGCTTCTCAGAGAAGCTAGAGATGTGTTGTCTTACCCTCAGGCTGAGTCAGGGTCTCAGGGAAACATTGCCCTGCCTGGTACCCTCAGGTACCCAAGGGGCCACCTGAGTCCCAGGGGATTGTTTTCTAGGCATTTAAAAGCTCCGAGGAAGTCAGAGAGCGTCTTGTCCGAGCCTATGAGCTCATGCTGGGCTTCTACGGGATCCAACTTGAGGACCGGAACACAGGTGCCGTGTGCCGCGCACAGAACTTCCAGCCACGCTTCCACAACCTGAACAGGTAGGGACAGGGCCCTACTGGCACCCTCCCATCCCTGTTGCTCTCCTTTGGTATCCGGGACTGGGTTTCAAGCAGAGAGGTCTAGTACAGGTTCTGATGCCTGCTTCACCCACAAGGTGTAGGTGCTGCCATGTGGCAGGAGTTGTGGGGTCCTTTGGCTTGGGAGTGTTTAATCCCCTTTATCCTCCCAGAAAGCAGAGGCAAGGGAGGTCTACAGATGGCATAGTCACTCTGGGTCTGCCAGGACATCAGCCCTTCTAGCTTCCAGCGGTGTCCCCAGACAGGAGTCCGTGGACTGGGGCATCTCCCAGGACTTGCAGATCCTATCCACCGATCAAGGGTACCCAGGGCATTTTCCTAGGTGGGGCCTTGAGAAGACCCTAGAACTTTGAGATGGAGCCAACTGGGGATGCCTTGGCCACATGTGCATCCCTAGGGTCGGGTCCACCTTACCTCCTATCACTTCCTGTCACCTTTTGTCACCTGCTTTCACAGCCACAGCCACAACAACCTGCGTATTACACGCATCCTCAAGTCGCTGGGCGAGCTGGGTTTAGAACACTACCAGGCACCGCTGGTCCGCTTCTTCCTGGAAGAGACCCTAGTACAGCACAAACTGCCCAGCGTGCGCCAGAGTGCCCTGGACTACTTCCTATTTGCTGTGCGCTGCCGGCACCAGCGCCGGGAGCTTGTGCACTTTGCTTGGGAGCACTTCAAGCCTCGCCGAGAGTTTGTCTGGGGCCCCCGTGACAAGCTGCGGAGATTCAGGCCCCAGGCTATACTCCAGCCACTGATGGGACTAGGGCAGGCAGATAAAGGTGAGGGCTCCAGGGACCCCTCCCAAGAGGCTGGCACCCAGGGTCGGACCTGTGGGTCTGGAAGGGACCTGAGTGGGGACAGTGGAACAGCTGAGGATCCCTCACTGCTAAGCGCAAAGCCCCAGGATGTGGGAACCTTGGATGGGGACCAGAGGGATGAGGCTAAGTCCCTGAGTCCCAAAGAGAGCAAGAAGAGGAAGTTGGAGGGGAACAGGCAGGAGCAGGTCCCAGGGGAGCCAGATCCCCAGGGTGTCTCTGAGGTAGAGAAAATTGCCCTGAACCTTGAGGAGTGTGCCCTCAGCCCTGTCAGCCAGGAACCCAGGGAGGCTGAACAGCCCTGTCCTGTGGCCAGGGTGGCCAATGAGGTAAGAAAGCGGAGGAAGGTGGAAGAAGGGGCTGAGAGTGATGGAGTAGCCAGTAATACTCAAATGCAGGCCAGTGGCCTGCCTCCTACCCCTTCAGAGTGTCCCGAATCCCAAAAGGATGGGAATGGGTCAGAAGACCCCAAAAGCCAGGTGGGGCCAGAGGACCCCAAAAGCCAGGTGGGGCCAGAGGACTCAAAAAGCCAGGTGGGGTCAGAGGACTCAAAAAGCCAGGTGGGGTCAGAAGACCCAAAATGCCAGGTGGAGCCAGAAGACCCAAAATGCCAGGTGGGGCCAGACCAAGCTGCCTCTGAGAGCCTGGTGGAGGACCCTAGGAACCTGGTGGGAGACCCTGACTCTGACACTACAGGAACCTCAGTGGATGAGTCAGAGGAGTTGGCAAGGACTGAGGCCTCTGCTGAACCCCCAGAGCCTTAGAGGTGCATCTCAGTCCTACGCAGCCCACTGCAGGGGGTTTCTGAGTCCCAGAGCTCTGTTGTTAGCTCTTCTTGGTGCCCACAGTGCTGGCCTCTCCCTAGTGGTCACTGAAGTGGCCACCAGAGGGACTGAGGCCCTGCCCTCAGGGAAGGCCAAGGCCTTCAGAAGCCTCCTT
Organism: Arvicanthis niloticus; assembly: GCF_011762505.2. Taxonomy (NCBI): domain Eukaryota; kingdom Metazoa; phylum Chordata; class Mammalia; order Rodentia; family Muridae; genus Arvicanthis; species Arvicanthis niloticus. The sequence goes on from NC_047659.1 coordinate 146,766,146, forward strand.
ACCTCACTGTGTCCTCCACTGCCCTCTGAGCCCTGTGTTGTGAACAGACCCTAAGGGTCTAGGGGGAGGGGCCTCTTTTCTTAGTCTGGTGCCAAGTGAGGCCTTTTCTGAATAAACTCTTTAGACTTTCTCTTTTGGTGTGGCCATGTCCTGTTTGGTTGCCTGGGACCTCTAGCCTTGTCTCTTGTCCCCAGTTGAGAGCATCATGGCCACTATGGTACATTGTCTACACAGCTTTTGTTAGGAACAGGTTCCAAGCACAAGTACCCCACCCAGGCCTCTCCCAAATACACAGCCTTCCAGAAGTTGAGTGTGGTGCCCTATACTTTAATCCCAGTCCTCAAGAGGGAGAGGAAGGTGAATCTGAGTTTGAGGTATGCCTGGTCTACACATCAGGACAGACAGGGCTGGTACACAGAGAAACCCTGTCTTGGGGGTGTGTGTGTGTGTGTGTGTGTGTGTGTGTGTGTACAAGTCTGGGAACAGTGCTGTGTTTGCAAGTCTACATGTCTAGACCACCAATCCTTTCTGTTTGTCCCTCTCTACTGATAGGCCTCCCAGAGGTGCTATCCCAGGGCCATCAGACTGGGATCCCACTATAGCTTCTCTCTGTCCTGGCTTTTCCCTCTTCTAATTCCCAAATGTGGACCTTGGAGAGGAGGGAGCCACACGGGTCTTTGTGCAAACAAAGTGGCAATCAAGCACAGTTCTGGGTGTTCTGAGGAAGAAGATCACAGTCCTCCCTGAGTGCCATTTCCTGACAAGGTCATGGTACAGGGCCCTCCTAAGGTAGCTCGTGGATGCTATGAGCCCCTGGCACCTTGGCTGTCATTTGGCTCATTGTTAAGGCTTCCATCATGACATGGAAATAGATGCTCTGAGATGCAAAGAAAGCATCTGGTAACCTCAGTAGGGGTTCCTCTGATCCCAAGTGCCCAGGCACCTTTGACTAGATAACTGGGATTCCTTGGATGGGGAATATCAATACTTGAAAGTGGCTCCAGGAATGGCTGGCCATTTTAGCTCACTTGACCTCTTGACCTTCAAGAAGAATCATGTACCAAAACAGGTAAACAAAGCTTTAGTTCTGCACAGCTCATAGGCGGGTGCTGGGAGGTCTGCAGATATTGGGGCGGGGGGATCCGAAGACCAAGTCTTCCTTGATGCTAAACTGCTCCCCAGATGTAAAGGCCATCTGTGCCTCATATGAGTGGCATCCATCAGTTGTCCAGTATACCACATGCTAGGTGCTGAAGTGGCCAGAGGAACCCGAGTCAGGTGGGAGATACATTACAGGGGCCATGACACCCTAGTCTCCAGTTGAATTAAGAGCCATCTGTCCCAGCCCATGGGATGGGCTGTTGAGAGTCCCCAACTGCAGCCTCTATCGTCTGAACTGCTTCCCTTATCACAATACATTTTTCTGAAGAGGTGTTTTGGTATGTCTCAGGTGGCTTGAGGGCAAGGGTTCAGAGCTTCGCCTCGTTCCACTCCAATGTACATCCACAGGCACCTGCAACAGAGCTGAGCAGGTAGCGGGTGCTTGGAGTGAGAATCTCCTATTCACTTGGCAGGAGAAAGCCACAGCTTTCCATTGGGGCCATTTTGCTTATACCCTTATCCACCCTCTTGGTGTTAACTCCTGTCACGTGATCCCTACCTGCAGACACGAAACTTACCACGTCCTATAAGCCCAGAGCAGTGAAAAGACAGGTAGGCTGGGATGCTGCAGCATCAGGTGATTTCAGTGTTTGAAAGATTGAAGGGAAGGTGCTAGTAGCTAGGGAGTTTGATGAGCAGTTAAGAGCACTTGTTACTCTTGCAGAGGACCAACATTCACCTGGAGGCTCATAACCATCTTTCTGACTTCTGGGCACCAGGCATGCACGTAAATGCAGGCAAAACACTCATACATGTAACCTAGTCAGAAAATCTGAAGGAAGGTTAAGGGATAGATTACTATTACTGGAGGCCTGCTTCCGGGTCTTAACATTGGGTCCTTATCTCCTCCTTGAACTTCAGGCTGCCTTTTTCCTCTTTCAGTTCATCTTGCTCCCTCCTGGGTACAGGGTGCAGCATAAGAGGCTTTCCAGTGGTGACTGAAAAGGGCCGTCCAACACCTCCCGCACCAGAACCTGGCTCCAAGCTCTAGAGAAAGGGCTGGGATGGCTAGCAAGAAGTGCTGGATTGTCACTATGCAGAATCCTTGGCATGTTAGGTTTTGGAAAGGGAGAGCTACCCGCAGGGATCCTCCTGGGATTTGAGCAGCTTGGGTGTGCCCTTCACTGTGGAGGTTCTTCCAGGAGAGGAGTGGGAGAGAAAAGAGTCTTTCTTGTGCGCTGAAAGGTGCGTGTGTAACGCGCGGTCCTGGGATAATTTTAACTCAAGAGGAGGGCCAGAAAATGCTGCTGGGTTTTTTCTTTCCAGCCCACGCGGCGCCCCGCCGGCTCAGGTGGGCCCGGCTGAATGAGGGGCTTGTGCGCGGGTGGGGCGGGGCAGGGCGGGGCGCACAGCCTCGCGCCGCCCCCAGCCCCTCTCCCCACCCTGCTGCCCGCCGCTCGGCGCCAGCCGCTCAGAGCGCCTGCCAGCCATGACCGGAGCGCCTGCCCTAGCCCTGCTGCTGCTGGGGCAGCTCTTGACGGCCACCTCCGCGCAGGTGAGCGCGGACCCGTGGGTGCTTATGGGGTCGGGGATAGGGCCGGACGTCGAACCGTACACCCTGGGATAACTCAAGCCCCTTGGACCAACCCATGAGTCCCGTCGCCAGCCAAGGACCCTCGAGGACATCTGTGGCAGCCTCTTCGCCGCCTCCTTCCGGCTGGCGAGTTCTGGTGATGCAGCTGAGCCCCACGGACACCAGGACATGTCAGCCATGATCCTGGGCTTCCACTTGTCTTCGCCCAACCGGGTCAGGCCGCTGCCAAGCGCTGCCACCACTGCCACCACGCTCAGAACATACAATGTTGCCTTTGTTTCTGGAGACTCCCTGCGGGGCCGCAGCAAAGCTGCTCCTGGCTCAAAGGAGGATAAACTGCCCTGACGCCAGCCAGGCTCCAGCGCAGGAGGCTTTGGGGTTTTTAAGGCAGGCAGGGAGGAGGGTCATGGGCCACTGTCACGGGTTTCAGAGTTTCTTGGGATGGGGAAGATGGGACCAGAGGGCTGACATGTTGGAAAAGAGGCCTACCTAATAACTTATCTCAATTTCAGAAAGTGGGACCTCGAGGCCCCCCTGGTCCCCAAGGGCCTCCTGGAAAACCCGGCAAGGATGGCATCGATGTGAGTTGGGAGAGAAATGGGGAAGGCGCCCTGAGACCCCTGGCCTTGTGACCACAAACCCAAGGGCCTCCTCTGAGAGTTAGGGTGGCACAGGAGATGGCAGGGTGGTCCTTGTGACATATGTGCTCCTGTATTTCAGGGGTGTGTAACATGTCACTCTGGAGACATTGGGTCTTGCTGGGGCTGAGAATAGAGCCAGTCTTGGAAGGACTGGGATCCAGCTTGATCTCAGAGATGGTGTCTTTGGGGTCCATCCAGTTATGGTCTAAACAGTTTGGGGAGGTAACTGAAGTCTTGCAGCTCCACCTGCCTCATTATCTGGAGTGGAAGGCTTCTCATGGGGCCAGCCTCTAGTCACTCATGTGTTTCCTTAGGGACTCCATAGAGGGCTATGGGAAGCTTCACTAAGAATGCCCTGAGCTCTTCTCAGACTCCCAAGAGTCCCAGAACCTACCTCAGCTGTAATGGTCACAGGCTTCCTCACACCTGGGTGGCCTGGGACCTTACCCTCTGCTGTAGCTGAACACCCAGGCTCTGAGGCTCTCAAAGCCTTATATGAAAGGTTCAGCCACGGGCAGGTGTCCATGGAGGGCAGGGCTGGAGAATGGATGATGAAGTGCCATTTCCCCAACAAATGGAGTTAAGAGGCTGCTCAGCCAGCCACGGCCGCTCTGTAAAGCTCTTAGTTTGGTGCAGAGGAACCATACGGAGTGTTTCTTGGAGGCTACTATGCCGCTGTGTTCCTAGATGATCCCCAAATGCTGTGTGGCTGAGCTGATTTCTAGATCACCCCACCCCTGGCTGGCTTGCAGAGGAAAAGTCCCCGGGTATAGATGAGAGGATCTGGGGACCCCACAATGTCTCCACGATTAGAGCTTTGAGGACCGGATTGGAGAATGGCCTAGCTCTAGGGTGGGTTTCCTGTTTTCAGGGCTTTTATGGGCTCACTTTCATTTCCGCAGGGAGAAGCTGGCCCTCCAGGTCTGCCTGGCCTTCCAGTAAGTGTCCCTGGTTGGAAAGGGGAGAGGTGGACCCATCCTCACCTCTGAGGGCCTTTGTTGCCCTAGGAGAGGCCCGAGGGCAGAGCCTGGAAGAGGGGAGAGGAGCCTATGGGACTCTGCTCAGTCTGGCTGGAAACTCTTTGTGCCAGTTTTCAGTCGAGCCAGAGAAGAGAGAGTAGAGCTCTGTAGTGTCTCCCCACTGTGCCTGTGTGGGCTCCTCACCTTGGCTGAAGCTCCTCAGCCACTGACGTTCCTGTGCAGTAACCCTGTTGGTCTTTCACTGGGGATGCTGGATCTGTCTGGTGAACATCCAGTTGATGCAATGGCACTGGGGCAATCTTCAGCAGAGTGGCAGGTTGAAGAGCCATCACCATGGCTGGCCGGTACCCAACATGGAGAGGACTTACCTTCCTTGATGGAGGCTAAAGCCTAGAGCCGGGTGCATAACTTGTTGCATAACTCTGTCCTTCCTTCCCACCCAGGGACCCAAAGGGACCTCAGGGAAGCCGGGGAAGCCAGGAGAGGCAGGACTGCCAGGACTGCCTGGTGTGGATGTGAGTGTACCCTCCTCCTGCATCCCTGCCTCACCTCACCCTTGTCCCAGCCCAGCCAAGGGTCAGGCTGTCACTGCTCTCCTGCAGCTGGGCTTATTCAGGCAGGAAACCTTGTCTTGACACAAGTTGCAGGAGTTCCCAACGGGGGTCCCTGGCCCTCATCCCAGACTCTGCCAGCTCCTGGCTGAGACAGAACCAGTTTCCTGTAGTCTGCAGTCCCATCAGCTCTTGCTGATTCAAGAACAAGGGCCCATTGTCAGGCTTCCTGCCCCATGCTGGCCACACTGGTGTCCCTCAGAGCCCCCTGATCCCCTGATGCCTTGATGGATAGCGGTATGTCAAGGCCCTGGCACCAGTACTGGTCAGCAGGACTTAGGACTGAGATGCTGGACCTATGTTTAGTCATCATGGGGCTTGCTAGCAGATTTTCCAAGTGCTGGCCCCACCCCCTCCCAGAGCTTTGGGTGCACCGCATGTACTGGTCTGTGCCCCTGGGTTCATAGTTAAGAGTCTGTGGCTCGCTCTTCCTGTGGCACAGCATGTGCTTCTCATTTGTGGCTTCTTGAGCCCACCCTCTGCCTCCCTCTCCAGGGTCTGACAGGGAGGGATGGACCCGCAGGACCGAAAGGTGCCCCTGGAGAACGGGTAAGTGTCTCAGTTCCAGTGACTGCAGTCCAGAGGTTAGGTTCCCAGGTGGCTCACAAGGCCATCAGGGTAGAAGTTCTGTGGATGGTGTCCATGACTATACTTGCTGGGCCTTGTCCCATTGCTCCACTTCAGGGTGGGGAGGATGGTGAGTGCACAGCTCCTGGGTCCTCCTCCCCCAAAACCCCACAGCTACGCCTGGTCAGAGTCATCTCGGCATTCTGAGCAGGCAGAGCTGTATGGTGGTGGCAGGTATCCCTCTTCTCAGAACAGGAGGAGCTACTTCACATCCCGAGTCCCATCATCTTCACGGAATCCCCCATTCCCTACCAAACTGGCTCTCTCTCCCCACTGTTCGGGGGCAGAGCTGTGTCCACGATTCTCCTTCCCCTCAGGAAAGGTAGTGCACAAAGCACCCCAGAGAGCAAGAGGGGTGTGTGGGGCATAAGGACAGAGCTAGCGTGAAGACTCAGATGTGTGGAACACCTGAATGAAAGAAAGCATCTAGCTGGTGGCCAGCTGGACTGCTACTTGCTTAGCCTGGTGTGTGTGGGGGGGGGCAAGCTGTCTGGGGGACACTGTGACTACAGTGTAAGGACCAGCGTGTACCCACTTCTTGGCAAGCCAGTCATTTCAGGCCTGACTACCAAGCTGGTAGTTTTCTCACATAAACAGAGACCTAAAGTCTCAGGAACTCATAGTAGGCTGGTGTTGGCACAGTTTCCTGGAAGGCAGGCTGGGGCCCCTAACCATATGGCTCATGCCCACCTTTGTGTCTTGCCCTGCCTATTGGCTTAGCCTACCCACTAGCAACTTTCTTGGCCTGTGCTTTTCCTCCATACTCACCCAGGTTTCTAGGACAGCAGAACCCCGAATGGCCTCTGTTCTCCGTAGAGGTTTCTTTTTCCTGATCCCCACCTTGACAGAGTTGTGACTTAGGCTGCAAAGGAAAGAAAGCACAGACAAGGCCAGAGTTTCTTCACTGTGTACTCTGACCCTTGTTTTCCTTTTCAGGGAAGTCTAGGACCCCCAGGGCCACCAGGACTTGGGGTAAGTACCATCTTCTCCCTGTGGGGTTTTTATTGTGGCGTGGCATCCCTGGGGTCCCTTGCAGCCTCTCCTATGGCCTGGGTTCTGGCCTGGCCTCCTGGAGCTTTATCTGGGCTATGACCTCTGTGTTAGTGAGGGTGGTTCTCCTAAATCAGGTACCCCATTTTCCCCAGACCCTACCCAGTGTGCCTTGTGGGTGTCAAGGCCTACCTATGTTCTGACCTATTCTTGGCTTTGCAGGGCAAAGGCCTCCCTGGACCTCCTGTGAGTATTTACCACCCTCTGGCCCCTCCCAAGCGTGTACATTCCCAGAGCAGCTCTCACTGAAGCCCATTTTCTCTGGGATAGCCCAGATCATGGCAGAGTGGCCTTTTTAGGGAACATTCTGACTGTTTCACATATGGAGTCCTAGCTTTTCAAAGGGCAGATGGGACTGGTGGGATTCCCCCATTCAGGGTCACAGGTTACTCTTGCTCTTTTTTACCTCCTCCAGGGAGAGGCAGGAGTGAGTGGCCTCCCAGGTGGGATTGGTCTACGTGGCCCCCCGGTGAGTGACTACTCCCTGTACCTCTACTGCATGGATGCGTGTGGTACCACACTTAACCAGAGACTCCCTGTTCCTCTTTCTAGACCTTCTCTCTGTCCCTTCCCTCTTCCTGTGCACCCTCTCCTCACTGTTCCTTGGCACCCCAACCTCCCTGACCTGGTGGGCACTGGCCGAAGCCCAGGCAGAGAGCCACCCATGACTCAGGGTGGCAGACAGACAGATACTGGCCTGGCTTCATGTGGGGTTGGGGGGCGGTTAAAGGGAGCTGTGGTGTCCTCTACTTTGGGGGAAGCTGGTGACCTCACTCAGTGGGGCACACCTTCTACTCTGAGTCATAAATCCTCTGTAGGGACCCTCTGGACTTCCAGGCCTGCCTGGCCCCCCAGGACCTCCTGGACCTCCTGTAAGTACTGGAGGGCACTCTGTCAGGCACCCTAGACTAACTGGGCTGGCCCCACCCTAATCCCTGCCCAGGCTTTGTGCCATTCCTCAGAAGCAGGTGGGAGACAGGAACTGCTACAGCATTCAAGGTCACCGTGTCCTGAGGATAGATGGTTTCTGTTGTCACCCACACCACAGATGGGTCAGCAGTGCCTTGCACTAGCACTGGGAGGGAGATAGGATTGAGGATTTCAAGCCCCCTGTTAGATTATAGCCAAGTACAGAGTGTGAGAGAGTGAATACACACCAGCTACCTCTTTGTATGTTGAAGGGAAACCCTGGAGTCCTCCCTGAAGGTGCTACTGATCTGCAGGTATGCATTTGTGGTGATTATGGGGGAGTTGTGGGATGTTCCTGCTTTAGAGGACGAGTCTTGCCTGAGGCCGCTGCTTGGCAGAGGTGGAGGAGTGAGTGTGGGTGTGTGTGTGAGTGTCTTCCAAGATAGCATTTCTATTCCTAGAGGGACCTGCAGGAAGGCCTGAGAGGGAGCCCTGAGCTCTGCAGAAGGCTCCAGGCACAAGCCTGGCCTCACTGTCTACATCCGCATTGTCCCTAACAAAGCTACTAGCTGCAGAGAGGTGACAATGAATCAGTACAGGTCCCTCAGGTGGCAACGGTGCTTCCTGCAGAGCCACCTCTTAGCTGCTCTCAGTCGTAGGTGGTAAACAGCCACTGTGCTGGATGACTAACAGGCCAAGTCTGTTACAAGAGGTTTCTAGTTCCCGAGAGAGAGAGAGTTTGTGTGGGGTTCCGTCCCCGCCTGGATGCAGTTTCATTTAACACTGATGGTCATCTGTCCACTGTTCTTCACTCCTATTCAGCATCCCTGGCATTTGCTCCAGAAGGGGAAAGCAGGGTTCTTCTAAATGAGGCCAGTGTCAAGCTTCTGGGATGGGCTGGTGGGTAGAAGTCGATAGTTGCACTATGCACCCAGGCTCGACCTGGCCAGTTCAGTTCAGTTTGAAGCGAGCTAAAAATCTCCACCAGTTGCCCAGTGTGTGGTGTGGGTATGCCATCAAACCAGAGATTAGCACCATTGGTCGAGTTCACGTGGCATCCCTCCTAACAGTCACCAGGTGCCTGGTGGTCACAAGATGAAGGCTCCTTTGTGGAGCCCCAGCCAGTACCTAAATAGCTGCTTTGAGGCTGAGCCCGTCTGTAGAGAAGTCTGCTGTGCGGGAAGGTGACTGGCTGCCATCCAGCTCTCTGTAGTCACCTCACGCCCAGCACTGAATGAGGCCCTGTTTAGGCTTGTCTCCATCATTGAAGAGATGGTCCTTCACAGTTCTCCCTCTCCCTACTGCTGGTCTCTCTCGGGATCCTGCCTCATTTGTCTCGGAAGAGTCTGATCCTTCTGCTTTTTCTGACAGTGTCCCGCCATCTGCCCTCCAGGCCCTCCGGGACCCCCAGGAATGCCGGGGTTCAAGGTGAGCAGCAGGCAGCTGTGGGTGATAGGCTGAGCATAGTCTCTACTGACGAGAGACCATTGGGTCCCCCACAGGCTATGCAGTTAGACCTTTTACAGAGTCTGAGCCTAGACTCAGTATTGTCAGTGGGAGACAGAATTGTCCATCAACTCGTCCTGTCTTCTCTACCCCAGGACCCACTGGAAGCTGTTGTGACCAGGTTAGGCCTGGCCTAAGAGATCAGAGGAGGCAGAGACAGACAGGAGACAGGGCTGATCCTAACCCTATTCCTCTTGGGGCCCTTGGGAAGCATAGTCACAAACCCTCTTGGGCCTCAGTTTCCCTGTCTGGTTCCAGGACTCTGAATGCATAGGCAGATGGGATGGGGGGGTCATGCGTGGGTCTGCAGACTGTGACTTCTGCACTTGTTTTCAGGGGCCTACTGGCTACAAAGGTGAACAAGGAGAAGTTGGCAAAGATGGTGAGAAGGTAAAAACACTGTCCACGTGTGGTTAACTGACCTAGAAACAGCAGCCATGGTAGGGGCGGTGGCTGGGGAAAGGGCCTGGAACCTCATGTGCTTATTCCGGGTAGGCGCCTGCTGCTGATATTTCCTCAGTGGGACCTGGCTAGTCAGAGCTGGTGACCTGGAACCTTTCATGTAAACAAATCCCTCTCTCCCCTACCTGACTCATGTGGAAACTTCTGGGATGCTGAGGGTCCCTGAGGACACTTGGATCTGGGCCTAAAGTGTTCATAGAAGCCTCTGCCACTCTCAGCCAGCGCCACTGTCCTAGAAGGCCCCTGCCTGTCCTTACTGCATGCTGGGAAGCGGTCTGGGGTACCCTTCTGATGGCAGGAGTGGCTGAATCCAGACTATTGGGTGTGCAGACTGCTGGGTGTAGAATAGACACTTCCCCCATTTGACCAGGAGGAGATGCTGAGGAAGACCTGGGGGCCTTGCTTGAACAGAGACCCCTGACCCTTCCTGGCAGTGATGAGGTCACCATGATTTATGTAGCCTTTTTACAGCTATAGGCAATTATCCCCCACCTCATTCAGCCTCCATAGCTCAGCTCTAAAGGTAGAGGGGTGTCTATCACGGCTCGGGCTCGTGGGAGGGACCAGTGGGGAGTGGACAGATGCTAAACTAGGATGAGCTGTCTAACTACTGCTTTCTCTGTTGTAGGGTAATCCTGGCCCCCCTGGGCCTCCTGGAATCCCAGGCACCGTGGGGCTACAGGTAAGGCTAGTGAGGGACCAGGGCGGTAAGGTGGAGACCCCTTTGATGGTCACCCTAAGGGAAGCTAGTTTAGACTTCAGGCAGGGACATTTAACCAGCTCTTGAGAGAGGGTCACATCCAGGCTGACACCAAGGCTAGTGTCACTCCCTCCAAAGGCCTTAGCTGATGTCAGGCACTTTTAGGGACAATAACAAAACCTTGGGGGACTCAGAGTCCAGAGTTCTGGTGACTATTCAGGTGGATGTGCTTTGCAGCCCCAGTAGCTCTGGTTCTGTCCCCTCAGGGCCCACGAGGATTACGAGGACTTCCAGGGCCACTCGGGCCCCCTGGGGACCGGGTAAGTGCTGTTGGCTCCATGGGGGGCTGTGGGTCCACTAAGGTCAACCCTGGTAATTGGGTGCCTGGAATGGTTCAAACCCCAGCTCTGTTCAGGCTCAAGATGAAAGAACCTTAGCAGCCAACATCACAAAAGCTCTTCCTGGCTGGCAACTTGAGGCTGTGCTGGAGCTTTTTTCTGGGTGTCTGTTCCTATGAGAGGACTTCATATGCCTTCTTTCCTTTACAGGGTCCCATTGGGTTTCGGGGGCCCCCTGGAATTCCAGGAGCACCTGGGAAAGTGGTATGTATGTATCTAGGCTGGAAGGTAGACTTCGCACCAACCCAGACTCTCCGACCCCTTGACCTTACCATTCTGGTTCAAATACATGCCACCCTTTGTCCCACTGGGCTGCCCCTACTGTCCCAGGATGAACTGTCCATAGATACATGGGGGACTCAAGACATAGCAAGGGGTGATATATCTATGGGGTTCAGGGCACACGACAATATGGCATGCTGGTGACAGACAGCTAGAGCATGGAGCATCCTGCCTGCATGGGAGAGCTGCCCCCTTTGTTATCTAGATATGAGCTGGGGGCAGTGGTGGTATGTGACTGTCCCATTTAACCTTCAGCAGCAGGAGGCTGCCTGTGACCAAGTCTAGAGAGCTAAGCCAGGCAAAACCTGGAGGGGCTTCCATCAAGACCCACAGCTTTCCTGTCTTCTCTGTGTCGTTAACCCTGTCCCTACCCGCTTGTTACTTTTTAGGGTGACAGGGGTGAAAGGGGACCAGAAGGGTTCCGTGGCCCTAAGGGTGACACGGTAAGTGAGAGGAGCTGGGTTCTCTGGACCTTTCTGTGAAGAGCCTGATCTAACTTCTGTAGCTAGAGGTGGAGGATACTTAGAGGGCGCCCTGCCGGGGTTATGGAGGCTCTCTATGCTATGCCCTGTCCTGGAAGGGGTATAAGCTGATAGAAATGAGGCCTGGATCTGAAGGATTCTGGCCCTCTCTCTGCTCCCTACAAACACCCAAAGCTCAAATTGAAGACTTTGAGCCCCTCCAGTGCAGCCAGCAGTGAAGAGCTCTGAGCAGAGGCTGGGGATGAACCACAGAGCTCAAATCCTGGCTCTAGGCACCCATTGCCAGCCCCGGGTGCTAGATAGATGTTTTCTTCTGTACTTCACTGTCTCAAACTGCCCTGCTACAGATGGAGGCTCTGCAGTGAGGCATGGAGACAGGAGCTAAGTAGACACCTAGGTTTCTCCTCAACAGAAGTGGCTATCACCAAACCTTTGCCTCTGGCAGCCTCCAAACCTCTCCTTCCCCACCCAAGACAACTGGCTGAGCAGTGCCACAGTGCACACAACTCCTAAGATTGCCCCATGCCTCAAGAGGCCCTGGTGGTAGAGCCTATCTCTATGGGTTGGGATGAGCCATGATGCTCTCCCCAGGGGAAACACACAGTACACCTTATATACCAAAAGCTGGGCCTCTGTGGCTGAGCCTGTGGGGATATGGTGAGGCAGGATGGGATGTTTCTTGAGGTCTCAACTGCAGCTGCTTCTGTCCCATGTTTCCTTTAGGGCAGGCCTGGTCCCAAAGGAATCCCTGGAGTGGCTGGGCCAGGTGGAGAACCAGTGAGTATCTCAGACATATGCAGGGTCCAGCGCTGTGCTGTAGCCATACAAATTGCCCTCATCGTTGCTCTTGGCTCTTGGTGGCAGCCATTTGTAACTATTCTCCTTAGGTTCTCTTTCCACAGTCCCTTCCATTCACAGGGCCCCGCTTCACAGCTGTGTGACCTATGATAGGTCAGGGACCCTACACGAAAGTGCCTGTGTTGTATGTAGTCTAACTTCCCAATACCTCCTTGCCATTCAAACCACTGTGGTTCTTAAGCTCCAAGAAGCACCGGCACCCCCCAGCACTCTCAACAACTCCCAGAAACCTATAGCAGCACCTAGCAGCCCCAGAAACATACAGCCTCCCCAGCAGCTTCCAATATCTCCAGCAGTTCCCAGAAATCTACAGTAGTGCCTGCCAGCTCCCAGCAGCCCGAGACACCACTGCACCCCACAGCATCTCTCATCTCCCTTTTGCTCCAGCCTGTTCTGCAGCTGCCGTACTCGTACAGAAATCGGCAGTCTAAGATCAGGCTTATCTGACCCCTGACCCTGAGAAGAAAGGGCAATAGTTGGGGCCAGCAAACACTGATGGTTATGCTGAGGGTCCTGAGCATCCTGTCCACGTACTCCCTTACAAGGTCTCTGCGGGTGGCATATAGCCACCTACCCAGAAAAACACCGCCACTGTCAGGGACTCAAGAGACATTTTTAGTTTAGAGGATAAGGAAGAGGTTTTTTTTTCAGGGGGACAAGGTGTTTCTCTGTGTGAAGGGCCTAACGTCGTCCCTTGTCCTTAGGGCATGCCGGGCAAGGATGGCAAGGATGGTGTGCCGGGACTTGATGGTGAGAAGGTCGGTGCCTAGCCAGATGCTTGCTGGGAGGAGGTGGAGGAGTTCAGCTTCCCAAGGCCTCAGCATCATTTGGCCTCATACCCCACTCAATGTCCTTGCAGGGAGAGGCTGGTCGCAATGGTGCCCCAGGAGAGAAAGGCCCCAATGGGCTGCCGGTGAGTGCCCTAGCTAGGTAGGTTAGTTGCTCTGGGGTTAGCTTCTGCAGTTGTCCTAGGAGTGGAACTACTGGGATCTGGCACAGCCCTGGTGCTAGAAGTCAGGGGTCTACTTTAGCATATCAGTACTCCCACCTGTGGAACACGTGGAAATGAGCCTGTGTTCATCCTGGAAATGGTGGGGTCACCCCATGTGGGGCCACCCCAAGGATACTGCCTGAGAGTGCCCGCAGGGCCTCTGCATCAGGCTGGAGAGACTGAGTCAGCTTTACCCTGGGGTCAGCCTTACCCTTTGGGAGCACTCTGCCTGGCCTATGCACACTGCCCGTGTGGACACTATGCAGCTGCACTGAGAACATTCTCTACACGCATGTCCTCTGTGGTCTTGGCTCTGAATCTGGCTTTCAGCCCTGACCCTAACCCTAGCACTATCCCTAACCCAAACTCCAGCCTTGACCCAGACTGTTATCTTGACTTGAACTCTGAACCTGACCAGGTCCTTATCTTGACCCTGACCTCTGATCCCTGTTCTGGCAGGGTCTCCCTGGACGAGCAGGGTCCAAAGGCGAGAAGGGAGAACTGGTAAGTGGCTGCTTTCCTTCAGAGAGAGGAGGCACAGCATGTGGTGCTGTGTGGGGGACGGAGGAGACATAGTATTCACTGTCTCTTCACTTGTATAGGGTAGAACTGGGGAGCTGGGCGAAGCTGGCCCCTCTGGAGAGCCAGGTATCCCTGTGAGTATCCACAACCCTTCCCTATGTGTACATGGGAGGATCTTGCCCCTCCCTTTCCTCCTCCCCTGTGTGGACACAAGGACTCAACCACTCCGGTGTGTGTACAGGGAAAACCTGCCCTCTCTACATATGTGCAGGGCTACCTTGCTCCTTCCTATGTGTACACAGGGAGCCTGCCCTTTCCCTGTTGTATATGGAGACTGTGCCTTGTCTATGCAGGCTGAGGACCTATCCCACCCCACACTGCATACAGAGGAACTCTGTCCTTCCTTCTATGTGTTACCTGTGGACTCTGCCTCCTTTCTATATGTGTACATACGTACTCTGCTCTCTCCATATGTACATAGACTCCTTGCCCCTTCTCACATATGTCAAAGGGGATCCTGACCTCACCTTTTCTTCCCTTACAGGGAGATGTTGGTGTTCCGGGGGAGCGTGGCGAGGCTGGTCACAGGGGCTCAGTGGTGAGTAGGAGGACATAGACCCTCGGGAAGCTCACAGAAACATAGTTCATGGGCAGGAAGGGGTAGCACTTTGGGTATATAAATGGGTCATTTCCCCAAAGCCTGGGAATGGTAGGGGATGGGTGAATCTGGCCTTCTTCATCCCTCACCCTCTGGAATAATGGTGTCACGTTAGGCTACCCTAGCCTCAGATTCTTTATGCTACAGTGCAGCTGAGACCCTGGCAAATATCGATGGAAATTCTCTTGTACTGTAACCTGTGGGGTCAGCCTTCTCTAAGGGCCTGTGGAAGGCACTGGGCGCCTGACACTCAGCTAGCCAGACAATTCAGGTATAGACTATGTAAGCCCTGAGATCCATCCCCACACTTAATTGTCCTGGAATATGTCTATGCTTGTGCCTCCAAACCTAGCAGCTTAGAGAGATGTCTCAAGACTTGTTCACTGCCCACTCAGCCTCACCTCCCATGGAGGCACAGGTGGGCTTTCTGGGCCACAAAGACTTCTAGAACCTCCAGGAACTCACTGGATCTCACGATATCCACTCATACCTTGGTCTTTTAGGGGGCCCTTGGCCCACAAGGTCCTCCTGGGGCTCCTGGCATCCGTGGCTTCCAGGTGGGTAAAGTTGGAGTAAGGTTTGAGCCAGTGAACGCTGGTTGGCTGGGAAAAGGAGTAATCCTGGCTGGATTCTTCTGGGTGCTGACTAATTGGGATCTTATCCAATTCACAGGGCCAAAAAGGCAACATAGGAGACCCTGGCCTTCCAGGCCCCCAAGGCCTACGGGGAGATGTGGGTGACCGGGTAAGGGTCCTTCTCTTGTACCTCCCTGCTCCAACCAGTTTACATAGACCCAAGCCAGCAGCAGCCCACTCCTTCCCATGTGGGTGACAGGGATGGTAGCACTGACTCTGTGGACAGGTGCCCTTGTTCCGTTTCTTGCTCGTTCTCTTGGTGTTCTTGGGCAAGAAGGGAATCTAGGATCCTCACAGCTCTATTACAAGCCCTGCATGCAGGCCTAGAAGAACAAGTAACTGGGGTGAGGGGAGAAGTAGAAACTTGAGGCTCTAGGTCCTGGGCTGCAGTTGGGTGTGAGCTCAGACCTGAATGACTCCAGGGTTTCAAACACGTAACTTTCCGAGACTCTTGGCTGATGGTCCTACAGCAGCCAGTGACACTGGCGTTCTGCAGTGACAGGGTCCAGGGGAGTTGTGGCTTACTCAGGTCCTCACTGGTTAGTAGATAAGGCCTGGGATCCCCTGGGAGGAGTCTGGGGGTCTGGTCTCAGACTTAGACCACACATCAGATCTTTAGAGGCTTTGTGATTGCTTTCTTGATCCCCACTTGGCAAGGACAAAGCACTCTACAAACGTGTGCATGCAACACATTCGAGGCTCTAGGGTACCTCTACAGACACAGGGAGCCACAGAAACCAGCACCACACAGCAGGGACAGTGGGTGCTTTATTAGCCTCTAGTCAGGAAATTCCAAAGGTGAGGGAATTTGCCAGCAGCTCTGAGGGCTCTAAGCTAGTAGAGGGAAAAGCTTGGTAGTAGCAGTGATGGTGTCTGCTCCAGTCCCAGCAGGGAGGAGACACTGTATTGGCTTTCTCTTCTTTGGATAGCTCTTGCCTTTGCTTTCACATTTAATTCTCTCTTTTAAAAAAGATTTATTTATTTTAATCTTATGTGTATGGCGCTTACCCACATGGCTGTATGTGTGCCATATGTATATAAGAGCCCAAGGATGTCAGAGGGCATGTCAGTCCCTGGAGTTAGAGTTACACATGGATGTGAGCCGCCTGATGCAATGCTGGGAACCAGCCTCAGGTGCTCTACGAGAGCAGTGCTCTCTTTGTCTCTGTCTCGGATGAGTGTGTGTGTGTGTGTGTGTGTGTGTGTGTGAGAGAGAGAGAGAGAGAGAGAGAGAGAGAGAGAGAGAGAGAGAGAGGAATTGCAGACAACAGTGGCTGATTTAAAGAACTCACTGTCCACTGAATGACAAGCAGCTACTGTCCAGGGAAAACCGACCTTAAAGGACTGGTGGGGCACGGACGGCTGTATACTGCTGTTATCTATGGACTTGGGTTTGGCAATTGGGGCTGGGGTGCTATTTCTAAGACCCCTGACATAGGAGGAATTTCTATATGTACTGTAGGTGGGATTCCTGCCTCCAATATGCAGGGCCGTAACCCCACCATGGGGTTCCCAGGGCTCCTCTAATCCAGAACCTTCTCTCTGCCTAGGGTCCAGGAGGTGCCACAGGCCCTAAGGGAGACCAGGTGAGAATCCCGTGCATGGTCAGGTCGGCTCTAGGCCAGCTGGCTGTGGGTTTACTTTCAAAACTCCTTCGTCCCTTACTTCTGTCTTGCTCCTGTTCCTCCATCCCTGCTTAGTGAGGCCCCGGGTGTCAGCAGGGACACAGTCCGCTACTTTCCTGGATACACGTTGTAAAAAATCCAATCTGTTTTTTCCTTTCCAGGCACTTAGATCCCAACAATAACAACTCTGAGACAAATTATTTATTATTAATGCATTTGCCGCACGCTTTGGCTCATTCCCCTGTCTAGCTCCTAACTTATTTAACCCAAACTATTCTATGTCTACCACTTGGTTAGTTGCCTCTCTCGGTCTGCTTCTTTCTTTTGAGTTTCCTGAGAATTTCCCTTGAATCTCTCTTTATTCTATCTTGAGTTCAACTATCTGCTGGTTTACACACACCACACCTCCATCTCCTCAAACTTCCCTTTATTTCCCAGAATCCTCTCTCTCCCTGGAGGTGTCCCACCTCCTATTTTCTTCCCCAGCTCATTAGCCATTAGCATTTTTATTGACAGGTAATGCTTATAAGAGATTCTCTCTACGACAAGTAGTTGTCCAGATGATCACTATATGGCCTGGGTGAAAAAAGCTACCGCTGATTAGGGAAGCTGGCTTTGTAAAAGGGGTGAAGTTTGCGCTCTAAGACTTACGTTGTAAAAGCAGGTTAGAGCTGTGTGGCTTCTCTCTGAGGCCCTTTCCTTCCTGAAGCAGCTCAGAAGGTGGACTGTGGCTGCTGCCGTCCATCCTCACAAGGACTTCTTCCTCCTCTCTGAGTGATCCGGGGCTTCTCCATCTAAAGCCGTCAAGGTGCTACTAGCAGGAGAGCCTCACTGTGCAAATAAGTGACTTCAGTTTTGTAGTCCTCATAGATGGTGGCTCTGGGGTTCTCGTGTTGCTTTGGGTGCTCCATCTAGTACAGGATCCTGGCCTGGACTCTGGCCTCAGTCTTAGGATCAGTAATAGACAAGTGACTTCAGGTGGGGAGGAGCCATTGGTGACATTGGTGTGTCATCCCCAGGGCATTGCAGGTTCTGATGGTCTTCCAGGGGACAAAGGAGAGCTGGTGAGTATGTCTGAGCCACTTACTATGAACTGAGAGCCACCTGGTCAGTTTGGGTGGTAACTGTCCCATTGATGAGGTATCTGAGGATGACTGGTAAGGTATGAATAACACCCACCATGTGCCCAGGCCTTGCCATCCCATTTTGTGGCAGGGGAGAGTGGGGTCCAGGAGACACAGGCAGGGTGGTTCCCTGCTGAGGTGTAGGACTCTCTGGGAACTTTGTCACATTCTGCCTAGGAAGGTCACCTTGCTTGGATCAGCCACTGCAGAGGCCTAAGCAGAGAAAACTCCACTTTTACAGAGCTGGAGCTTGGGCTTCAAGGTGGTTCCTGTAGTGATGTGTTTCCTTTTTGTCCAAGTGACACTGAGTCTAACTCCAGGGATCTTGCTTTTAGGTAGCAACCAGTGGCCACAGTGAACCTCTTATGCGTTTAACACAAATAATCCCAGTTGATTGTGCTTTATCTTGGCAAATTCTTGACAGAGCCCTAGAATCAGCCCCACCCTTAAACTGATGGATTGGTTGGTAGGGGCTGTGTGGGACAGAGCCCCTGCTAGCGAAAACATCTGTGTGGTGCCGGTTACCATAATGGTGAGCCAATGGGGACTTCACCATCCATCCTTTCCTGCCTTAGCTGCGGATAGCTCACAGTATCGAGCAGGGCCAATAGCTGGGCCCCATCAATCCACTTACACACTTGGGGCTGATCGAAAGGATGAGACTCCGGCTAGGGAAAGGCCCGAGTCACAGGGCAGAGGTGTTCGACTCAGCATTTATGACACCACAGCAAAGAGACTGGAAGTGAGGCATTCGGGTGTAAGAGCAAGTCCCATGCAGCCACTGAAGTCAAACCTCAGGGGGAAGAGGTATAAAAACCGAGTTAGTAGGCGAGAGAAAAGACCATCCTTGGTGGTGTTTGTGTGTGAAGCACTTGAGTGCTGACTCCCACTGAGCATGCACTGGGTCAGGGTTAGCGCTGCTTCCGCACACCCCATAGTTGATGCATGCACCTCCTCTTCACAGGGTCCTAATGGCCCCGTTGGACAAAAAGGAGAGGTGAGTACATCCCAGATACTTTGACAACATATCCAAGGAGCCCATAGGCTCCCATCCACCTCTGGGTGGGTAGGTGCTTTGTAAGGTACTGCCTAGATCTGAGATGTGGTGGCCAATCATTCCTGAGATCCAGGCCTTTCCAAGATCGGCTCACTCTGACCCCCTTCCTCTTGTTTTTCTGCAGTCCGGCAGCCGAGGGGAACTGGGCCCCAAAGGCATCCAGGGCCCCAATGGCACCAGTGGAGTCCAGGGTGTACCTGGTCCTCCAGGTCCACTGGGCCTCCAAGGCGTGCAGGGTGTCCCAGGTATCACAGGGAAGCCTGGCGTTCCGGTATGTAGCTTTTTCTTTCTTTTGTGTTGTGGGTTTTAGGCTTGTGCTGGGCTTAGATCATGGCTGGGTTTTTTGTTTTTGTTTTGTTTGTTAACTATAAGTTGGTTTGGGGAGTGAGGTGCTGGGTAGGTCAGGGCTACTGGTGCACTGCCCCACCTGCTGATGAACCTGGGTGACTTTCAGGGCAAGGAAGCCAGTGAACAGCGCATCAGGGAGCTATGTGGGGGGATGATCAGTGGTGAGTCTCCTGTGCATACCCTGGCCCTCACACTGTTCTCTCTACCTTACCTATCCTCTGACCTCAAGGAGGGCTACCCTCTTCTCAGCACCTGACACAATGCAGGGTACTCAGAGAAGCCCCAACTAACTATTTAGGGTAACAATAACAAGGAAGAACCTGGGTGGTGGTGGCAAATGCCTTTAATCCCAGTAAGAGAAGCAGAGGCAGGCGGATCCTTGAGTTGGAAGCCAGCCTGGTCTGCAGAGTTCTAGGACAGCCAGGGCTACACAGAGAAACCCTGTCTCAAAACAACAACAACAAAACAAATTACAAGGAAGAAACCACTGTGCCCTTTGTCTGGGAGGGACACTTCCCCGAGTGGCTTTGAACTTCTCATTCCAACATGTGAGGTGGTCCAAGAGAGGGGGCTCTCCTGTCTCCCCTGGCATACTCTAGAGCAGATAAAATAATCATTTTTGGTCAGTAAGTAAAAATTCCCTTCTGACAGAGGGCTGGCTATATTACACTTTGCATGAAGATGTTTTGGTAATCCTCTCTGATGTATGTGCTTGGCACTCTGTTTTCCAAAAGAGCAAATTGCACAGTTGGCTGCACACCTGAGGAAGCCCTTAGCACCAGGCTCCATTGGCAGGCCTGGTCCAGCTGGCCCCCCAGGCCCTCCAGGCCCTCCAGGCTCCATTGGCCACCCTGGTGCTCGGGGTCCTCCTGGATACCGTGGCCCCACCGGGGAACTAGGAGATCCTGGGCCAAGAGGTAAGTAGCTGACTCAAACAAGACCTAGTCATGACGCTGTCTCAGGCACATGAGTAAACCCTAGTTTTCTGCAGCACTGAACAGCACAGCCCTGCCCTTTCATGCTGAGATAATGTCCTCCTGAGGTCCAGGGAAGAGAGGACTCAAGAGCAGTCAGGTTCAATGTCACCTGAATGAGAGCTTGCCATTTCTGCCCTTGATTTATCTCATGGTCATGAGACCTGAGAGCAACACCCCTGTCTACATGGCTCACCTAGAAATGCCATAAAGATGCAGTCAACAATCTGGTTATACCACATATACACTAGGACTCATTCAGGGAGAGGGCTGGGCCTTTGTGCTTTTGGGGTCAGCACAGGTAATTTCTTACCATTCTGTGGGAAGCACAGAACCTTTAATGTGATATATTTTTCAAATACCACCAGAACAAAATTTGTTTGGGTTGTGAGCAATAAATAATAGGAACCCACTTCCACTCTGGAGCCCAGACTTTAATGAAGATTGGTGGTATGTGACTGTGTCAGGTACAAACAGTTAACACAGCTAATTCAACTGTATTTAAGAGGATGTGAATCAGGTCAGACCTTATTTCTTGTCAAGCTATGGACAGCTGGCTGGAAGACAGCTGGAGCATCAGACACAAACTGGGGGTTTGTGATGCCCTACTGTGTGAATTGATGGGCACCAGCCTATTCCAAAGCCCACTGTAATTCATGTATTTTAAAATGCAGACTTCTCAAGCCTCATGTTGCCTTGGTGACAAGTTTGAAGCCCCTGATTTCACCTGGTTCTGACTAACTTCCTGCTTCCCAAAAGTAGCTTTAAGAAAAGAATCTGGCCGGGCAGTGGTGGCGCACGCCTTTAATCCCAGCACTTGGGAGGCAGAGGCAGGCAGATTTCTGAGTTCGAGGCCAGCCTGGTCTACAGAGTGAGATCCAGGACAGCCAGGGCTATACAGAGAAACCCTGTCTCGAAAAACCAAAAAAAAAAAAAAAAAAAAAAAAAAAAAAAAAAAAGTTTTGTATGGGAAGCGATTACAGGAAATGATTCTCTGAGTCCCTCTTCAAGGTTGAATTTAAAAACTTTGGTATGTGAATGGACTTGGTATAATTTGCACATCATTTTCACCTGTTTTTTAAATCCTTGATTTTAAATTGAGATTCAGATTGAGGAATTTCAACACCAGAGAGCAAACATGGAGAATTCATTTTGTCTTAGTGCAAATCAACTTTCCAATGACTCTTTTCTCTGCCACTCCTCCAGAGTGTGGCCTTTGTAGGCAGCCTGTGCCATCTGGTGTCATGTGAGTGACTGCCATTTTAAAAAATGTATAGGACTTACAAATTCAGGGCATCTGAATTCCTTCTAGGCTGAAAACTAAAGCTTAGAGCGTTATGTGCCCGCACAGATCCTCTGAGGTCACCAGTTTGACACTGAAGGCCATGGCAAGGACACAGAGGTTCTAGGAAACCTGTTTCCCATTTGAAGGTGGGCATGCCACATTGTCCATTCTGTGTGCGGTACTGGGGATCTGTATGGGAGTGTGCATCAGGATGCCATGAGCCCACTGTGGAGAATATACATGTATGATTAGACCTTCTCAAACATCAAGCACAAGCCATGGTCATTGCTGTACTGAGACCTCCTTGGAAGCACAGTGTTGAATTGAGATCCAACACATGGAAGCAGTGAGCTGTCAGAGGCATTTAAGCTCACATACTGGGGCAGCCTCTCCAGGCCACTGGCAACTGCAGACAGCACCACTCCTAGCAGCAGAGCATAATAGTTCAACAAGTAGCAATGGCCTTAGGCTTGAACCACACTCACACCTGCATGTGTCATCGTCCTAGAACTCAGAGACGCGAGAAAACCATCCCAGTTGTACCTGTGTCATTGGAGGTTGTTTGCTTTTGACTTTTACTGTTCCTGAGGTGCTGGGAATTTAAGGTTAGGCCTCATGTATACTAGGCAAGTGCTCTGTCATGGAGCAGTAGCCCCAGCCCTGTGTAACCATAACTAGACCAAAACAGAGGTGAAGGAATTGAAGAACAATTATGGGATATTTAAAAACACTGTAGCGCCTGATAATGATCCCAGCACTTGAAAGACTGAGGCAGGAGGATTACTGTGAGTTGGAAGTCAGCATGGGCTGCAGAGTGAGCTATAGGCCTGGACCACAGACTGAGACTTTGTCTCAATAAAAATAAGCCATGGGTCAAAAGACATATTGAAAACATTAACACCAAATAACACGACTGCTTCAGAGGCATAAATATTTCCACCAAAGTAATTTTACAGCTAAGTGTGATATCAGCTGATGTGTTAGGGATGCAGGCGTGCTAGCTCTAGTCACACTTCAACTAAGCTGCACTTTGGTGAACAGCCTCACTTCAGGAAATGCTTTTAAAAAAGCAGCAAGCTCTGTGGAAACAAGATGGGAAATGCCTGTCACTTTGGGTGGGTATTTGCTCTTACTCGCCTGTTCATTTCCTCATTGCAGGGGCCCAGGGTGACAGAGGAGACAAGGGAGCAACAGGCACAGGGCTGGACGGGCCTGCTGGGGACCAGGGCTACCAAGGTAGGCACTGTCATCACACAGTTCTGGGGAAGGGCTGGAAATGTTTTTCATTAGACAAAGCATTAAGAACCTAGTTAGGAACTGTTTCTACAATCTCTTTAGGATCTAAAAAATAGTAAGTTTTCTGTATCTAATTCAGCTAAGTAGGTTTGGTTAAGTTGTATCTTACTAAACATACCGTCTGTTCCAAAAAATTATCTTTCTCTTAATTTAACACATATACATTGGATGATTTTTTATTTTTACTTTGTGTATGTGTGAGCCTATCTGTGCGCCTATGCACACACACGTACCACATCACACACGAAGAGATTAGAGGAAAACTGAGGAGTCAGTTCTCTTTTACTTTTACATGAGCCCTGGACATTAAATTCGAGTTACCAGACTTGAGTGACTACTTCTACCTGCTGAGTCATCTTGATGGCCATGTTTCAGTGTCTTGATGTAAAACCTGAATGCTCTGGGCCAGGTGTGATGGTACATACTTGTAATTTCAGCACTGAGGAGGCTGAGGTAGGATGAATTTATGTCACCTGCAGGACCACTGAGGAATTTCATCTGCACCTGTGTATCTCAGGGAACGCCGTTCTCTGGGTTCCTCTAGCCAGACACAAGGGCAGATGGGAAGCACAGCCCCTCTCCTTTGTAAAGTGCCTCCACTTCATAAGGCTCACAAGGTGCACCCTTGCTCCTGTCAGGTGCAGTACCCTCCCTTCATGAGGTACACAGTCTCTCTCCCAGAGGCACACCTTCTCTTTGAGGCACCCCTGCTCCTCTGTTTATTTGCTCTCCTGACTGTCCTACTGCCAATCCCAGGCTGTATGTCTACCTGTGTGGCCTAAAGTATTACCTCTAAGCTGACATTCCCAGATGTTTGGGGCATCTCATGTTGAATGGCTCTGGCCTACTACCCCTACGTAAAACTCTGTAACTTCTTCCCAGGCTGCCTGGCAACAACAAATATGCTCTTTAAAAAAAGAAAGAAAGAGAGAAAGAGAGAGAGACTTATATATTTTATGTATGTGTTTTTGTCTGCATGTACATCCACCAGAAAAGGCCATCAGATTCCATAAGAGTTACATGAGACCACAGTTACCACGTGGGTGTCAGGAATTGAACTCAGGACCTCAGAAAGAGCAGCAGTGCTTATAACTGCCAAACCATCTCTCTAGCCCCTCCTAACATGCTCTTGACATGCACCTCACAAGTCCTTCTGAGACCAGAGTGCAGTGTGTCTTCAGGACACACTCTTTGTGACTAGCCTGGCCTCAGCTGTACCTGCCCAACTCCTACCCAGCCACCTGTCTTTCCCCTTCTCTTTTGGGCTCTGTGCCTGAGCTCTTCATCTCTGACTTATGGCACTGTTCAGAAGCAAGCCACTAGAGAGAATCTTCCAAACAGACTGTGAATGGCTGCTATTGTGGGGTTCTTGTGGCCTCTAACTGGCACTCTCCTGGTTTCTAGGGCCTCAAGGTGTGCCTGGCATCAGCAAAGATGGTCGAGACGGTGCTCATGGTGAGCCTGGCCTTCCTGGTGATCCTGGCCTTCCTGGAGCTGCTGGTGCTCAGGGAACCCCAGGGATTTGCGACACTTCAGCCTGCCAAGGAGCTGTGTTAGGGGGTGGTGGGGAGAAGTCGGGTCCTCGGAGCTCATAAACAAGGACTTCAGTAGGAAATGACTGACAGAGCACTCAAGCAGGCAGCAGGGGTGAGCGCTGTGGCCATGGACAGGAAAAGACAGTGGCTGGCTGCAGTCGGCTAGTCCTTCCTGGCCTGCTGCCTGGCCCCAAGAGCATCCACTGGTGCCACTGTCACTGTCCCATCTTCAGGATTTATGGCAGCCATTCATCTGTGACAGCATACCTCAGACACAGGCCTTAGGGATGGAGACTTTAAACCCAGCATCTGGGAGGGATGGCGTTATCTAAGAGGTTTTTTTTGTACAATTCCATAAGATAAAAACACTCAAAGAGACTTGTTTACATAACATTTATATAAAGCCTATGATAGACTACCAATAAAGCGATCTTCTAACCCTTCAGATTAGTACTGGCTACAGTGTGATGCAGGCAAGGAGCTTAATGTTGACGTCACCTGCTTTCTATTGCAAACTGAGTATCTCTGATCCCCAGTATTTATTCAAGAAGCTACACTTGCACCATCTGTCACAAATAAAGCTACTCGCTGGAAACCTTTGTTCCAAACATACAGTTTATTACACATAAAGCAATGCCTCACAATATGGAAATGTGGGCATTAAAGCAATGTACTGCGAAAATGTTTATGGGCAAAAGGAGCTTTAAAAGAAGTCTCTGGAAAATTCTTAGCAAAGTTTTAAAATGGCACTGCATTTTCCAATAGAGTACCATGAGACTGGAAATAGGGGGGACAGAACAAATGAAATAAAGTTTCCAAACCTCTTCTAGTTAAGAACAATTTACCTTCTTCCAATTGCTAAAGGGGCACATTTAAAATGTAAACAAAATAAGTAAACGGCAATGTTTTTCTTTAGTCTCGAGACTCAAGAAATTACCAAGGATGTTAATTTTTTTTATCATGTTAAGAACACATGATGGTGTCGGACAGGTAATTGAAAAATTACTAATTATCAAGATGTCTTCATCCTCAAATGGTCATCCGGACATTAGTGGGTAAGTATTTTGTTTAGATAAATACTCTCACAAAATGTGCTCTCAAAGTCCTTACTGGAGTCCCACCAACTGGAGCCACATCCCTCTCGAGGACTCAGAGCTGAACTCCGGGATGGCGGCATGTGCATGATGCCGCAGGAACGGCGGTTCTCTCCCAGGTCCTGGGTCAGTCCACTCACTTGATCTCCATGGCAGGGCTGCTCTGCAGACTGCCCTGTGGAGGGCAGGTCACCAGGGATTCAGGTCTGGTCAGCTTTAGCCTTCTGCCAGTTTTACCGCAAAACACACTCTCAAATTCCTAAAGTCAAGAAGTGATTGTTAATGCACTGAGTTCAAAGATATGAATACTAAAAGTATAAGAGACTGAAATTAAGAGTCATGTAAACTACTCAAAGTACCGTCATCTAAGGTATCACAAACATGTGCACAACTGTGAGGAGTATGAGAAAACAGGGATCTCTAATCCCCCAGGTAGCAGTTATGCTGTGTGATTTTTTAGATTTTCCAATAAATTCTCAGTGACTGAGCACATTGCCAAAATGGCCTTTTTTGTTGTGGTGGTGGTAATCGTTAGAAGAAATAAAATATACCATTGTCATCATTTGTTAAATGTCCAGGTTGGTGGCTATCTCTTCACACACACTGGAGGATCCCTGGTCAGCCAAGGGCTAGGTGCACTCCCTGAGCTTGCTCTGCATAGACCAAAAGCAGCTCCCTGCCAGCTGCTAGTCTCTGCTCACCCAACTCTCCCTGCCTTTTAAAAGGCCTTAGGTCTAAAGGCTAGGCAAGGCCAGCCCCCTAAAAACAGGGCTGGCCCCAGCGTCACCACATAGCTACCAAATCTGATGACCCAAGCATGAGGGAGACACCTTAGAAAGGCTAATCTAGAAGACACAGGAAAAAGTACTTAACCATTTCCATAACTTTGTGAAATGTAGAATGTGGGAACTCCTACAAGGTAACTGCCCCAGAGAGGAAAGGGACCAATATTTGCATCTCAATTCAAACACACACACAATAGAGACCTGTGAGTGCAGAGGCATGGGGGATGGCCATCTACAAATGAGAGAAAATGGCAGGAAGTATTCTAGCTCCCCAAAGTAAGAAGATAGTGAACTAACCCTGTCTAAGGTTGGGCTCAAGGATATGGGCCTTCAGTGTTCTATTCCCTATTTTTATACATTTAGAAATTAATAAACCTAGGATTTGCATGTTTTCTTTGGTAAATATCTGTATTTACCAAATAAATATATAGTGGTTTCATCACTTGCAAGTTAAAAATTCCAAGATATAAAGTACATTCACTGAACCAGAAGCTTCTTCCAGAATGTCTCTTATCATTCCAAACAGCAAGTCTGTCCTCATTAACCATGGCATCCCACTGCCTGCCCTGATACACACCAGTTTCCATCTGAGTCTGACCTCTCCGGGCACCTCACACTGGTGAACTGGTGACTGGCTTATCTCATTCAGCATGTCAAAGGGTGTCCATAGAGCAGGTGCCAGAACGTCAATCCTTCTCATGGTGGAACACTGCCGTGGGTGTCCATAAAAGATTCTGCTTGTTCACTCTTGTTGAGCACTGCTGCTGTGAATGCTCAGAGCCAAATGTCAGTTTGAGTCTTTTCAATATCCTGGGTTTATACTGTGTGGGAATTGCTGGGTCATGTGGTAATTCTGTTCTGAGAATTGTCATACTGCTCTCAACGGTAACCACACCACATCTTACCAACGGGGCACACACAAGTGTTAGAATCCCTCCAGATCTTTTCCTAACACTGGTTATTTTCTTTCCTAATAATTTGATTGACAGTGGTAACTCAGTGTTTTAGTTTTGTTTCCCAGCACCGGGGATTAAGCCCAGGGCTTTGAAAGTACTCCAATACTAAGTTATATCCTTGGCCCCCAGGAGGGAGATGTTCTAGAAGCCAACGCAGGAAGCCAAGGGATGTCTTGAGGACCCACCTGGGCCCATCTCTAGCTTAACAACACTAGGGGAGCAGCAACTAAAGGCTTCTGGGAATAGACCTGAGAGGAAGGTGGAGTTGAGAGTGTGCTCACGTCCTGTGTTTAATCCCAGCATAAACTGGGTGTGGTGACATATGACTATAATTCTGGCACTTGAGAACTAGAGACAGGAAGACCAGAAGTTCAAAGTCAACCTCAGCTACACAGAGTCTGAGGCCAGCCTGAGCTACACGTGCTATGAGGTCTTGCCTGCTAACTCTAATAAAAAGAAGAGAGAAAAGAAATGTTTACTTTAAATGTACCCATTAGGAATAGACTAGGGGACATAAATTTTAATTCAGGAAGGACAGCAGAAGAATGGGTAATGCAGACTACAATTAAAAAGACAAAACAAAACTAATGCATAAAGAATAAACCAAGGAAGCCGTAGCATGACCCTTAGCAAGGAGCTGCTCAGAACAGTAAACAGGCAATGCAAGCACAGATGAGGACAAAGAGTACAGGGATATTTTGTGTAAGATACTTTATTTTTAGAACAAATCACCATAGTTTTGGCCACTCAAGAGACACACAAGCCACAGGTGGCTGACAGATACTTCTGGTGGCATGTTCTAAAGGAGAAATCCTCTACAATGAACAGCAGTTTCCCTGGGAGTATTTGAAAGGCATGCCTATCTCTTGCTTTCCTGCTGTTGCATCTGTGCCAACCATGCTCCCACAAGGACCTTTGGAAACTCGTAATCATTAAGCTGCATGTCCCAACCCCAGGACCCCTGAATACAGGCTGTGCTGTAGCAAATAGCCCTAGACCAGCCTCAGCAAAAGCGCTAACTGCTAGGTTCTTTATCCACACTGCAGAGCCCATCCAATGCTGCTGGCAGTCTTTCCTCTTCTTAGGAAAGCTGTGTTTATTATATGCTGTATCAACTCCACATTGGACCCCCTCCCCAACATCTGGTGAAGTCCATGGTAGAGAGAGTTCAGCTCCCCAGAGCACCCAGGCAGGGCAATCCCACAGGCTGCATGAATGACACTTACCTGGTATGAGTTTGTTTTGCAGCAGGGGCTGTACTTGGATGAGATCATAAAGGATGCAGTTAAATGAACATTCTCCAACATATACATAATACAGCTTCTGGTTTATGCAAGCCAGAGCATAGGGCACAGCATTACTGGTAGGCAGACAGGCCAAGAGCTGCCAGTTGTCAATGGTAGACAAGACCCTCAGGAGTCTTGCCATGAGAGACTCAGAACCTCTGCAAGAAAGATGGTACTCAAAAAGACTGGGTGCAGTCTTTGCAAGGTGTGTCTTCCCTACCCTGGGAGCAAAAGGCTGAATCTAGACTGGAAAGGATGATGCAGGAATTTTCGACTCAGGAAGGTATACCATTGTCTACCCAAACAGGGGGCACTGCACACAAAAGGCACACTGTCCACCTGCCTAGGCTGCTCAGGTCCAGGATCCCAGATTGAGCCAGGGGCACCCCATAATTAAGGAGAACAGACCTAGAGGACCCCCAGAAGGGTGATATCCTAAAAGCTAGTGCAGAAAGCTAAGGGATGTCTCCAGGACCTGCCTGGGCCCCTGTCTGGCTGAACACTGGGAGGAGCAATGAAAGGCTTCTGAAAGTAGACCTGAGACCTGAGAGGAGGGTTGAGTGGAGAGGGTGTGTAGGGTGTTTGAAGCTAGCAGCAAGCAGAGCAAAGACCAGGGCAGTGCCAATAGGGGACATCAGACTCAGAGTTCCCCAGAACACTAGGAGAAATACAGCAGTTTTTATTCCATTAGGAGAGAAGGCCTGGGGTCAAGCCCTACGTGGCAGGATCGGGTCTGGGAGTAACCAGGTGATGGTGTGACTTCAAAGCAAAGAGGCCTCCCTTGGTGACAAGAGGGAGGGAAAGCAGATGAGCCATGGGATAGCAGTGGGTGTTGTGATGGAGTGAGGAAGAGGGAGACAGAGGGGCTCAGCAGCTTTGAACAGTTGTTGCTGAAGTTGACTTCAGCCACAAATCCATAACAGCCTTTCACATTACAATGAAATGTTAACAGTGACCAGGGAAACAGCCGTGGAGATGGGTATTATTGGGACAAGAAGCAAAATATAAACATTAACAGTGCTAGGTTACAGTGCTCACTAGTGATCCACATGCCAGTCTTGACCATAGTGCTCTGCTCATGTAAGAGTGCACAGAAGGCAAACACTGCAGAACTGAGTGTGAGGCTGGTAAATGCAAGTCACAAAGGTCGGATGTGAAAGCTTCAACCGTGATAACGTGATGCACAGTGGCAAAGGGATGAAAAGACTTCCCACTTCTTCCCCTCACTATACTACTGTATGTCCAGACTTCAAAAGGTCAAAGTCTTAACACTAATCAATGGAGTTCTGATCAACTATTTATTCCAGCTCTTGTATAGTACCACTGTTACCATAGTCACAAGCTCAAGGTTTGTTTTGTTTGTTTGTTTGTTTTTGGTTTTTCGAGACAGGGTTTCTCTGTGTAGCCCTGGCTGTCCTGGAACTCACTCTGTAGACCAGGCTGGCCTCGAACTCAGAAATCCACCTGCCCCGCCTCCCAAGTGCTGGGATTAAAGGCATGCGCCACCATTGCCCGTCCAAGCTCAAGATTTTAAATCTCCTTTGGTTGTCTTTTAAGTATAGACTTAAAAGGGACTTCTCATTGTGCTAAATTTATATGCATCTAGTCTTCTAGATAGAGAGAAAAAGCCACTTCTTCACAGTTTGTAGTCATGCTAAAATCAAGATCAAGCAAGCTTTTGCCCCTTTTGTTCCACAGAAGATTTGTCTTTCCTGAGCTCACCTTAAAAAATGTTCATGCGGGGCTGGAGAGATGGCTCAAGGGTTAAAAGCATTGGCTACAATTCCAGAGGACCCAGGTTCAATTCCCAGTAACCACATGGCAGCTCACAACTGTGTGTAACTCCTGTTCCAGAGGGATCCGACATCCTCACACAGACATATATGCAGTCAAAACACCAATGTACATAAAATAAAAATAAACAAATTATATATAAAAAAAGAATGTTCATGCTTTTAACCCAAAATCTTTTCCCAGGCCTTTACTATGACACAACGGTACGAGTCTACTGCCTTCTCTACTATGTAGATTTCAGTACAGATCACAGTGGTAACTAACACACCTAAAACTTATCTTTTAGATAAGATTCTCATAAGCTTCAACAGCCCTGCAAAACTACAGAGCCCCTGACCTCACAGCTGGTAAGGGTGGCACCTGCGTGTTCCGGGAGAGAGGAACACCAGTCTGACCTGGCGGAAACCCATATGGAGTCACTCCACAAACTGAAGAACTCTGCCAGGACAACCAGGGCACATCTCCATTCCACTCTTTCTGGAAGTCTTCATTCTTCACATGGCTAGCTCCAGCCTTTTCTTCTAGCTCCTTGCCTTCTCTTCTTCCTCCAGGACGGCACTTATCTAACCGATCTTCCGCCCAAAGCTAGCCCACAGACTCTCCACTCCCTCTCCCACCCACCTCCATTGCCCCTTGCCAGCAGGAAGTAGCCAGATCTAATCCAGTACCCCTATACTTAAAAAGGTCGGGATGTTTAGGCTGGAACAAGCTGGGAAACCCTGTCTGCCCTCCTTGCCCCAACCCCACCTGTACTGAAAAACTCAATCAAACTCAATCAAAGAAATGGCTCCAAGAACCAAGTTCCACATTCTTGGCAGCTGTCGCAAGCTCCTCCCCTGATGCTGTCAGCCACCCAAATCCCCACCTAAGTGCTCAGCTCTTGACTATATGTGGGATACGCCAAACCCAGCTGATGGCTGATACGTTAGAAGTCTATAAAACTTCCCCATCCTAGCCTGGGTGCACAACTTCCTCAGCCCTGATCTTTGGGAGCAGCACCCAACAAACCTGTCTTTATCTACTTTCAATCTGGTCTAATCTGGTCTCACTGAGGGAGAGAAAAAGCCCATCACTTAGGTATAAGATGGCATCTGAAATTCACTACAAAAATCATTCAGACACATAAACAACCTGGGAAACTGAGCAGGCCTGGATAGGTTCTTGTGATATCTATGTCTGAAATTTAAAAATTACTATTAATTAAAACTAATTACTATGTCTGAAATTTAAAAAATCACCACCAGTGACCTAACTACAGACCACTGGCCAGATCTCTTCCAACCTCAATGCCACCATAAACAGGGGTGGTGGGATTGTGTTTGCTTAGACTGAGGGGTAGAATCAAACACAGTACATGAGTCATGGCTGGACAATGAGGTGAGAGAAAGAAACTGGATGAACAAAACAAAAACTCAGACAGGTCATTTTAAGAATCCTTACAGAAGCCAGGCAGTCAGTGGTGGCGCACGCCTTTAGTCCCAGCACTTGGGAGGCAGAGGCAGGCAGATTTCAGATTTCTGAGTTCGAGGCCAGCCTGGTCTACAGAGTGAGTTCCAGGTCAGCCAAGGTTACACAGAGAAACCCTGTCTCGAAAAAACAAAAAACAAAAAACCAAAAAAAAAAAAAAAAAAGAATCCTTACAGAAGCCAGACAGTCAGTGGTGGCGCACGCCTTTAGTCCCAGCACTTGGGAGGCAGAGGCAGGCAGATTTCAGATTTCTGAGTTCGAGGCCAGCCTGGTCTACAGAGTGAGTTCCAAGACAGCCAGGGCTACACAGAGAAACCCTGTCTCGAAAAACCAAAAAAAAAAATCCTTACAGAAGCATCAGTAAGACTGGGTATTAGACTCTGTCACCCTCTGCGGAGCTGATATGACAAGACCTGTCTTTTAGAGGCCTGTGTAGAAAAAGTTCTGGATGAAGATAGAAGCCTGTAATTGTGTTCAAAAGGGGTGGGGGTGGGGCTCGGGGTGGGAGGGGAGGTTCAGTTATTAAGAGCACTGGTCGGGGCTGGAGAGTTGGCTCAGAGGTTAAGAGCACTGACTGCTCTTCCAGAGGTCCTGAGTTCAATTCCCAGCAACCACATGGTGGCTCACAACCATCTGTAATGGGATCCAATGCCCTCTTCTGGTGTGTCTGAAGACAGCAACAGTGTACTCATATACATAGAATAAATAAATAAAAATTAAAAAAAAAAAAAAAAAAAGAGTACTGGCTACTCTTCCAGAGGACCCAGGTTCAATTCCCAGCACCAACATAGCTGTTCCCAACCATCATTCCAGTTGTTCCAACCAACTGGAATCCAGTTCCAGGAGATCAAAAGCCCTCTTCTGGCCTCCATGGGAACCACAGTCACAGACAGTTCACAGACACACATGCAGGCAGAATATTCATACACATAAAATTTTAAAAATGTTTAGTTAAATGTGTGCATGGATGAAGTAACAGCACATCAGCTGAGGGTTAGGTAACGGCACACAGGTATTCTTGGCCCTACACATGCTTGCAGTGGTCATCTACCTACATCATATCTCATCTGCCAGTACCTCTGCATCTCCATTAGGGGCTGGCCAGACATAAAAACTCAACATGCCCAGCCCAAGAAGGGCTGCAAGCCATCCCTAAACCTTTCCACGGTGTCCCACACTCAGCACCCCCAGCACTGCTGAGTATTGCTGGCTATTCCTTCCCCTGCCCTCGGGCCAAATCTGTCTCCAGAGCTACAGCTGCAGCCTCCTACCAGAACCCAGTAGCAAGTAATGAATATGAAATGTGGTCTGACCATGTATCTTCTGGATCAAAAATCCTTCCTGGGGTTCTGGTTCTCAGGAAGACGCTAGAACTGCTGCACTCTGGGCTGCCAAGCCTATGTTCCCTCCAAGCCTAGAAGTGCAGCTGCAGACACTGCTCTCTCCTCAGCCATGACATGTATCAATCCCACTTGAAAACCTGGGGAACTGCAGCTTTACGCCCCGCACATCCTGATTAAAATCCAAAGCTCCTCTGCAGTCCTACTGACCCACCAGGGCTTCCACCTCATGGCAGACTCTGACTGGCACTCACTGCCTACTGTCTCCTGTTTCCCCTCCTCTTCACCAGGTCCCTAGAATCTGGAGTAGGTGCCTATTACATTACATCTGCTGAGTGAACACTCATTACTGAGTCCTAAAGAAAAGGAATATACATGCAAATAAGAGGCAGAAAGTTCTATGGAAATAATCAAACCTGAGTATGCTCAGGCCAATGATCTCATCCAGAAACCATCTACAAGTTCAGTGAGACAAAGTCTCAGAAACAGCATAGAAACATTATGGTCTTTCCCCACAGAAAAGGACATGAATTTGTTTTCCAATACCAAATGTTCAGCCCTGAAAACATATATACAAATAATATTATACAGATTGAGTTATACTTAGGAATTTATATATTTTACACACACACACATATACATTCACATACATACATATATACATATGCATGTAAAAATTAGTAAAAAAAAATAAAAAATAAAAAAAAAGAGGCCATGAATTTGAGAGAGAACAAGGAGGGATATATAAGAGGGTTTAGAAGGAAAGGTAAAGGGAAAAATATAATTATGTTATAATCTCAAAAAGAAAAAAATCCTTAGTTTTAAAAGCCTCAACATTAAGATTTTATTTCAAAAATTATAAACACTTTTTTGGACTGGATTATATCAACAATTTACCACAAATAGGTACACAAGGCCAAACACTAAGTCTTTTTAACAAATAGTAAAGCTTTATTGTAAGACAGACCAGCAGTCTATTCTAGCAATAATGTTATAAATAACCATAAAGATCCGATTAGAGTAAGCACCGCTCTACCTGCACTCCAGGTGTACTTAAGAAAAGCCCAGCAATAATACATTGTACAGATGTAAATGGCACTTAGACACAAGTGACAGAAAGAACAAAAGACAAGAATGGTAAGGTGCAGTTCAGTGTGGCTGGATCCCTGGAGGCCTCTGAGGTGCCCTTGCCGAGGCTCCAGGTCTGCTGTGTCACCTGAGCCTATTTCCAACACACTCCTGCTGGGCTCCACACAACACACTCCTGCTGGGCTCCACACAACACACTCCTGCTGGGCTCCACACAACACACAACGTGGCACAAATCAGTACTCAGTGTGATGTCTACTCTTGCTTGTCAACTTGACTACATCTAGAATTAAGTGAACCCAAGCATTTGGGCACATCTGTGAGGGATTTTTTTCCTTAACTAAATCGTTTGAGGTGGGAAGATCCACCCTTAATCTGGGCCACACCTTCTGCTTGTTGCCTATATAAAAGACTTGGAAGAAGGAAGTACTCACTCTCGCTTCCAAGTCTATGTCTTCACTGGCATTACAGCCTATTTCTTCAGGATTCCAGTGTGTACTGAAGACAAGCTGAAACCTCACCAGCTGAAAAACGACTGGAACGTTGGACCTTCTGTTGGTAGGTAGCCAGTGTAGGACTAGTTGGACCACAGCCTGTAAGCCATTCTAATAAATCCCCCTTACATATGTCTATATAAGATTATACACACATTCATTCTATAAGTTTGTTCCTCTAGAAAACCCTGAGTAATACAGACTTTGGTACCAGAAGTGGTTCTGGAGCAACAGAAGTCTAAGGTGGATTTTTAAAGTATCTGGAATAGGCTTCTCAATTAGCTAACATCTAAAGTTACTGAAGCCATAGGGGCACCAGCATACTTGAAGACCTTTAGTATTCCCCTTTCCTTGTGCCAAACCTCTAGTGTTGAAGATGTTGCTACTTAGTTGGATAAATCACTGAAGTCTTTCCTGGAAGCTCAGAGAGCACTGAAAACCCACGGTGTGAACTTAAGGAGGCAAAGGCATTGGATTGTCCTGACTCACCAATTCTAAGAGGAAACAGATGTAATGATTCTGTATATAAAACTTTCGACAGACATTCGCCGGGCAGTGGTGGCGTACACCTTTAATCCCAGCACTTGGGAGGCAGAGGCAGGCGGATTTCTGAGTTCGAGGCCAGCCTGGTCTACAGAGTGAGTTCCAGGACAGCCAGGGCTACACAGAGAAACCCTGTCTCAAAAAACAAACAAAAACAAACAAACAAAAAAAAACCCTTTCGACAATTTGTGGAAAAATTAGGGAAATGAAGATGCTGGTTGCTTGCTCCTAACATCTCTGGATAAATTGACAAAGGAAAAGATGAGCTCTGTGAGAAATTAACCAACTTCTAACTTCTCAGAATACAGTGGAGGAGAACAATGAACTTAGTGATAAAATTGACTGGCTTCATGTGCACATAAACAATCTAAAGGTTTCTATGTGTGCCCTGGAAGAGAATTTTCTCTCCAGCAGCCACAGAGCTCAAGTTGCAGGAAATCAAATCGAAGTCCTCATTATAAGGTTGGCTGAATCATGGCAAAAAAAAAAAAAAAAAAAAATCAAGCCTCAGAGGGTGTCCCCGATTAAAGTAAGGGCATTAATTGGAAAAGAATGGGACCCTGTAACCTGGGATAGGGATGTGTGGGAAGAACCTACTGAAGCTGAGAATGTTGAACCCTCAGACTCTCAAGGGTTTAGCTCATCCAAAGAAGCAGTCTCTGCCCTCCGAAGAAGATAAACTCACACCTCAACTCCTGAAAAGATTGTCTTTTCCATGTTTGACTGAGGAAATTAATTGTTCATTGTATGCTAAACCAGCAGCGACTATGTCTCAAGGAAATGCCAGGCAAGACAATACTGATGTCCCTCAGGGCCACCAGCAGCTGCCTCTAGATCTATAACCAGACTTAAGACTAAGCAGGTTCTTAGAGGAGAGAGAGAGTGAAGTCCACAGGGAGGCGGGCTACAGTACTGGAGAGTATAATCAGTTTGCTAGTTCATTCCAGCAGATGTCTGGGGACTGCATGTGAGACTGGATTTTGAAGAAGTGGGATAATAGTGGATAGTTTATTGGATAAGGTTGAGTTTATTGATAGGGGCCCTCTGAGTGAAAATTCTAGGTTTAATGTGGCAGGACTTGGAGATACCTGATATCCCTTGGCTTAGTGCTGATAAAAGAATTTTAAGGGTCAGGGAGATTGCAATTTTAGAGTGCACATGCTGTGTAAAACCTAATTCTCTACAGTGGAAGGTCCAGAAGGCGCGCCCTTCACTAATGGACAATGGTGAGGGCAGCAGCAGCTGGAATAGCGCTTTCCCTTGTACCAGACCTTAGTGTTGATGCTGCTGCTCAGGTGGTACATTAAGTGCAATGGGTTTGAGGAACAGGAAGTAACAGCAGCCAGGTGGCAGCACTGAATCGCCAAAGGCAGGGTAACCACAGTTACCAAAACGGGAGACGTGGACAAAACAATGTCCATAATGGCCTGACTTGTAATGGTCAGCACAGGCCTTTGGTACTGGCTAATCAATCATAGTGTTCCTAGGCATGAAATAGGCAAGAAACATACTACATTTTTGTTTGATCTACCTAAGTGGAAAAATTCCCAAATGAAAGGCTATATTAGATTGTGGCAAAATGGACTCTTGGCTCATGAATCAATTTCCAAACATGAACCACTTTGCTGACCCAGAACCTCTTGAATGAAGGATGACCAGGTTCCCTTGATGAAGGACCTTGATAAAATAGGTGCCTGAGTTTTACTGTCAGCCTTTTTTCAGTCCTTCCCTAGACAGACTTATATAGCCTTTTACAAGGGTACAGTGGAGGAAATACAGAATAGGTAGTAGAGGAAGCTGGTTATAAATACTAGCTAAGGCCATGTGACCAGTTGCAGAAATGAGGATTATAATTGACATGAGGTTTTTTGTCATATTTTGTTTAAAATGTTTGTAGAAATATTTGTGTTTTCTTTTCCTGATTTATCATGTAATATAAAATCAATTATAAGAATATCAGTGGTTATCATATTTAAGTTTGAAATACTAAAAGGATGTCCTTCAAGGGACATTATCACCAATTCTAAATTTATAATGTGTTTGTGGTTGTATTAGGAACTTATATCATGGTAGGTGTAATTATGACATGGTTAAATATGTAATGCTTTTGCAATTGTATTTGGGAATAGTTGTATCATGTTAGGAGTAATTATGACCTGGTTATTGTTTCATCAGGAAATTAAGCATGACGTAAGGAGATATGATTGTATGGTGAGTTGACATGAGGTGGACTTGTGATGCTGTTCTTGGTTGTCAACTTGACTACATCTGGAATTAACTAAAACCCAAGCAGCTGGGTACATCTGTAAGGTTTTTTTTTTTTTTTTTTTTTTTTTTTTTTTTTCCCCTTAAGTAAATCATTTCAAGTGGGAAGACCCATTTTTAATCCGAATCCTTTGAGGTGGGAATATCCACCTTTAATATGGGCTAGCCTTCTGCTGGCAGCCTACATAAAGTACATGGAAGGTAGGAGACTTGCTCTTTGCCTGCTTGCTCTGGCTGGCAATTCCATTTCTTCACTGGCATTAGAGCCTACTTCTTTTGGATTCTAGTGTGTGCTGAAGATTCTTGGGCCTTCCACCGGTAAACACCATTGTTGTATTAGCCAGACCACAGCCTGTAAACCATTCTAATAAATCCCTCTTTTTTTTTTTTCTGCCAGTTCTGATCCTCTAGAAAACCCTAATACACCAGGGCTTCACTTACTTCTCTAAGACCTTATTATTAAGACAAAGGCTACAGATTATGACCACCAGAATTCTAAGACCAAAACCTGGCACTGGGGTCTCCTAATCACAGCACAAAACCAACCCATAATTGCTCTCTTTCTTCCACTACATCCCAGGGCTAAGCCACCTCCCAAACCAAGCTGTCCTAGCAAAACCAGGAGGGCTGGCCAGC
Source organism: Arvicanthis niloticus (assembly GCF_011762505.2). NCBI lineage: Eukaryota > Metazoa > Chordata > Mammalia > Rodentia > Muridae > Arvicanthis > Arvicanthis niloticus. Next base: position 146,804,146 of record NC_047659.1, read on the forward strand.
TATTACAGCCCACATGTGAAAAGAAAGGAACAGAGTGTCAGCAGTTCCCCAAGGAACCAGAAGTGTGTGGGCACTGAAGGCTTAATCTCGTCTAGTTAAACACACCACAAAAATCTAATAATTTTCCATCTGAACCAGAAGCCCATACTCCTGATTTGGCATTTATCTGCACCCCCACACGGACATCTTTTTTGCTATTCTTGCTTCCGTTTCTTTCACAGCTTTCTTTCTTTTTTTTTTTTTTCCTTCCCTGGGGCTTCACGAACACTAAGGAAAGTACTCTGCCACTAAACTACATCTGCTGTCCTTACTGAGTTCTGAGAGGAAAACACCATGCCCTGAAGGCTGTTCAGACCCAACATAATAGACAACAGTGCACAACAGGTACAATTTGTTATTTGACAATTGACACTCGACAGTCATATATTTCATAAACAATCTGGGTTGTGACTATGACTTCAGTAAGTAATATCAACATGGAGAACTCCCTTCATATTGACTTCACATCTGACCTCAGAGCCCAGGAAACCCAGTGCAGTCTAGGAAGAGGAGTCAGAGGTGACACTGACAACTAAAACAGAAACTCTCCAGCTCTGCCCCCTGCTCAGTCACCACATCAAGGAAATCCCCATCTTCACTGAGCAAACTCAGGAATACCGAAGTCCACCTCATGAATACTCACCTTTTTAAGAGAATCCCCATGTCTTTCCTGAATGTACTTCAGGAATGCTGTAGTCCACTGAAGGGTTGTTGCTTTATCTGTCTCCGCATTGCAGAATGGGACTAAAAGATTCAGCTCATCACAGCAAATGCGGATTCTGCGCCTGCAGTCAAAATCCACAGTAATCATACAGGGCGGCTGGTGAAGTGCAGGAGCTACAGAGTTCATCGTTCACTCAAAGAAAGCAGAATGCATGGAGCTGCCCTCTGAGGGCCAGGAGGCAGGAGACGTGCCCCACCCGGAAGCCTCGGGTGAGCCGCTGAGCACTGAGGCTATTGCTGCCCATGATCCCCAGAGCACCTGCAATGCCTGATGACCTCTGGGTCCCTATACTTTCTCTATTTACTTCTCATGGCCCAGTTCTCTGTATCTGGGATGACTGCAAATATCTGAACTCAGAATCAAAATTCTGTGTGCACTTTTTTGGGGGGTAAATTTTTTTTCATTGTTTTCTTTTTCTTTTCTTGCAGTGCTGGGCACTGAACTCAGAGCCACATTGTTATTCAGGAATCATGACTTGTTTACCATGTATAGATACATGTACTCAGGTACATGCATAGCTTTCAAAATGAGTGGGACATGATGATACACGCCTCTAATACAGCACCTCAAAGTGAGGCAGAAGAAATCATAAATTCAAGGCCAGCCTGGGCTATGTAATAAGACTCTGTTTTATAAAAACAAATTTGCACCCCCCCCTTTTTTTGTTTTTTTTTTTGTTTTTTTCGAGACAGGGTTTCTCTGTATAGCCCTGGCTGTCCTGGAACTCACTCTGTAGACCAGGCTGGCTTCGAACTCAGAAATCTGCCTGCCTCTGCCTCCCAAATGCTGGGACTGAAGACGTGTGCCACCACTGTCCGGCCTCCTCCCCTTTTTTAAAAAGAGAATTTAGTGCTTGGGCTGGGGATGAAACTCAGTGGTAGGATGCTTGCCTACTATCTATACCCTGGATACTCACCTACTATCTACTATATACACCCTGGGTGCTCGCCTACCATCTACTATATACACCCTGGGTGCTCGCCTACTATCTACTATATACACCCTGGATGCTCGCCTACTATCTACTATATACACCCTGGGTGCTCGCCTACTATCTACTATATACACCCTGGATGCTCGCCTACTATCTACTATATACACCCTGGGTGCTCGCCTACTATCTACTATATACACCCTGGATGCTCGCCTACTATCTATACCCTGGGTGCTCGCCTACTATCTATACCCTGGATACTCGCCTACTATCTACTATCTATACCCTGGGTGCTTGCCTATTATCTACTATATACATCCTGGGTGCTCACCTACTATCTATACCCTGGATACTCACCTACTATCTACTATATACACCCTGGGTGCTCGCCTACTATCTACTATATACACCCTGGGGTCCTGGCTTCCATCACCATCACTGAAAAAAAAAAACTTCTTGAGAGAATTGTCACACCCTGTTTTAAGCTTTACATATCACATCCAGTAATAAAGCCCTTGCTGTGCTGACACTAACAGTTAAACAAAGCTAGAGTCAAATGGTAACTGGCACTCACTGGATGTGCTCTGGCTTCTGGTTGAGAGCCCAAACTCCTTCCCTGTGAGCCCAGGTCATTCTGACCTCAAGACTGTGAAAGGTAGCAACCTTGTCCTACAGATAAGAAACCTCAAGAAACACTGAACTCATTAGAAGCCATTAAACAGGGAGCTGTTGAGAACTCAACAGAGCAGCGAGGTGCTCATTCATCACAGTGACATCAGGGTGATTTACAATTCACAGGAGGCTAAGGGAAGTCCCTCAGGTAGAACATGACCTGTGACAGATAGAACAAGAAAAATGCCTGGGCTGCAGAAGGAAACCTTGCCTCAAAGATAACAATGGGGCTGGAGAGACACTCAGCAGTTAAGAGCATGTTTTGCAGAAGACTCAAATTTGATCACCACACCCACATAGTGGTTCCCAACCATCTGTAATCACAGTTCCAGGATCTTCACAGCAGCACCAGGTACATATATGATGCATATACATACATGTAGACAAAACACTCATACACATTAAAAAGTATATAGATCTTAAATTTAAAGAGAGAGAGAGAGAGAGAACACAGCTGGAGAGAAGGCCCAGGGGCTAGCTGTTCTTCCAGAGGACCCAGGTTCAATTCCTAGCACCCACATCCATAATTCTAGACTCAGTTAGAATCTAGTGCCCTCTTCTGGCCTCCACAGGCATACAAGTAGTATACAGACATACACCCAGGCAAAACACCGTATCAAAAAAAAAAAAAAAAAAAAAAAAATTACAAGCCGGGCGGTGGTGGCACATGCCTTTAATCCCAGCACTTGGGAGGCAGAGGCAGGTGGACTTCTGAGTTTGAGGCCAGCCTGGTCTACAGAGTGAGTTCCAGGACAGCCAGGGCTACACAGAGAAACCCTGTCTCGAAAAAACAACAACAACAACAAAAATTACATAAAAATAAAGGAGAAAGGATCTACCCAGTTTTAATACATCCCTCTAAAAAGCAATAAATCACCTTGGCTCAACATTTAATCCTCTATAGTATCTCATTATATACTATTATTTAGGGCTGGAGAGATGGCTCAGCAGGTAAGAGCATTGGCTGTTCTTCCAGAGGACATGGGTTCAATTCCCAGTACCCACATAACAGCTCACAATTGTCTGTAACTCTTGTTCTAGGTAATCTGACACCCTCATTCAGCCATACATGCAGGCAAAACACCAATGTACATAAAATAAAAATAAATAAACACTATTATTACTGAGTTAAAAATAAACATGATATAATCACAAGTAACCAAATTGATTATTATTATTATTGAATATCATAATAAAAACCCAACTTCATCAGGTCAGTGGTGGCGCACACCTCCTGCCCTCAGGAGGAAGAAGCAGGTACATTTCTGTGGGTTGGAGGCCAGCCTAGTCTACAGAGCTGGTTCCATGACAACCAGGGCTACACATCTCAAACAAAACAACCCCAACTTCAACAGAGAAAACTTTGCAGCCTTTATACTACCCTGAGGAGCACAAATAAAACTCAGGCAAACTCATTTCAGTAACAGTTTTAACCTCCTCTTTCACAACATTCTTTTTTTCTTTTCTTTCTTTTTTCCTTTGTTGGACGCAGTGTCTTGTTAGACTGGGTTAGAATTCACTATATATCCCAGACTGTCCTCAAACTTGAGGCTCTCCAACCTCATCCGGGCAGTGGTGCCTCCTGAGTACTACAGTCACAAATGCATGCCACCACACCCGACGTGACCAACAAAACAAAGCCAAGTCATCTACTGTGCAGCCAACCTCAAGGCCAATACGCTCCTTAAGAGCCTGAAGACAAGGCTGGCCTTTCACTAGTGTCTGGGAACTTGGGCTTGGGGAGATTAGTGAGGAGCAGCCCACAGGACCTCACTTGTGCAAGGAACATGGCTCACACTAACAGCCTGGTATTTAGAGTGTTAGACTATCATGTAATGGCCACCAGTATAGTCTCTGGTGAGCCTCCTGTCTGACGGCCTCATCAGTGGTTTCGGAGCATGCCCTCAGAGTAATCAATTAGGAGGTCTATGCCACTGTAGTAAGTCAGAACATGAGCCTACAAGAGACCACAGAGTCGAGGAGCTCCGAAGCCTCCCTCCAAACAGAGGGTGACTACCACAAAAGTGAGCAAGTCTCAAACAACTGCATGCGTGGAGCTGACAGCCCATCGCTGCATTACCTTCTGTCTCGTTCCATTCGGTTATGCCTCTCCCGACGCTGAGACCTTCCTCCCTGGGCTCCACTCTGCGTCTGCTCCCCCAGGTTTGACTGTGAGGACTCTGAAGACTGCCAGGTGCCCTGTGAGGCTGAAGAGCCTTCGCCCACATTCTGAATCTCTCCCAGGGCTCGTCGCTCCACGCTTGGGTCCAGCTGTCGAACTCTACTCCGATTCCTCTTATTGATCGCTTGTTTACATAGCGCTTCTTCTTTGCAAAACAAGAAAAAAGTGGTCATTTAGTTTTTTTTATTCTTAACTTATTGCCATTAATGTTGAATATCTTTGGCATCTTGTTGGGTTTGTTTTTCTGACCAAGAGTCTCATGAAGCCCAGTTTGCCTTAACTCACAATGTAACTGAGGATAGGTATCTGTAAATTCCTGATCCTTCGAAGCACTGGAACTACAGGTGTGCGCCATTCTGTTTTGGGTTGGCTTTTTCCCCATGTGTGTCTGTATGTGATTTCCCATTCACATCCATGCTTTGCATTTCAATCCAATATTCTAACACTATCAAGTAGGAATTAAAGAAATGAGAAGCTGTGATGTCAGAGACTCTGAGCAGTGAGCTCCCATCCTACAGCATACTGCACACTTTGATTGAAATGCCCTCTGAGTGCCATGCACCAACACAACTACACCAGTGTCTCCCTTTTTTTATCTGGAGCTCAGGCCATAAGTGCTCTACCAGTGAACTAAAACCCCCATTACTCCCTTTTTGTTAACAGTTGTTATTATCCATGAATATACAAAGACATTATTTTCTTTTTCTAGAACTCAGGCTGGAAAAGAATGTATTATATATTTTTACCAAAAAATATTTTCTTCATATCTAATTATTCTAATATGAAAATTGATACTTTACCTCACATGAGAACAAAACTTAAGTGGTTCATAGTTAAATATGCTCTCAGGCTAAAGTGATTCCACAAAAAAAGAAGAAAAAAAATCACAGCTTTTTACTTTATTGTGCACATAGAAAAGAAATAAGTCAAATTCAATCAAACAAAATAAAGGGGCAGGTAACAGCCTCTCCCACAAGTTACAGAAAACCAAGGATCCTCAACATTAATTCTGGATAACATCTCAAGAGAGACAGAGAAAAGAATTCACCAGCTCTAGTGCTTTCTCCCTTGGCCTCCATAGCAGGCACAAGGCCCATCTTAATGTCCATCTATCTATACGCTGCTTTCTAAGAGACCTTCTGCTAAGCCCTGCCACTCCCATGACACAGTGCTTTTCTTTCTCTTTTGAGCTCTCAGCTGATTTCAGTCCCCATCATCACTCACAAAGTATAAAATAAAATAAGCTACAGACGGGGCAGTGGTGGCATGCATGTTTAATCCCATGGGCACCGGTGGTGCACATCTATAATCCCGGAACTCCAGAAGCAAAGGTAGGTGGATCTCAGAGTTCCAGGCTGGCCTGTTCTGTGTCGGTAGAGCTACACAGAGAAACCCTGTTCCAAAAAGTGAAGCAGAACAAACAACAGCCATATTAGTGCCTTCAGTGCCTAAGGCACTGAAAGCTGTCTGTCTTCACTCTACTATTAAGAAAAAGCTCCTAAATTCAAAATGTCCAAATTTGGGTCAACTCTGATGTTTAAACCTCAGAAGTCTTCAAAGAGATTACTGAGAATAAGGAGTGCAGGGTGAACCACTAAGATTTCTTACCTCTCCTGGCTCCACCCACCAAAGCCCCTACAGCTACAGTTTACCCGGAATACACTTACCTCCCACTTTAATCCAAACCTGCTCCGGCAAGGCTTTGTTTCTACTACCTCCTGTCTGTTTGGTGGACTCAATCTCTTGCTGGTAACAGAAAGAAAATGCTCTAGGCAGTCCAATATCCTGGTGCTTGGCAGCTTCCAGTATAGAGCATGAGTTACTAGAACTCTGGAAAAAATTAATATGAATTTTATCAATATCAGCTCTTTACAGAACAAGTAAAATGCACTCAACAGAACTATGCTCAAGCCTACTGAAAAACTTTTCTTTCGCCTTTAAAAAAAGATTTTAACTGTGTATCTGTGTGAGTTTGTGCACATGTCTGTAGGTATTCCCCCTAAAGCGGAAGCTAACAGGCAGCTGTGAGATGGGAACTGACCTAGGATCCTACGCTAGAATACTACTCATTCTTAACAACGGAGCCGTATCTCCAGCCCTTTTTACTAGGTTTCTTAATACCTCCTAACAATATGAATATTTCAACCTAAAAAGGTCACCAAGAGGTTCTTAGAAACCCTGGGACCAGACCACACTAACTCACACTAACTCACGAGGTCTACATTTAACACAATGAGGCAGCTCTACCTGCGTCTGTGCAAGGCTGGCATTCCCACCAGTGGAGCAGGCACTTGTAAACAGTGGGTAGGTGAACTGCAAAGCAGTCGTGGCAGCAGCAGTTTTATTTTTCACTAAGGTCGTACATTTGTTTTGTTGCTGGTGAAGAGGAACATTCATTAATTCAGATGGATGTCGAATAAGAGTTACCAAACTGCCAAGACAAAAGAAAACCCAGAAACCTGAGGAATAAGTGGCAGAGAGGCTCCCAAAACATTGCCATCACCCATTCTACCACTAACAGGTCATGTTAGACTCTGCCCTGTTTCTCAAATGGTCCTGGACATGGCCGAATGATCTACTAGCCAATGGCCAGTGAAGTCCATTGCCTCCTCACTACCTGCAGCACTCCCTGATACAAATCTGTCATCCTTAAAATCTGGCAAGGATGGGCAAGACCAGGGCAGCCAGAGTGAAAAACTGCAGAGTCAGTGTCTTCAACAGCTACCTGAGAGGACACTTAAGTGCACCAGGAGCTGCTCATATTTCAGCTTAATCTTAAAACTCTGTCCTTTCCCCACCACAAGTCCACATCTGTAAGCCTCTATCCCAAATCTGCTTTGGGAGACTGGAGCAGCTTCCCATGTCACTCAGGAGAGAGACGGGAGCAAAGGGAACAGTTCCCAGGACGGACGAGTCCTCTCCTTTTTGGGGTGCAGAGACAGACCAAAGGTTCACAACCTCCAAGGTACTCCTTAGAATTGACACTCAGCACTTGTATAGAGTGCACCTTCCAGATCAGCTTCAGGTGAGTCAGAGCAGACCAGCCTGAGACCTATATCTAGTACCCAGACTGCCTGCCCCTTTACACCGACCTCGCAAATATAAGGCCTGCTCTGGCCCTTCTGGCCACAGAGACACCGCAAATAGCCCTGCTGACCCGGTCCAGGTATCCTCCCCGATCCAACAGGTGGCCCTGATGGAGCCCTTCGGGTATGGACCCAGACCCAGCAGGTGCCATCAGCCCACACCAGCTCTGTGATCAAACCCCTCCTGCCCCACGGCCCCGCGCCTGCGCCCCGCACGCACTTGTTGAGCGCCACGCCCGACTCGGCGGGCTCGGCACCGCGCGGCGCAGGCGGCTCGGCCGGCATACTGTTGAAGCGGTCCTCCAGACGGACGCGTACGGTCGGCTTGGCCCGGGCCTCGGGTGCGCCGTCGGGCCCCGCGCCGCCTGCGCCTTCCTTGGCCGCGCCATCCGCCCGCGTCCGCGTCCCGTCCGCACCGCCAGGAGTCTTCTCCGCCGCGCCCGCCTCGCCCAGCAGCATCATACGCAGCTCCTGGAAGTCGACGTGGCCCAGGCACGGCGCGTCGGCCGCCAGCGGCGGGCACAGCACTGGGTACACGGGCGGCGCCGGCGCCAGCGAGCCCGCAGCGCCCGAGCCCGCGCCCGGGCCGGCCAGCAGCGCGGAGCCCAGGCGCGCCTCGAGCTCGCCGTCCGCCGCCTCCATGTGCGAATAGAGGATGTGCTGCAGCTGCGTGTACTCCACTTCCGTCATCTCCACCAGGCTCAGGTCGGTGGTCGTGAAGCTCAGCCCCGGCTCTCCCAGCGCCGCGTCCCCGCCGCCCGCGCCCTCGGGGCCCGCCTCGCCGCCCGTCGCGCCCGCCTCAGGCGGCGGCTCCCGCGGCCCGGGGCCCGACATGCCGGCGCGGCGCGGCCCAACGGCGGGGCGCGGGCGCGGGGACGGCGACGCAGACGCGGGCGGGCGGCGAGGCGGGGTCGCGGCCTCCGCAGACGACGCGCCGGCCACCGCGGGCGCGCCGTTGGGGGAGGGAAACCGCTGAGCACCGCAGGAGCAGTGCGCCTGCGCAGTCCCGCCCACAACGGTAACCCCACCCCTTTTGGGCCACGCCCCTCCGTTACCCGCCGCCCCCCAGCCAACTGCCCGCCCGCTTGCCCCGCCCCCGCGCCCCCCCCAAGTGGCCTGGGTGTGCTGCACCCTTGAGTTCAAACCCTGGACAGGCCACGCCCACGTGGCTACGCCCACGTGGCCACGCCCAGTTTTAATCGCACCCTCATAAAGACACGCCCACTGACCCAAGTTGGCCTTAGGCCGGTCCCCTTCCTGGTAAGCTGCTCCTTGTCCACTTGCCAGGAACTTGCTACTTGATGCTCCCCATTCCCCACTCTACCCAGTCTTGCCCCTTCCTAGCCATGCCTCTGCAGTGCTACCATGCTGTTTACTAGCTGTCCCCAGCCTGGCCCTTGTTCACCCACTTTGGGTGCTTTATGTGGAGAACCGTGCAGCAAGCACTCCAGGTTTTCATTCTATTTCAGTCAAGCTGAGGATTAGACCTAGGGACTCCCATATGCTGAGGTAGCTATCTTTCCACCAGCAGAGACAGCAGCAACTCTTTTATACCCAGCAAAGATAGCACCACCATATAATTTTATACCCAGTGTCTGAGAGTTTCTTTTGCTATGGTAAAACATGACCAAAATCAGTTTAGGGAGGAAAGGGTTTTCTCTGACACTTCCAGGTAGCAATCCATCACTGAAGGAACTCAAGGCAATAACTTAAGTGAGGTGGGTACTGTTGGATAGGCCGTGGAGGAGTGTTGCTTACTGTTTTTGTTCCTCATGGCTTGCTCAGCCTGCTTTTTAATAGCAGGATCCCCAGCCCAGGAGTGGTACCACCCACAGTGAGTTGGGCCCACCCACAGCGATTGTCAATCAAGAAGATATACCACAGGCTTGCCTGAAAAAAAAAAAGTGTCATAATTGTATACCCAAAGTGATAGCATCACCTCATAATTCTATGCCTAGCAAAACTATTTTTTTTCTTTTTTTGGTTTTTCGAGACAGGGTTTCTCTGTGTAGCCCTGGCTGTCCTGGAGCTCACTCTGTAGACCAGGCTGGCCTCGAACTCAGAAATCCACCTGCCTCTGCCTCCCAAGTGCTGGGATTAAAGGCGTGTGCCACCACCGCCCGGCCAAAACTATTTTTAAAACAAGACTGACACTGTGGCCAGACTGCCCTCATGCTTGGGATGATCCTCTTGCCTCAGCCTCTGGATACTGGGATTGGAGGTATAGCATATACCTTGACACAATAATGTCAATACACAATAACACTTGACACAATAATGATTTTTTTGCTAATATACAAAATGTAAATAGGTCTGGGATAGAGTTCAGAGATAGATGTGTGAGGTTCCAGGTTTGATCTCCAGCATTGGAAGAAAAGTCAAATGGCCATCTATTACTTACTTGTAGACCTGCACTAAAGGAGATCATACACAAGGACGGTATACATTTGGTTCTATACAGTCCAAGAAAGACCTGAATAAATTGAAAATGTTCACCAAAAGCCTTAGAGCTACCACTGACAAGCAAATGAAGAAGACAATGTGGGATCACAGTGTTAAAGGAGGCAAACCAGAAATAAACAGATGAAAGGTTCAAGTCCAACAAGATCACATAACATGGAAATGATTTACATATGGGAAAGTAGGCTAGAGAAATGGCTCAGCAGTTAAGAGAGCACTTGCTGCTCTTGCAGAGACCTGGGTTTGGTTCCCAGCACCTATGTGATGGCTCACATAGGTGAACTGCAGTTCCAGGGGAACGTCAGTGTTCTCTTTAGGTCTCCACAGGTTCCAGGCACACACACAGTGAATGTACTTATGTGCAGTCAACACACATATATAACTTTAAAGAACAACATTAAATATGTATGGAAAAGCAATGGCTAGCAGGATGGACACAAAGCCAGCCCTGCGGTGCCTATATTACACTTCTCTAGGCTGTGTGTGATTGCAAGTGCCTTCAGTCCAGCCTAAGAAAATTGGTGAACTGGGAGACCTGGCACTATGGCTCAGTGGTTAAGACACATACTTTTCTTTCAGAGGACCTGAGTTTGGATCCCAGTGACTCCAGCTTTGGGAGGTACGGTGTCCTCTGACCTCTACAGGCAGGTACCACCATGTCTGGCTTTTTGCTAAAATGTGATCCACGGGAAGCAGCTTCATTCCATTGTCAGATGACTGTGAGCAGGGAACACAGGACAGGACAGGGACATCCTCTGGTGTGAGACTGAAATGGAGCTCCTCCCCCAGGAGTCAAGTCTCTCACTGCTGGGCATCTTGCCACATTTCTTCAGTCCAAGCGCTTGGGAGGCAAGTGGATCTCTTCAGTTTGAAGCTAGCCTGGTCTACCTAGGGTCTTCCAGGGCAGACAGAGCCACATAGTGAAACCCTATCTAAAAAAACAAAACAACAAAACTCTGATGTTTGAGTTCCAAGACTTCAACAGAATGAGTCCCATTTGCCCTGAAAGCAGCCAGCTTTCTCCTTTAGGATGAGGATTCTATGTTAAAGGAGCAGTAGCCGTGACTTAAGGCAGCTCCTCATTCCTTTTCAGAGAATATTAAACAAAAATACTTTGTCTCCTGAAAAGACATCCCCCTACACTCCTGCATCCCTGTGGGGTAGATATTTACCATATCAAATGTAATCCTGTCATGTATTCTTAAAATCCACTCAATGATCTCACTTAGATTTCCTAGAAACACTTAAAAATAGTAACTGCAGATCTAGCCAAAATCATATAAATGACTATTTTAAAAAACCCTGCAACTCTTCTTTTGATGCAGCCACACATACTTTTCTGTGTGTCTCTTCTGAGCCTCTCCTTTTCTCCTAACCACTTGCTGAAGCCTGTATGAAAACACCTTGTTTTTCTTCAACTTTTTGTTTCCAATATATCCCAGCTTCAGTGTCCCCTCCCTTCATTTTTCCCAGTCTCTACCCCACCTTCCCTCTCACCCAGATCGACTCCTCTGTTTTCCTTATAGGCCTTGCAGGGATATCTACTGAACAAGATACAATAAAAGTAGGCACTGACCCTCATATCAAGGCTGACCAAGGCCACCCAGTAGGAGGAAAAGAGTCCCAAGAGCAAACAAAAGGGTCAGAGACTTCCCCACTCCACTATTAGGAATCCCACAAAAATTCCAAGCTAACAACCTGTTTGTTTGTTTGTTTGTTTGTTTGTTTGTTTGTTTGAGACAGGGTTTCTCTGTATAGCTCTGGCTGTCCTGGAACTCACTCTGCAGACCAGACTGTCCTGGAACTTAGAAATCAGCTTGCCTCTGCCTCCCGAGTGCTGGGATTAAAGGCATGCACCACCACTGTCCCACCCGGGCTAATAATCTTATGCAGAGGACCTAGTGCAGACTCATGGAACAAGGTTTTCATAACAAAAGCTTATCAACATGAGAATTCATTCATAGACCTAGAATGTGCCTAGACCTTCCCTTCAGGTACAGAATTTAGCATTACAATACATAGCAGCAGACCACACCTCAACAATCCCCCCTTTTGTCTAAATAAAATCTTCTTTCTCTTATAATAATAAACAGTATACTCTAGGAACAATTATGAAATTATTACAAAAGTTATTAGGTCCAGTTCATTTATATTTGGCAACTCAGGAGAAAGTATTCTATCATCTATCCTATCCTGGTGAGCTTAGAGTTCTGTATCTAAATCAGTTTCTATCCTAACTTATATTACAATCCTAAAATTACTTTTGTAGTCCTAGAACATCCTTTTAAATTCTAAGCAATTTAAGTTTATAGTAAGACTGTAGCTATTTATTTAGTCTTCATCCCCATCAGAGGCCTGAGAAGGAATAAATATTACCTGAGTATGCAGGAAGCACAGGGACACAGCTCTCAGAACTACAGAAATGACATAGACAGCTGACCGCCTGGACAGTCTCCAATATTCTCTATAATGTTGGAGCATCTGTCTTCATCCCTCTGACCCAGAATATCTGACAGACCATTTGTGAAGCAGGGATTATGAAGGACTTTCTTACCCTGTCTTGGCAGAGCTTAGCAGTCAACTATCCTGTGTCTCTGTGTCCTTTTTGGAAAGTGTTGTGTCTGCAGATAAAGTTTGGGTGTTTTTTTGCTGTTGTTTGTTTGTTTGTTTGTTTGTTTTTGCCTGGTGGCTAGCTTTCCACAGTTGAAGCAACTTCCTATGGAGGCTTGATGCTCATCATCGCCCAAGTTGAATGGGCTGCTGCCAGGAGCTGACACGCCTCAATGTCAAAAAGCCTTAAATAAATAGAAAACATCTTTAAATGCCATATTCTGTGAGTTTTTGAAGACTGCCTATTCATAGCATATCTGAGCAAGCAAATGTTGCCTGTCTCCAGCTACCTATTATCTGTACAACACAGGATGTATATTTCTGTGATAATACAGTCTAGTATCTGATGAGACCATGAATTTGATTGAATGAATATTAACCTGTATTACTAATTATCCTAAACAGTTTGTAATTGTAGCTATTGAAAGGACTAGGATACGGGCTGGAGAGATCGTTTAGTGGTTAAGAGCACTGATTGCTTTTTCAGAGGCCCTGAGTTCAATTCCCAGCAACCACATAGTGGCTCACAACCATCTGTAATGGGATCTGATGCCTTCTTTGGGTATGTGAAGATAGCAACAGTGTACTCATATAAATTGAAATTTTTTTAAAGGGCTAGGATTAAACTTTGTACTTTTAAATGAGTTTTATTGGCACAATGCCTACCTAAGAGTGCAAAATTAATCTTAAATTTTGCCTCAATATACAAAGATTTATACCAATGAAAACCTTAAACCTCTATCAATATATAAAATTCTGTACCAATATAACAAAATATAACCTTATTTTTGTATCAGTATACAAAATTTTGTATCAATGTAAGAATATGGCTATAAAATGCTTTTTTAAAATAGAGTCAATAATCTATCTTTATTTGTCTAATTTTTATATATTTCTGTATCTCCCCTTTTTCTTTTCAACCCCCTTTCCCTTACCTAGGGAAGAAAGAAAGATAGAAATCCCTGAGTCTAAGCTCCCTATTTTGTTTCCTCCCTATCCAAAACTATAATTATTTGTAATCAGCCCTAAAATGACAACATACCTATAATTTATAAAATGACCAAAACTAACCACCCCAACTTAAGGGACTGGGATAACAGTCTTCTTATAGTTGCTTCCTGTTGATTGGGGGCAAAAAATTTACTTTTTGGGGGGGGCAAGAAAAGTAGAAAAATGGTTAGTCTTAAGAAAGTTAGGTGTAGCATTTGTTGTCCAGTTCTGTATATAGAGAAAGTTTAGGTTTAAATGAAGTTCCAATTGGGCCAGTCTGAAAGGTTGGATCAGTGAGCTAGCTGTTTTGAAAATGTTTTGGAAGTAAGTCTTTAAAGGAAACAGCTTCAGTGCAGTTGAGGCAGGATCAAGCAGGAACAGCCACGTCTCAGCCTCTCAGCATCCCCGAGGGTGAATCCTGTCAGAGCTGCCCTTTTGGTCTTTCCTTCTGCAACATACAAACTTTACATGTAATACCTAGTTCTATAAAGACATGTATGGAATGTGCAGCATGCACAGATCAATTAAGGGTATTTTCCTGCTCTCTGTTTGAGCAGGTGAAAGACAACTTTCTATAAAAGTTAGATTGGATTATATCAGATTGTAATATCATTTTTATATGTAAAAGAATGGTATGAAAAGTCTTGGAGATTTTGTAGTCAACAAGATCTGTTGGCTATGCAAAGACTTTTATTTTATGTCTCAGCAAATCTCAGAGCTGTTCTCAAGAAGCAGGATCACTGCACAATATCCCCTGTCTTGTTGAACTTGCCAATCTCCCCTTTTGTTTGCAGCCAAGATCTTCAGGGGAGTCCTCTCTGGTCAAATCTTATTTTCAATAATTTGGATGGAAGATATAGCTTTTCCTTTCTTGTCAGAACAAACATAGAATCTCCTCCCCAACATAATATATGTTCTTTCTTCCATTTTGGAATTAGGACTTCTATAATCTGATCTGCTTCAGCAATCCTTTCTGGAATCCAGTGTACCTTAGCAGTTGTGCTATTTGCCTCATTGACTTTTAAAAAAAATTTAAAGTCAACAAAGTACATTTTAAATCATCCTTGGGAGCTATCATATCTCCCTTCTGTTCTATGAGCCTTTCCTTCAAGGTCCTGCTGGGTCCTATAGGACTATGTGCTGTCTCCACAATAGTCTTCATGCCATGATGTCCGTAAAACTGTTGTATTTTAATGGACATGTATGTCTGAGCATCATCAGTTTTAATCTGTAAAGGCATCTCCAAGACAGCCATCATCTCTAATAAATGTGCAATCGCAGAATCATCCCCCTCATAAGTCAAGGCAGAAGCCCATTAGAACTGGACATGTTTCAGTTGTATGATGCATCTACAGGTGTACATATCTCAATTCTCCAAACTCTATAAAATGAAACACACAACCCAGTGTGTGGTATTGCATTAAGTTAGCATCAGTAAACAGAATCCGGATTCTTGACTGAATACAGTGCATTTTTATGGGCTGCCGTTGTAATTTCTCAAACTCCTGTGGAACCTTCCTGTCTGGAGCTAGGTTTTCTGATGCTATTGGAAGTTCCAGATTGGCTTCCTTTGAGGGTTTTCTATTTTGATTCGAAGATTCTTTTAACTCCTGTTTTATGGTCTGTATAATCTAGTATCTAATTTCTCAGTCTCTTCTTTCTCCAAGTCTATCTTATTCTGATTTCTCTCAGAGATGACATAAGAAACTGTAATCATTGAAAAAACAGCCATTGTATGCTGATAAGCAAAGCAAGATCATATCAAATCCAGACTCAGTGTGTCACTGTGCCTAACCACATCCCAAATATAAAAAACATTTTCTTTTTAATTTTGAAATTTCTCCCTAAGGACTATGTTTTCTATATTTAAATTAAATATTTCTATTATTTTTAATATCTACCCTCCCTTCTTTAAATTTAATACCTTATCAGTTTAGACTCTTGGGACCTTTCAGTTTGTACCTTGTGCTGTGTTAGCCCTGCCCCAGCTGGTCAGCTAGCTGAAGGCTCCTTGCTAGGTCCTTTGCCAGCCCTGGTCAGCCCTCTCAAACTCTCTCTGCTTCTGCTTGGCTTTAGGCCTTCATCCCCAGGTATCTACCAGTAGTCTCTGGCCCATGTGCCCTGCCATGCTTGGCTGTGCTGGCACCTCTCACCAGACAGTGGACTGGGGACTCAGTGGACCCAGACTAGGCTGAGAAGCCTCAACACAAGTTATGCTTCTGCCAAGGGAAGAGTTTCCAGAGCAGCGTGAAGCTTTTGGGAGAACCGCAGCTTCAGTCTCTTGGGACCTTTCAGTTTGTACCTTGTGCTGTGTTTCTGTCAGCAGCCTAGAAAGTGCAGAGCCTTCCCAGGTGCTGTCGTTCAGCTGGTCCCAAGCAGCAGTAACTAGAAAGCCGTGACTTTGGAGAGGGCTGTGCCTCTTTACCTCATAACTTGTCTCAGATAGTTTGGTTTTATGCCCCACTCTGGGGAACAAAATGTAGTACAACCAATTTTTGCTTATCCCTGACTCGATTACAAATAAATAAAACTCAAACTATGGTTATTTTATTTGGCTTTGACAATTACTAGGGGGTAACCCATCATCTACTCTAATAATTGATAGTCTGGTCTGGCTACCTCCCCAGTGGTGTACCCCAGATACTTGCTGTTTCTCCTAGCCATGTGCTCATGGTCCATCTTCACTTCCTCCTCCCCGTCTCCTTCCTCCTCCTTCTCCTCGCTTCTCTCTCCCCAAACCCACCTACCTCTAATCCTTCCAATAATTCCAATAATTCCAATAATTGGCTGTAGCCAATTTTATTTAACCAATAGTTCTAAATTAAAAAAAAAACATCTATATAACCAAAGCTTATAAACATAAAAATTTACTCATAGGCCTAGAGTAGGCCTAAACCTTCCCTTGGGCTACAAAATTTAACATTATAACACATAACAAACCAAACCTCAACACACAGGCATTATTTATTTGTAAGCTAGTCAGGGATAAGCAAAAATTGGTTATACTACATTTTTGTTGCCCAGAGTGGGCATAAAACCAAACAATTAATAAATGGGACCTCATGAAACCAAAAAGCTGCTTTTTGTAAGGCAAAGGACACCATCCCTTTTTTTTTTGTTTTTTTGTTTTTTTTTGAGACAGGATTTCTCTGTGTAGTCCTGGCTGTCCTGGAACTCACTCTGTAGACCAGGCTGGCCTCGAACTCAGAAACCCACCTGCCTCTGCCTCCCAAGTACTGGGATTAAAGGCGTGCGCCACCACTGCCCGGCTTTTTTTTTTTTTTTTTTTTTAATTTATTTAATGTATGCGAGTGCACTGCAGCTGTCTTCAGACACACCAGAAGAGGGCATCGGATCCCATTAGAGATGGTTGTGAGCCACCATGTGGTTGCTGAGATTTGAACTCATGACCTCCGGAAGAGCAAGTCAGTGCTCTTAACCACTGAGCCATTTCTCCAGCCCAAAGGGCACCATCAATAGGACAAAATAGCAGCCCACAGAATAGGAAAGAAGGCTGGGTGTGGTGGCACACACCTTTAATCCCAGCATTTGTGAGGCAGAGGCAGGTGGGTCTCTCTGTGAGTTTGAGGCCAGCCTGGTCTACAGAGAGAGTTCCAGGACATCCAGGGCTGTTACACAGAGAAACCTTGTGGGAGGGGGAACAGAACAGTAAAAGATTTTTCACCAACTTCACATCTAATAGAGGGCTAATATCTAGAATATATAAAGAACTCAAGAAACTAGATTAAGCAAGAAAACAAACAATCCAGTTTTAAATATGGCATACAGATCTAAACAGAAAGTTCCCAATAGAGGAAACTCATATGGCTGAGAGACACTTGAAGTGTTCAGCATCCTCATCCATCCATTGAAACTACTTTAAAACACTCAAAGGGACAGTGTGATAGCTCATCCGGACCAAACACAGCCCATTTGATCCCCAGTACCCACACAATGGGGAAGAGAACCAGTTCTCTCAGGTTGACCTCTGGCCCTTCATAGACATACTGTGGCACATACACATCTGCAACACAGATGTTCAGCAGTGTGTGAATGAGTACATAAATAAGTACAATAAGACATTTAAAAGGAACATATAGCCAGTCCTGAAATCCTTTTTAGCCTTGAAGCCATCGTAGGGTCCCTGAAATCCTGGAACTCCTTCCATTGCTATGAAGAGCAGTGGAGAGACATGCTTCCTGACAGGACAGTCAGGCTTCTCCTCGCGCTGGAGAATGGGCTGTACTTGTAGGGTACCCATGTTGCATTACCCCTAATTTTGTTGCTCCTACAGAGGTTTGGCTGTACTTTCCCTGGACTCGCTTAGCTTCTCTGCTTGTGTGTCTGTGCCTATGTGAGGGTGTGTGTACATGTGCTTTCACATACATGTGTACAGGAGTTAGAACTCCATTCCATTGTTTCCATCCACTACGATGGGCCCCCTTTTAAGTCTGGGTTCCTGAGGAGTAAGTCATGTGGTAGCATTGCCATCAAGATCCAGAGTGGACCCAGTTCCCCAGGTTATCCCTTGTGCTGCCTCTCACCAGTGTCCCAGCCTGGCTACCTTGATCTTCCTTCTGTTCTCAAAGTATTGCCTTTATGCAATCACTCCATAGACTAGGAGGGCCCTGGCTTACAAACACGGGCCGTGCCCTCCCCACCCCCCACCCCCCACCCTCCCCAGCCTGCCTTATTGCTTTCTCCAGTCCTCCAGCTTTGACAGCACTGAGAAACTAACTGCCTGTTCTGGTGCTGGCCTGAGTAGGACCAGAAACCTCTTTAATAGCTCCATTCCAGCTTCCGGGAGTCCATTTTCTTTCCTGGGTGTGATTATATCCCCTCAGACAAAGCTGGCTCTGACTGTTACTGGGTGGGTGGTGACTCTCAGTCATTTGAGAAGTGCTAGATTTACTAAGGGAACAGTGTTCTGCTTGCCACCTGTTATGTCTTCCTGGCCCAGTTGCACAAGTTGCTGACAACACTGGTGTGCACCATAGAATGGCACACTACTCACAGTTTCCCGTCTTCATAGACTCTGATTTGTTCAGAGACAAAGAACCCAGGCATCCCTGCTTAACCTTGCACCCAGGTCGTCAGGTTTCACAGAGCTAACAGCTGGCCACAAGTCTCCTGAGGGGCAGAGGGGCAGCAAGCCTGCCTGTGAGGCCTCATACTTTATACAACAATGGCACTGGGCTTTAGGGCCGTCTTCAGGCAGCCGCGAGGACAAAGGGCACAACAGTAGGAAGCCCAAGCAGTAAGTCATGAAGTATATCAACAGGGCCAAGACCTCCGCTGCACCAGGCTTATATGGAGCGACACAGCGGCCTTTGCTTAAGTCTTTGTTCCCTGGAGCTTCATTTTTGGTACGTAATTGTGTCCCTGAAACCAGTAAGTAGCATGTCAAGGCAAACAGGAGCAGGCTGGCCATCACAGCAGCTGACCAGACGTTACTGCAGCCCTGGGCCTTCACACACCTTCTGTACTTCCCACTGGTTTTCTACACCAGCACCTGGGACTTTACAAACCCACAAGTCCTGAACTGTCTTTCTACCTCAGGCTCACAAGTGCTAGGGTTGTAGATGTACCATACCACCCCACACCACACCTGGTGAGCTTTTACTGTGTTGACTCCTCCTGGGAAGATGTGAACATGTCTGTTCGCCTCAGATAAGGCTCTGGTGACAGAAAAAAAAAAAAACAAACAATTCTACTAAAGTCAAGCTTGGTGAGCCAATGAGTTAGTTGGTCAAGCCTTCTTATAGAGCACAGATGACTCCAAAATAAGCTAAATTAAAAAAAATTTTAAAAGCTAGATACAAACCTTGCAAACAGTGCTGGTTTTGAGGAGGTCAGTCTGCCTGCCTACAAAGCATGTGCCACCAAGCCCTGCTGTAAACATGTATGTTTTGAGGAATTGCGCAGTTTATTGACAAGTCAAAAATAAACCAATAAACCTACAATACTATACAATCTCAGTTTTATTAATTAAAAAAAAAGATTAAAGTGTTATGGTTGGGTCTGAAATGTCCCCCACAGGCTCAAAATTTTGAATACACAAGGTTCTGCTCTGGGAGCTAATAAAACCTTTAAGACAAGGGACCTAGCTGGTTGACATAGGCCACCAAGTTAAGGAAGGGTGGCTTTGAGGGGTTCAGCCCAACTGTGCTCCAGGTCCTGAGCAATGCTTCTTTTTCTTAAATGTATATCTCTCTCTCTCTTTTTTAAAGATTCATTTTATATATTTGAGTGCTCCATCATTATGTACACCAGAAGAGGGCATCAGATTTATAGATGGTTGTGAGCTACCATGTGATTACTGGGAATTGAACTTGGGACCTCTGGAAGAGCAGCCAGTGTTCCTAACTGCTGAGCCATCTCTCCAGCCCCAAGATTGCTTCGATTCACTAAGATGTGAAAAGGACGTCACAAGCTACCACTGTCAATGACTGCTGTTCTAGTCTCCACGATGCACTGAATGCCCCTGGAACTACTAAGTCCTTCCTTTCTTCCTTGTTTCTGTCAGATATCCTGTCACACCAATGAGGAAGGCAAATATGTAAGCATTACTGAGTCTGCTGGGTATAAAATTGGCTGGACACTCCCTCCACACTCACACTTGTGTGCTGCAGTGGGAAGCAGATTTGAGATCCAGTACTGCTTGCTGCCTTCCCCTGGTTGTTGCCCTTGGTATGACTGCAGACATACCCAGTCACCACTGCCTTCACAGGGATACAGACGCCATTGCTTGCTTGTTATTGGACTTGGTAATGTACGTCCCAGCTGGTGTTGCTACCATACCATGTGGACCTAATAGCTCTTTTCATTCCCCCTACTCTGCCTTCTCAGGTGTGCCAGAGCTGGGAGCTTTGTCTACAAAACCCTGCAATAGGTTTCACAGAGCTTGTGAATAGACACAAGAGGTTTAACCTAGCCAAGACAAGGTAGGAGACAGAGATAATTAATGGTGCCAGTCTATGATCCCAGAACTCAGGAGGCTGAAGCAGGAGTGCTGCGAATTTGAGGCTATATAGTAAGACTGTCTTAAAACAGAAAGGGGCTATGGCTGTCAAGGGCTTCTTTGGTGAATGATTGCCTTCAGCCTTGATGCCCCAGCAAGCACTTCAGCTGGGTGCTGGTCAGGATCATCCTGCCAAGTTCTTGCTGCTCTGGGTACCTATATGGGGATATAGCAGCTGGATTTAGGTCCAAGTCTTACCAGTAGGTGGCAGTCAAGGGCAGGACCACATGCACATGAGCTGGACCAACTCCACTAGAATGGTTGGCTCTACAGCTCAGCTCCTTTTAAAAAGCCAGCAGTGAAAGGCTGGATTCTACCCATGGCACTTGTGCATTTCTGATCCA
Organism: Arvicanthis niloticus; assembly: GCF_011762505.2. Classification (NCBI taxonomy): domain Eukaryota; kingdom Metazoa; phylum Chordata; class Mammalia; order Rodentia; family Muridae; genus Arvicanthis; species Arvicanthis niloticus. The sequence continues at coordinate 146,825,208 of NC_047659.1, forward strand.
CTACCTTCTGCTCTGACGCAGGTTGCCTCCAGTGACACCTCCAGTCTTCCTGTAATCCCATGAACCTGCAGTCAGGGCTCTGTATAGAACACCAGCGAGCACATAACTCTGTGGGCCCTGATACCACACAGCAGGCAGCATCCAACACAGAAGTAGGACTGCTAGTTGGGTGTGGGATGCCTCTGCCTGTACCTATGATAACTAGGGGTCAAGGCTGAGTGAAGAGCAAGACAAGAACTCTGTAGATATTTATTCTACTTCAAGTAACAAAATCTATGAAGTCCTGTTTCATTGGACAGTGATATAACACTCTGCAATACAAAATGCAATGTACAGAAATTTCTACAAAGTAAACCTAAAGAAACACACTTGATTTTTATGCTTGTGCATTTAAGTTAGAAAATTTTTACTTTACATGTTTTTTAAAAAAAAACAAAAAAACAAAAAAACAAAAAACAAACCCTTCACACATTAGATGTTGAAACTGACACTTTCATGTATTTAACCTACTATTTGGTTTACAATAGTAAATATCCCAAATTGTTTTCCCATGTCTTTTCAACTTTAAACATCTGTGCTATAAAGTGAAAAAATCTGTAGTGATGTACAGTGAAATAAGACTCCGAAGAACAAACGAAGCTAATTTTCTATCTGAAAAAGTAAGTTTATGAAAATATAAAAGGAACTATCAAACATTTGCACAGTCAGATAAGTCAGCTGGCCTTCTCACAGCATCTTCAGAGGCAACTGGGGCTACACAGCAGATAGCCTCTCATGAAGCAGGCTGCGTCACCACCGTCCTCGGTTCCAGATTTGGTACAAACATTGTCCCATCCCACTGAGAAGCTACCAAACTCATCACCTGTCTGAAGTCTGAATCTGCAGAGCCACTCAGAGGGCAGCAATGGGCAATGCTTGACACCTGTCTCTTCCCTCTTAAACTGCTCTGAACTGCTTTGCTTCTTTCGTTAGGTTTGTAAATTTGAACATTTAAAAATAGTTATTTAAAATGTAACAATTTCCACTAGAACAGATTATTTCTAATTATGTTCTGAAAAAACTTCTAAGGTGATGCATTGCTGGGAGCCGGGCCTCAGACGGCGGTTTTCCCACAGCTGCAATTGCGCACAGCCCCCAGCTCACCCCTGCAGCAGTGCTTTCTGACCAGGACAGCACTGAGTGCCCCTGGATATACGGAAGCAGAGATGGCTACACGGGGAAAGCTAGCTCTAAGGTCCACTGAAATCCCCTTAAAACTTACACCAGTCAAGTTATTGGAAAAAACTTTATAATCTGAAAAAAAAGCAATATGCTTTTGTAGACATTTTCCCATTTCTCTAATTTTAAATGGAAATATTTTAAAAAATCAGAATTGTAAAGTTGGGAAATTTTGTAACAAACCATTATACACAAAATTACAGTAATTCCTGAAGTCCAGAATATTATATCCTGCATATAAGTTCATAGCTATTTCAAAAACTCTTTGCTCAACACATTTTACGCACTTGGCTTTTAAAGGGGTCTTTGCCAGGCTAAGCCTATATATACACAATAGCTGACACAGGTCTTTGTCCACACCAGCGGGTCGTGTCACCAGCCCTGAGTGCAATGGCCTCTAGGCCTGGGCTGCAGCAGGGCCCCCCTCAGAGGTCCTGGCCTCGGGCTTCAGGTCCCGAGGGCTCTCTCTGCTCTTGCTGCGGTCCTTCCGGTCCCGGCCTCGGTCCCGGTCCCTGTCTCGGGCTCTTTCCCGGTCCCTGTCTCGGTCTCTGCTCCGGGACCTGTCTCGGTCTCGCCGCCTTTCACGGTCCCGGTCGCGATTCCGGCTTCTCTCGCGGCTCCGATCCCACTCTTTGGCCCTGTCGGTGTCTCGCTCCCTGTCCCTGTTGGAGCTCCTATCCCTGCCTTTGTCCCACTCCCGATGCCGGTCCCAGTCCCGGCTCCTCTCCCAGTCTCTTTCTCGACTCCAGTTTCTGCCTCTCTCTCGCTCTCGCCTCCTATCCTCAAATGCCCGGCCCTGCCGGCTTTCCAACCCTTGGGCTTCAGGCTCGTCCAGAGGCTTTTCTTTAGGTCCTGCTTCAAATCGCTCCCTCTGTCTCCCTTCAAAAGCTGGGCTCCTATACTCATGGGCTTTGCCTTCTCGGAACTCTGATGTGGCCCACTGCCCGTCGGCCTCATGACCCTGGCCAGGCCCAGCACTGGAAGGCAGAGCAGTGGCTGGGCCTGCCTCATCCCATCGGTCCTTCCTATGCTGGGGAGGATGGCTTGGTAGTTCCAACAGGGGCCGAGGGGGAGGCTTCACGGGCTGTGAAGCTGGGCCTTGAAAGTGAAATCGAGAAGGTGGCTGCTCATTTTTTTCAGGAAAGGGTGCGGGGCCCCTTGGTCCTCCATATGGTAGGGGTGCCGATGCCCTCTGGCCCGAAAACCTTGGTGGTGAGTTCACTCTCTGCTCTTCGAACTGCTGGGGCTGAACTCCTCGGGGGCCTGGCATGAAACCTGGTGCTTGGCCCCTGGCCCCTTCAAACTGGCCAGGGTGAGGGCCCCGGGAAGCTTCAAACTGACTAGGATGAGGCCCACGTGGGCCCACAAAATGACCAGGAGGTGGTCCCCTTTGGCCTCCAAACTGAGAGGGTGGAGGTCCTCCACGGGGCCCTTTCATCTGAGTTAGCAGTGGCCGTCTCTGGCCTCCAAACTGAAAGGGTGCCCTGTTCCCCATGAACTGGGCCTGATCTGGCCCTTCACACTGAGCAGGGGCACCTGTCATCTCGTTGTACGGAGTGTCCTGGAATTCCCTTTTCTCCCCATGAGGATCTTTGCGATCTTCAAATTGGGCTGGTGCTCCTCCTCTGGGTCCACCAAGATAAGAAGGTGAGAGTCCCCTGTTGTCCCCATAGGGAGGTGGCCCATGTTGCCCAGAGAATAAGGAAGGGATTGGTGGCTTCTGAGCCCCAAATCTGGCAGGTGGGGGGCCTCTTGATCCATCACTGTTAGGAACAATGTTCTCTTCTGAAAAAGGAGGGGCTGGCCCCCTAGGTCCTGGGAAACTGGGGCCATGATGACCTGACATCCCAAAAGTGCGTGGTGCAGGTTCACGCTGGCCAGGAAACTGAGGCTGAGGGCCCCCTCCCCTCTGCCCAGGTGGGGGGAATGACGCAGTACCCTCGCCAGGCCTGGGCTGTGGCTCTCTACTGTCCTCCATATCAGCTACTGGGCTGTCACTCCTCCCAGCAGACTGAGCACCCCGGGGATCCTCATATTGGGATGAGCCAAGGGATGGCTCCTGAGAGATAAATGTGGGCCCCGAGAAAGGCTCCCTGCCTCCAGAACTAAAATTCTGGGGCTCAGGTTGCAAAGGGAAGCTGGGTGGAAAGGTGGTGCTCGGGGGTGTGGGCAGCAGCACTCTGCGAGGTGGTGCTGGCCTGGCTGTGCCGTCCCCAGCTGCAGGAAGGTGGCTGGCTTCCAGGGGTAATGAGACAGGGTTACCAGGGTGCTCACATTTCTGGATGTCATGTTCAGGTCTCAACACAGTGTTTTCACTTGGAGCCCAGGGAACAGCCATTGACTCCTTGGCTTCTGCAGCCAGCCCAGGCCCCTGGACTACTGCAGGAGTCTCCCTGGCAGGTAGGGTGCCTTGAGGGCCAGGTGTACTTCCTGTGGGGGCCCTAGGAAGGGATTCATTCTCGGTGTTTTCTGCAGCGAGCCGCCTGGCCTGCCTTGGGTCCCTACTTTGTCTTGAGTCCAAGTTGTGGTTGGTGCTCAGGGCTCCCTGACTTGGCTCCGAGGCTTGCTGTTCTTGAGAGAACAGCTCTGTCTTGCCCAAGGAAGACTTGGGAGGTGGTGACATCAATGCATCTGACACAGAGAAGTGTGCCATGGACACACCCACAGCAGCCCTCTGCTGTCGCAGGGCCTCTTCCTGCTCCTCCAGCTGCCTCTTCTGCTCCTCAATCTGTTTATTTAGTTCTTCCAACATTTTCTGCTGCTCCACCAGCGAGGCACTGGAGGCATCGGGGGCGAAGTCGGCAGGCCTCTCTGTGGAGCTGACTTTCACACACATTCGATTGGGCAAGTCATCAATGGTCACTTTGGCTTCTTCTAAGATGGTCTCATCTTCTGGGTCATAGGCCACCTCTTCCCTCTCAGCTGTCTCGGGAACACTTTGCACATCATGAGGCCTCCCTGGCTCAGCAAGCAGGGTATGAAAGGCTCGCTCAGGGTTGTACTCTTCTTCAGGGTCGTAGGGCCTGTCATCTTCCTCCTCCTCCTCTAGAGCCTTGTCTTTTGAGAATTGACCAAACTGTTGAACAATTGGATCCAACAAAGGAGCTGCTGACATGGCGTCCTCCCCCTTGGCCTTGGAATCCTGATGTGGAGATAGAGTAGACCCAACAGATTCTTTACTAGATGGTTCAAATGATTTCTTTTTCCCAAAGAGAGTCTGCAGAATATGTTCCAGAGGCGAGGCTGTTTTTGAAGTGGCAGTAGTAACAGGGGACGCCGTGGTAGTGATCGCTGCTGATGTGGTGGGTGCTGTGGCAGAGCTGGTGGACCCAGGCTTGAGGGATGACAGTATTTTTAATACTGGGGGTTCAGGAAGAGGAGGAGGGGGTGGAGGCGAGCCGGGGGGTGTGGTGCTGCTGGCAGCTGTGTCTGAAGCGAGCAGGTTGTACTTGGGAGGCTTCTTATCAGATGGCAAAGCTGCTGTTACTTTGGGATAGACTGAAGTTTCTATTTCCTCCTGTTGGAGTCGAGTCCGCTTCTCATCTGTCTTGTCTAATTCGCCAGCACTTGAAGGACGTTTCACTTTCTGACATATTACTAACCCAAGAATTATATTTGGACGTGGTGATTCAAGGCCTGGAAAACAAAACATTTATACAAACTTTAGAATCTGAGTCTAGCTCACACCCTTTCCATGGCTTTTTGTGGGGGAACTTCAATAGACAGCAAAAGAAATTCTGTGGTAAAATAAAATGGTAAGTTTGAGAAGCTGTTTGCAGTAGAAGGCCAAGAGACTCTAGTCCCTGAATGTACCACCATACACACCCAGTCCCACCTCTAGTAGTCTGAAAGGAGCCTGTGAGAGATCAATGCCTGATCAGAAACCACAAAACAAGAACTCCAGTGATCCCATCCCACATCAGAATTTATACCATGTCCTTCCAGTTACTGAAATGAGAAAGCTACAGAAAAGGTGAGAGAGACAAGCAGCAGCCACTGGTTACTGGAACATTTGACTGGCAAGGCTGACAATGTTTTCAAAGTCTCAGCCCTACTCTCATTTACCCCTTCTACATGCAAGAAGAGAACAACCCCCTTTTAGCTTTAACATATTAAGCTAAACTTAACATACATTAAGTTAAATATACTAAGTTGGCAAATATTTAGTTAGGGACCAATTAAACTGAAGCTATAATGACACACAAGCAGTATAGGGAATTTAGTGTCTTGTGTCAAAATTGTAACGAGAAAACAAAGCTCAGTTTAAAACAACATTTATTGGGCATTCATGGATCAAGTAGTTGCTACTGAGCTGTGAATGGTGGGCACAACTGCTATCCCAGCAACAGCAGTGCTCTGAGCTCAGGGGATAGCAGAATTACAAAGCAACCACCAACCACCTACTGCTTAAGGCTTTGTAAACATTGAGTCCCGGGCTTGAATGAAGAAACAGGGCATCTGTGCAGACGGTGGTAATGGCCACACTCCAGGGAGGTACTAGGGAGATTCAGGGCACACTGCTTTTAAAGGTAAGGACTACTCTAAAACAGTGTGGCGAGCCAACTCAGGAATGCAAGCTTCCCACTGCTGTATGCAGAACAAAGCAAGGAAAAGTCCGGGTTACACAGTTGTGACTTGGGGGAAATGAGCCAGTGTCAGGGGTACAAATGTAAAGTGAAACAAGCTATCAATCTGTCCATACTTCTATAAAAATATACTCATCTTTAAGCACTTATGATCATCAAAGATTGTGTTCAAGTTACTGTAAACAATTGCTTTTAGACATATTACGTAGTTAGTTCTAAGAGTGCTACAATTCCTAAATTGCAGTAAAACTTAGCACACAATGGGGAAGAGACCCCATACAAAAGCCCTCCTCCCTCTTTCCAGGAATCTCAGTGCTAGCTTTTTACTTCCTAGAGGGACATTCAAAAACTGATAGGACTGTAATTATCTGGTGTGTATCAGAGAAAGACCCGGAAGGCAGAAAAAACCCTGGAGAACAGGCCGATCTCACTGAACATCGTATCTAAATTTCTCTACTCAGAAGGCGTGGATATCTGTCAAGTTTTCTAAGGAGAAATTATGGGGATTTTAAACTTAAAAACAGCAGCTGCTATCTGCTTCCTAGGTACTATACGGCTTGTTAAGATCTATAGTCTGGGGTAACTGCTAACCCATATTTATAGTCTTTCTGGGAAAGTCTGTAGAAAGTGGCCAGAGCTTGCAAGTTTGAGTTATGAAAATTTGAACATTTGGGCCTTAAATGTTTTACTGGATGGCTTTGTAAACCAGGCTCTTTCTAGAATCTGACACTAGGAGGTTGGTTGGGAGCGGTGGGCTGTGAGAGAGGACACAGTGCTAAGGGCTGGGGGTGTGTGTGTCTTAGTGCTGACTGGTAGTCCTCCACAAGAGGGACCCCACAAGAGAAACCATGTTACCTCATTCCAGAAAGGGCTTTCAGACTACCTAAATATAGGTGATGAGGCCTGCACTGTATCAGACTCCTGTTCTAGTATAGTCTTCTACTGCAACCAAAAAGTCAAAATGGGATCTAGGGTACTCATTGTTTTTAAAAAAGAAAGAAAGAAAGAAAGAAAAAGAAAGAAAGAAAGAAAGAAAGAAAGAAAGAAAGAAAGAAAGAAAGAAAGAAAACAAGAATGCCCGTGTCCCAGCACAGCAGGATGCTCCAACTGGTAGCTGTTTACTTTATGCTGGTTTTGAGCCACGGCAGGCTATTATCACCAGCAGATGTTTCTACAGCACTTTGCCATCATACTGCAGGTCTCCACAGGCTGGTCTATGTCCTTAAAATTCTAACTTCCCCGGAATGTACAGCCCTACTCTGAAACAATATTCACAGGGAATGGTGGCTCATAGGCATTATCCACTCAGGAGTGTGAGGGCAGGAGGATCTTCATGAGTTCAAGGCCAACTACATGGTGAGTCTAGTCACCATAGACTGTATGGTGACTTCCAGGGCAGCTCCGACCAAAACCAAAAAACAAAATCCGACTGTAAGCTAGAACCCTGGGAATAGTATAATCTTGTCAACAATCAAATTTAACTATTCATCTTGGGCCTTGGAAGTATCTTCGCTGAGGAGGGCATGTCCCAAAGTTAATGACTCTGGTTCCATTGTATAAGCAAGTTGTGACACATGGGAAACTCGAATGAAGGTCAAAGGGTCCAACTCCCCACCTCTACCCCACATGTGGAAGAGGGGCAATGGAGGTCCAGGTTTCTTGGGGTCCACTTTCCAGGTTTGCTGCACTTTGTCAACCATCAGGTTAACAGTTGTGCTCCCTGGAGAGTAGGGTATATGGCCGGGGAAGCAATGGACTCTCCAGCTGCAGTACTGATGTGAAGTTCACAGGAGCCGGCCACTACACAGGGTGGCAGCTACTTGCTCACCACCCTCCTTGGGGTTCTTATGAGGCTGTCAATTCACACAATGAGGCAAAACAAGCATCAGGAGATAGACATACCAGATGCAGGTATACAGGATACATGGTTTAGTGCTGTTTCCTGTGTCTGAGAGCAGATGTCTGGCCTTTGGACTCAGGGATCAGACAAGAAAGAGGAACCAGACAAGGGTGCAGCTGAAAAGCTGTGCCAGCTAATCTCTCAGGACCTGGATCCAGTCATGTTAGGGACAGTCTGCATCTACAGACAGTGGGAGGTGGCACTATGACTCGTGTGCATGCTAGCATTCCTGTTTATTAACAACCATCTCAAAGCTGATTCCTGCTGACCTCATACCTGTCAAATTGACCTTTATCCCCAAATCTAACAGTATGTTCAACATGTTCAAAGTGAAAATCCTTTTATGGTCTGAATCTGTCAAAAGAAAATGTTCACACTGCTGCATCAGAAACTGTGGAGTTTTTAGTTAGTTATGACTTGGACATACTTGGCAAATGAGGGAACTGTATATTTCCCAACCCACTTAGCACACACACACTCACGCACATGTCCTTCCTGCACTCTGACGCTCTAAGACCAGGGTGAGCCACTGCACCCAGTGCACACTTGGGGTAACAAGGGCGCTCGCTGTCCATCTTCTTCCAGGTGCTCAAGAACAAAGGACACCATGGAGCAAGCCAGTCTGAATGCCCTCTGGGTGTACCACCTGTCAGGACACTGGGAGGCACTGTACTACCAGAAGAGAGTTAATGCTGGCTTACAAGGAGCAGAGGCAGACCTAGGGCAAGTGGCCCTAGCTACCACATGGTTCCAAGTCAAACAAACAATGACCAGTTTCCATGACATATTTTTATTGATTTAGATCGTCAAAGTAGTACATTCCATTCAACACCATATTTAACTTTGGTTACAGTTTCTGTGCAAAGCTTTGATACATACACAAGAAAACTGGAGTGCTTACCTGCTAATATTTCAAAGCATAGAACTTTCCAGCTAATGGAATTGTTTAAAGTAAACACAAAGACACTGGAGTTGACACTCCCCGAGGAATGCTTTCTATGGATAGAGGCATGCCTGTTCCCTCATAGCACCAGAGGGTGGTTTGGGGAGGAGACTGGCTACACTGAGTAGACTGAGGGGTGCAACAGGCACCAACATCAGAACCAAGTGCCTTGGCTTTTCTCCAGTCGGGTAGTGTGCCCCAATGACTATCAAGTGGGTGCATGGATTTTGGAGTCAGTGCTATCAGGGCTGGGTAGAAGGGGAAGTACTTCCTCTAACTAGTCTTGTTCCCTTGACTAAGGCCACAAGTTGCCTGAGTTGTTGGTGGCTTTAAGACAGCATCTAAACTAATGTGGAGAGGATGAACAGTGGGGGTCAGAGACCTAAGTTTCCTAGCTGTCCTCTGAAGTATCCATACTAGACAATAAACATCAGTGTACGTCCAGCAGAGTAAGAACAGGCAGCATTTTTGTGGAAAATGATCATAAAACCTCAAGGACACCAGTGTCATTAAGAAACCCAGCAGCTCAGGATGCATTGGCTGGGTCTGTGAACCACAAACCCAAGAGCAAAACCCAACTGCTAGCAGGAGGTGTCCCCAGGTGTGGCCAGAGTCCCTCTGAGGTCTCATCTTCCTTCAAATAAGAAAACAGAGCTCAAGAGGCCAACGTCAGAAACTACTTGGCTCTGAGTTCAGATGGAAAACTGTCTATGGCCCCATGGGTAGAAACTGAAGCTCATCAATCAGTGGATCCCTTTCCCGCAAGGCCCTCTCTACCCCCATCATGGTCTAAGACACATACACTGCATGGGACTCTACCTGGTCACACCAGGATATCCTAGCACCTGCTACCTGCTACAGCAGCTTAAGGCTAGAACATCACCACTCACAACCTAAGGGCAGAGCCTTTACAATGAGAGAAAGGCTCTGAGCATGCAGACCCAAGCCCCAGGAACTTCCCAGGTGTGTGCGCTGGTCCCCAGCTCTTTGGGTAGCTGGTACTTGTGTGGGGACACGGATCGGCTGAAGGGACAGAGCTACCATCTGTAGATGGCCGAAGGTGTCCAGGGCCATTAGAAGATTAGAAGCTATGAGGACAGGTAAAACCAAGCCAGGAAAAAGGCTCCAGCCCATCCTTGTACACATACACTACACACAGCATATCTCTCTCCCTCCCTCTTTTTTCTCCCCCCTCCCTCTCTTTCTTCTCTCTCTCTCTCTCTCTCTCTCTCTCTCTCTCTCTCTCTCTCTCTCTCTCACACACACACACACACACACACACACACACACACACACACACACAGAGAAAATGCCAAGTCAAGCCATCAGTACATAACGCAGGTCCAGCTACAAGCCTGGCCTAGGCCAAGGCTGTTTGCACTGACAGTGTGCAAATACCACACACATGTAACAGGCAACAGTAGCATTAAAAACTGTCTGTCAGATCTATAGTCTTAATTATGAAATATTTCATTACTTTCCTAGAGCCCTACCTTTTAAGTGCATGCTTCAGTGTCATGGCCTCAGCAAGTGTGTCCTCTATTTGGCCAGCCATTGAACACAAGTCTTGGTGGTCAGTGTCCATCACTTAGTGGAATATAGTATGCCAAGCCCCAATTCCCGTCACTTGGAAGCACAGTATGACCTTGCCCTGTCTCAGCTGTGCAGCGACATGGCTATGCCATTCCTCTGGTAATCTTCTTCCTGGCCCTGGCCACTGGGAACCTCCTCCAAGTCCTATTTGGTTAAGGGGCCCATGCCCAATGCCCATGTATTCTGCAGGCTCAACACTCCAGTCTGTCCTTGTTTGGCAATGCTGAGATGAAGCTGAGGCAGGGAGAATATGAAGGAGGAAGTGCTGCCTTTGTTTATAAGCAAACAGGAGGCAAGGGACCTAACTCACGATGCTGAGATAAGGTGTGGTTTTCCATCAGAGAGGAAGGTGCCCAGGGGCAACACTTGTCCTCACTATAGGGACCAACCACATGTGGGCATAAACTCCTACCCGCCAGCTGAGACACATCTAAGTAACTGGCTGCTCTTCACACAGGTGCCAAGGGTCAGCTTCTGGATCTTCACTTCCAGGAGAACTGGATACCTCTTTGCCCATGGTCATGAATATGCTGGCCAGAGCTCTTCACGTGGCTGTCATCAAGCACTTCCAGGGCACCTTCTGCCACCCAGATGGTGGCTTTTTTTTTTTTTTTTTTTTTTTAAATCCCCAATATGGCTTCACAGAATGCACTAATATACTTTGCTTTTGAAATGTGCCAGGCACTAAAAATCATCTAGTGCATCAAACTTAACCCAGCATTATGACACAAACCAACACCTTAATGTGCACAGACTTTGTAACTGCAGGCACAGGTAAGTAAACCCATGACATGAGCTAGGAGCAGTCTGTAGTGGGTAGAGGGCTGTCAGCATCCTAGCCGGTTTAGGTGCAGTGCAAGTTGTGTGGGGTGCAGGCCTTGGGGCATTCAGGAGCTACATCTGTGACAGCACACTCAAGAGTATTTAGCACATGTCAAGTCCACTGGCTAACAAGAGTAATCCTCGGGGACATGACAGAAATGACCATTTTAGGCACCTAGTGTCAATAATGTTCTAATTGAGGCCATGAGAACACCTTGATGGTGCTCAGCAGAACCACACACCACTAGACCAGGCGAACCCCACCTTGTGTTTCTTTGTATGTAATATGTTAAACAATACTACGAAAGAAAGAGCAAATCTAAGTTTGCAAAAGATGAAAGAACTTACAATACGTGCAGTGACTGAAAGGTAGTCATTTTAGGATGCTTTTCTATGGCATTGTTACTGGATCCCTTAGGAATGAAGTCCTGTGGAGAGAAGTCCCTTGGAATCGAAGAGGCCAGCTCACTCTGAGTAGAGTGGCAACAGTAATAGCAACCTTCTTTTAGAGCTATGTGCCTACATTTCAGAGAACAGATTTTCCTGCCATGAATGGGTCCACTGATCATCCTAATCTAGTTCCTGGGAATTTGGGCCAGGAGGCCCATGTCCCTGTGACAACCTAGAAGGACTATGTCAGTGAAGAGGACTGTGTGGGGACTAGCTGGACCTAATTACCTCCCAGAAACTGGGTGCTTACCTGGGCCCTCAAAGGGCAAGAGTTTGGATGGCACAGGGTCCTTAGCACTCAGTGGAATCAGGTACAGGTCCTTGACATGCCTGTTGTTATTAGCTACAACCCCAAAGCGGCCACGGCTGCTAAAATAGGAGTAGAGAGAGATGTAGGCAACCTCCTCCTCCTCGGTGGCAGGGTGGAAGCGGATGAGACAGAGCTCCTGTAAGGGAAACAGAGCACAAGGAAGCATGCTCAATCCTCCTTCAGATGTGGACCCCAAGGCATACTGTCTAGTAATTATGCCCCGACTGTCATAGTCCTATTGCTTACTCTTTAACATACATCAAAGGTAAAGAACATAGGTTCCAGTCAGACTGCTGGGCCGAAACCACCGCCACTCCCAGGACTTCCATTGAGTAATTATGTACAGTTGTCAGTTTAGGCATGTCTGACACCCAGCAAGCTACCAACAATCCTGTGATGACGGGACCACCGCAGACAAGACATACCATTATCAAGTGCCAACTGGGTATCTTCACACTAGAAAGTCATTATATATGGCTTACTGCCCCTCAGTATGGTACAAATTAGACCACTTCCAAAAGAATCCTCACATACATTACCTGTAGCTGATCTAAGGGATTTTTAGAAACCTAAAGCCTGTGTGTGAGCTAAGGCTTTGTGCCTGAGCTAGAATGCATGCCTCCAAGTTGCTTTCTTTTCCCTTAGTCATGATTGAGGAAACACAAAACCTGTGTATTTATTAAAATCTGAACGCATTCATACCATTATGATAAAATAGACACTATACTCAAGTATACTTCACACCTTCACATACTTATAAATTATAAAAGTGTGAGCACACACAACCTCCCACTGCTGCAGCGAGCACACTGTGTGCAGGTACCTTGGACACCGAGGACTTGAGTTTGCCAACGTAATCCCACACAGTCTTTGGAGCAATCCTTCCACCGATGTGGATGGTGTCTGGCAAATCCTACACAAGAAGAATACGCAGTGAACACCTGAGCTGCAGCCTTCAGAGACTGACACAATAATTCTACAACACCAGATGGCAATGAAACCACAACTTTAAAGAAAAGTGTCACCTTACGCCAGTGTGGGGAAGCTAACCACATGCCTTCCAAGACTATTGTGTTCAGAAGATGAGGCAGGGAACTGGGATGCCTGACTTCTGATTCACATTTCTGTCTCTGGCCACACTGCACAACCTGCTGCCACAGGGCAGCATGAAACACACACACACACACACACACACACAGACACAGACACACAGACACAGACACACACACACACACACACACACACACACACACACACACACACACACACAGACACAGACACACACACACGGGGTGGAGGGAGGAAAAGGAGGAAGAAAGGGGAAGAGAGAGGGTTCTTGGCTCTAACCTCACTGAGATAATCCAAACACCCAGAGACAGGATATGCCTTAGTGACAAATTTTGCTACACTCTGCATATTAATAAATCCTTTCCAAATCGTGTTGAGTCGAGACAAAAAGAGAGTTGTGTCTCCTTCTGGTGGGGATCGTGATTCTGAAAGGCTGTAAAAACCAAACAATAAAAAATGCATTAATTTCTTCTTGTACAATAGATATTTCAAAGTATGGTGACTTCACACTTGGGAGCAAGAGAGAATCCTAAGACTGGTGGCTTCCACTTACCAAGCAGCTATCTAAGTCAGAATGACTTAGACACTGGTCAAGAAAGTAAGTTGAGTAAGAAACAAATTGGAATAGCCATTAAGTTAAAAATTCTGTATCCAATGTATGACACCTAAGTATTAACTAGGCATCCAAGAAAGGGAGCATTTTTAGGACAGTAAAGATTTATCAGGTTTCTGATGGGTTTAATCACCAGCTTTCCTGGTTAGTCTAAAGGAAGGATTTGAGGTTTGCTCAGACCCCGTCCTAAAAACATACCTTGTATTTGGTGATGGTGGTACTGACAGGTATCTTGGGTCAGGAGAGGAAGATGGCTTAGCCAGTATGGACTTGGGCACTACTGCAGAAGTCAGTGCAGGCCTTAGCATGTCCAGTTTGGTTTCTGATGTCTGGGAGTTGTCCAGATGGGCTGCCATGGGGGCTGTGACTGTGCATGACCCACTCAGGGCGGTTCTGGGGTCTCGACCAGACACTGTAACTGTGGTGACCACCCCACTCCCGCCAGAGGCAGAGGAGGGAGAAAGACCATCCAGAGAAGAGGGCTCTGGATGGCTGTCACCTGGAGCCTCAGGGAAACACTTTCTCTCCTGGTTCAGACTAGATACACTCTCCAGGTCTGGCTCAGAGGCGTTTTCAGGCAGCATCTCTACAATCCCTCCATCGGCAGTGTTAGGAACTGTATCAGGTGGACAGCTGTCATGCCTGGGCTTTAAGTCTTCTTTCTTAGAAGAAGCTGAAAGCTTTTGCTTCTTAGGAGCTGGTTCATCCTCTGATGATGGAACCTGACCTGAAGAACATAAAGGGAAGAAAACACGTCAAGAAGTCAGCTCAGTCGTGGTGAAGGGAATGTCAGTTGAAAGCACCACAACCGAGGCAAGGCCACACAAGTGTGGAAAGCACTGTCTGAACGTGGCGGGAATACAATTTTAAACAAAACCAAGTTTTTTCTTATTTCCATACTTTCAGCCCCTAAATTATGCTCACCTGTACAGATTTTGCAGTTTAAATCAAACAGATGGGCCCGGTGCTGACTTGTTGTATCCTTCAGCATGCTGCTGACGACATCCAGGAGAGGTGCTGTGCTCTTCTCAGGGGCGGCTCGTACTGATTCTTGTTGTTCCTACAAATGAAATGCAAGTAGGTCTTGCCTTTGTTGTGTTCTTGAGACTGTCCCACAATATAGCAGAGGATGACCCTGAAACTCCTGGTCCTCCTTCTATCTAGAGCAGTGGTTCTCAACTTTCCTAATGCTGAGACCCTTTAATACAGTTCCCCATGTTGTAGAGACCCCTAACCATAAAATTATTGGTTGCTATTTTATAACTGTAATTTTGAAACTTATGATTTGTAATGTAAGTATCAGATATGCTGGATAATCTGATATCAGACTCCTGTGAAAAGGTTGTTTGACACCCCCCCAGGGGGTCTCAATCCCCAGGTTGAAAAGCATTGATCTAGAAAGTGCCAACATGCTTGGTTCAGGTAGGTAATTTCTTTTCCAAATTCAATCCATCTTCAAATTAACACCACAATGAAGAAACAATGAAGAGGAAGGCATGGTGGGGGCACAGGCCTTTAGTCCCAGCATTCCAGAGGTGAAGACAGGCAGATCTCTGAGTTAAAGACTACCCAGGTCTACAAAACAAGTTCCAAGATAGTCAAAGCTACCCAGGAAAATCCTGTCTTGGAGAAAAAAAACAGAATACATGGAGAAAAATCCCACTAAGGCAGGTGTGTGCAGTAGTCTCTGCCCCTAAAATCCCAGAGTGCAATGAAAACATTGTACTTTGGGCCAGACTAAGCTGCAAAGAGAGAGTGTCTTAAATCCCAGAGTACAACGTTTTAGGCCAAACCAAGCTACAAAGAGACTGTCTTAAATCCCAAAGGAACCCATACTACCCTAATGAATACAGGCACTTGGAAAGCACTGCTACCATGCATACATATGGACGGTGTAAACGTCAGTGACTTTCTCAGTGATTTAATGCCTTTAAAGTAGGTAAGAGATGTTGGTTTCTGTGCAAACACCAGACACCCCAAATGCTCACTTCTGAATCTGATACCGGTGGCGAATCTTCCATGTCAGGAATGGTTTCTGGTTTAGTAGTGTTCTTCTTGCTTTCATTAAGCAGCTTAGTCCTGGACTCTATCACCTGGCAAGAAGGACAGAGATGAAGGCTTCAGCCTTGGCTTCTAGGTAGAAAGAATATTCATCCATTCTACAATCAGCTCATTCACTTCTAGAAAACGGGAACCTCTAGGGCCTCAGGCAGCGATCCTCCTCAGCACTTACAGATTTTGTGGGCTTCTCTGTCCACATAGAAAGCTCTTTAGATACAAGTTCTTCAGGCTTCATTCTGACAAGTTTTGCCAAGGAGATTTCTTCTCGGAGAACACGATGGAAGAGCCCCTATTTTAAGAAAAGAAAGAAAAAGCACCTTTCATTTCCTCATTCATAAACATTTAGTGACATATTTTACTCTGGGTCAATATGAAGAACAAAGCAGCACAATGGAAATCAGATGGGCCCTGAATACTCCAGGCACTGACCCACACACAGTGCAGGAGTGTACCCTCAACCCACTGTGAGCAGGCTCTCTCAAGTAGGCAGCAAAAATCCAGCTGACAGTCAACCTCAAGGACATCAGCCGATCCTCTGCTTTGTTAGGATCATAAATCATGTATACAACTTGGAATACAGGTTAAAAAGTTAGAAGCCAGCGGAAGTGGCACACATAATTATAGCACCTGGGAAACAGAAGCACAAGATTTCTGCCTCAAAAAAAAAAGTAATTAAAAGGACAGACTGTACAGGCCTTCCATCCTAACACTGGAGTTGGAGTTGGAGTCTAAACAGAACTACATAGTGAGACCCTGTCCCCACCCTCCCACCCTCCCCCAAAAAAGTTAGAAATAAAGGCAGGAATACATCACTTCTAGGCAATACAGCCAAGGCATTTGATTCTGGTTCTAAAACATGGAGGTTAGGGTGTGTGTATGTGTGTGTTCAGAGTCAAGAGAACATTATGAACAAGCCCCATCAGCAGAAAGCAGAAGAGGCACCAGGCTGGCACAGTCAAGAGCTACAAGGTTTGGCCCACGTCAAGTGGCTGAGGAAGAAAGGTTAAGAGAGAAAGTTAATTGAACTTGTAATTCCACAACTTTTGAGGCAGAAACAAGTGGATCTCCTAAGAATTTGAGGCCAGCCTGATCCCTGGCCAGCCATGGTTATAGTAAGACCTTGTCTCAAAAAATAAAAAATAAGATAAAATAAAAATGCTACACCACACATCAGATATCCCTGAGAACTGGGATGAAAAATTTCAAGTTTAGGTCAGTGGGCATGTGATTTTTGCAGGGAAGTTTAAGCTAATCTAATAAAACGGGAGGAGAGGGGCTATAAAATCTCTGAACTCCAGTTCTGGCAGCAAAGATGATGACCCACAATTGTGATTAGAACGATGTATATATCTCCAAATGCTGTTTGGCATATCACTGTGAAGGTAACAGAAATGAAGGTGAGGGTCTATTCTGGGTCAAGAATTCCCAACATCTAGTCGGGGGTACACAGACCTGATTCTTAGGATCCTTAAGGTTGAACATGATGCTGCGATATTTGCTCTTATAGCGATTATCAGTAACCTGGAACAAGTTAAACATCTCCTTCTCAATGTGGAGAGCAATTTTTCCTACTTCATTTTCTGTCATTATTAAGTCATCGCTGTCATTGACTCTGAATAGAATGAAAAGAGGGATTACATAAACCAGGGGACATTTGCCTAGTGGGGAAATCCAGAACATGATCATCAATGCTACATCTGGGAGATATGACATATACAATGGCCCACCTTTTCCACAAAATCTCTTTCAAGGAGCGCCTTATATTTTGCCGAATTTGTGAATTGGGCTGTGATGGAGCTGGGCTCACAGGCCCCAGGCGTCCTGGGGCTGGAGAGGCTGCAGGAACGTTGGCAGACATTGGCTTTCTGGTAACTCCCACCACAGCAACAGAACCAGGCAACTTTTTAGAAGCAGCTGTCACAGGTGTTGGTCCTGCCTGCCTGGCAGAAGTGCCTGACAGGGTAGCTGAGGGCCATGGCCTCTTGGGGATGGTACCCTTGAAGCCCGCAGGCAGCTTCTTAATGGTTGGTTTGGATCCTGCCATATTAGGGTAAGGAGGAAGCTTCTTTGGAACAAGATTTCTAGGTGAAGTCTGCCTGCCCATCAAGGAGCTTGGAGGAACCGTTTTCTTTGGGGCTGTAACTGCTGCCATTGTTCTGTCCTCCACTCTCCTGTCATCCTTCATGGCTGGAAAGCAGAACACACACACACACTGAGAGATACGAGCAACACATACAAAACAGCACGCTGACGTTACACTGTGTCCACTCTGGAAAGTGCAACCAAGGAATTAGATACATTTGTAGGTTTTTAAAATCTCGAAACTTAAGAGGTAGTTCCACAGTATTTTATGGTGGTAATTACTCCTTATTTTCATGTTTCATTACATTAAACCTTTTACTTCAAACAAGCCAATTATCAAAAGCTCCAATTAATCACTTGCTAAATTGTAAAAATAAAAGGACAAACCTGCCATCAAAATAGGGCAGATTTACAGGATCATTTTAATTAAGTAGACAAGGTGTTTTTATGTGAACTTTTAAAAATCTTTTTTAAAAAGGGGAAATCACAGTCTTTCCTCCATCAACAGCCAACCCCCAGTGTCCTAGACACCTGTCATCAAAGGGTACACATTACTTCATCACACACACACACACACACCCTCCAGCAGCAGCTCACTGTAGACATAGTTGACACGTTTGCTATAGGAAAGATCAGCCAACCTATTTTCACACAAAAAGTCAGATGCCAGATTGGAAGACTTCAGCCTGCTGAGTTTATGCAAAAGGAAATCACCAGACACCTTTTCTTGACGGAAGGCCAAGGAACAATGGAACATCACATACTAAATGATTGATGACCATTTTATACACCCCCCCCCCCACCACCTAATTCTCTCAACAGGGTAAAATGACAACCTGGTGTTTTAAATGCTTGTCAAAGCAGGTCAGTGATGGTGATACCTATAATCCCAGCATTTGGGAGGCAGAGGCAGGTAGATATCAGAGTTTGAGACCAACCTGTTCTACAGAGTTCCATGACAGCCAGAGCTGCAAAGAAACCCTGTGTCCAAAACCCAAAAGATTGTCTAACACAAATGTTAAGTCAAAAGTTTGGCTTGCACCAAAACTTCTACATGCCAGTGGGCAATCAGTTTAAAATCCTGCACCAAAGTTCACAAAATTTCTAAAAAAAAAAAAAAAAAGGCACCTGCTGACAAGCCCAAGTTTAGGCTGCAGGATCCGCATAGATCAAGGAGGGAATAGACATCCATCCCACCTGCTGCCAACACAACACAGTCTCTTTTCCTCCCTCTTCCCAAGTCCTGTACCCGATCAGTGAAGATCAGTAGTATAGCTTGGGTCATGGAACTGAGTGTTTCTCTAACATGTTGACTAGCAGCCCAAGGGATTAGGGGAGGGAAGGAAATGTCTGGTAACATGTGGCTCAGGACTGCTGTCCTACTAAGAAACAAACACACACCTATGAAATGGTTCATCTAGATAAGCAATCCTTAAATACTATATGCTGACAAAACCCCAACTCTACAGTTGTATATGGCTGTGTATGGCTGAAGCATGACTTTAAGACCATAGTACTTGCCGGGCAGTGGTGGTGCACGCTTTTAATCCCAGCACTTGGGAGGCAGAGGCAGGCGGATTTCTGAGTTTGAAGCCAGCCTGGTATACAGAGTGAGTTCCAGGACAGCCAGGACTACACAGAGAAACCCTGTCTCGAAAAACCAAAAAAAAAAAAAAGTGCTTCCCACCTTCTGCTCCCAGCAACCATTTCTAATATGCTAGGAAGGTCAGAGAGCCAGAGAGCTCAGGGAAGAGCAGAGATCCCATACACAAGGAAAGTCCACTTCAACAAGCTACTCTATGTGCTTAGGGACACCATCAGATCCTGCCATACCTGACTACCAACCTGTCTGAGAGGGTCACCTGTACCATTGCCATATGACTGATTACAAAGTGGTAATAAAAAAACCTAGATGTAAGATGCATCTCATCTGCAGCCCTTCATGTCCACCCCAAAAGACTGGCTACAACAGGTGGACTGTGTGCTTGCTCAGAAGCATGTCAAACCTCAGCTTCAAAGCACTTTAGGGGGTTTGCAGAGTGATAGTCACATCTACCTAAAACTGTTTTTCTAGATGACAGGAAATAAAGGCCGATTTGTACAAAATAGAAATTAGGAGTACACTCTGAACAATGGAGTACTTTTTTTTTTTTTTACTGCCAAGAACCTATTTTCACAATCTAGCGTGTGTGACAAATAAACGGAGAGAACACACTCTGCGCCAAGGAGTATAGCCATGGTTCCTATAGATCAAGGGCAATGTCCAAGGACTCTGCAGTGGAAGTCCACTACTCTCCGCTCCAGGCGTATTCAGCTGCATGTGCATGTCTGGCTGCTGGGTTGTGTTGGGGTAAAAATCAGTAGAGACTCCTTTGAGGAAGGTACAGAGAAGGAATGAACACTCGAATAATGGTATGGCCCAAGTGCTGTGTGAGACAGTGACATTGAACAGGGATATAACAAATGTGTAATAAATTGCCAGCTGACTTCCACTCTACAAAACTATCAAGGCATTATCAAAACCTCAACAAAGTCCCTCCAGATAGCAGTATGGCCTGAAACATCTCAGTGATAGTTTTTTCTTGTTTCTCGTCACAAACGGGCACTTCAAAACCACAGGTTCCACCACAGATGCAATCTCTCTTGGCCTGATTGTATTTTGGCTATTCCTGACACTCCAAGTACACATCTGATGGTTTGAGAGCAGACATACTTGAATGCCATATACTAATATAACTCCCTAACCATCATTTTTTAGCTCTGGTGACTTCTTTCCACTTAAGGCCAATGTTAGGACACTAGGCACACTCAACAGTGCATAAAAGGCATGTTATGTAATTATAAACTGGTATGTCTCATAAGTGATGGCTTTCCATAACTATTTACCTACTAGCATCTTGAAACACAAAGCCCTTTTCTATTTTGGAGGGTGTCCAACAGGGCAACAGTTATGCACTGCAACTGCTCAAGGGACTGGCACATTTCTCCAGCCCCACCGGTGGGAACAACAGTGGTGCTGACTTAGGGCGGGAATGGCAGCAACAGAGATTCACTTTGTTTGAATACTACAATGAATGAATTTGTAAATCCTTATCCCATTCTCTACATTACTTGGCTCTCAAAAACCTGTGCCCAACAACAGAATCCACTTTTTGCTTTTAACTGTATAAAAATTAAGTAGCTGCAACTAATGAGACCTCCCTTTTACAAACAGCACTTTACACTGTACTGCTTTCTCTGCCCTCTTGTGGGGGTAAGAAGGTATTGACCAACGCTAAGTAGGAGGAGGAACGTATCTCCAGCCCTGTGGACCACTAGTGGAAGCAAAGGTTGCCATGACCAGTTCTTTCTAATGCAAACTAAGCTGCTCCAAGTTTGATGGAGTAGGAAAGTAGAATGCTCTGCATGGAAACACACTTCTCACTTCACGGGTTCATTAGTAAGGATGCTATAGCTCTACTGGTCACCAGGTGGCAGTAATGATCCACAAAGGCAGGCAAGAGAAAGGCATTGGGGGACAAACCCTGCTCATGCGCCCCAAGGCAGAACCCTACAGTTAACTGCATGATGTTGAAACCTAATGGGGGACAGGATCAGGATCGAGGCATAGGGTAAGGGTCCAAATCCATAACCCACCCATCCCAGTCACGCTGCCTGATGGCTGCTCTCAGAGAGCAGGCTGCACCCAACCCATGCAGGTCAGTTATTTCACCTCCAGAAGTCTAAGAGTAACTGCTTTTTTTGAAGACAGTGACCAAGCAGCACCTTGAAATGACGCCAGGTGTTGAATTCTGTTCCTCAGCTCTGGGCCACATAACTTGGGATTTCCCATTACTTCACCATACCTCTTTCCAGTGAGGTGGCAGTGGAAGTGTTTTTGCTGTTGCTTCCTAGACATGCTTAAGTATCTTCAAATAAATACTATCCCTTTATCCACACCTCATGCACAGGAGGCTGAGGCAGGACTGCAAAGGAAGGTGGCCAGGGCTACGATATTGAAACCATCAAAAGTTATCATTAAGAGAGCAGTTATCAGTTTAGTTTTAAGAAAATGAGACCTGGACACAAGCAGCAGGCTACATCAGAGATGTTCCTCAAATGCCCACTGTGACTACGATGACCCTGTAGAGGTCCATATCCAACTGCTATGCTCTGGAGATGAAAATCATTTTTTCCTTACTGATTTCCAGTATTTGACTTCCATCTTAATGCAGAGGCCAACCCTTAAGAATCTTGCAAGTTATCTTAACCAATCACATAGTATCTTGAAATCTTTAACTTAAATCGTGTTGGATTGGTAATTTCTTACATTGTTAGTCACTGGAATGCAGTGTGGTGAGGGCCATGTACGTGTGTTCAATCTGCCCAGCTATATGGAAGCTGAGCTGCTGTTTCTCAGATTTCCCCAAACATACCAGGTACACATGACTTCAGTGGAGTTCATTTTAACCATTATTTCTTGTACTAAATCATTTACTTTAACTCACATGACAGGGGCATATTACAATTCATGTGCCTTCTAAGACCCTTTCTACCTAATGGGGCCAAAGTGGAGATGCAATGGATAACCAGATGAAGAGAGTGCAACCAGTTACCTTAGGTTCTTGCCGAGCTCGTCCAGGTTTGTGGCAAATCAATGTTGCCCAAACCTTCTTTAAAGCAGCTAAGAATTTGGTCTTCTATGTTTACTCTCTAACTTTTGGATACTAAGCATGTTAACTATGTGCATGTTGGTGTGTATCAAAGCATTTTACCACTTTACACTAATGACTGTAGGAGGCATCTTCAGGAGACTTTTTGCACTCTTGAGATCAGCAATGCCATCAAAAGGATTTTCTTGGAGTGTTAAGCCTTTGATCCACAGTTCCTTAAGTTTACAGGAAGGTCATTCATAGAGGTGAAGGACACAAGGACAGCTATAGGACCGACTGGAGCAGTCTTAGAGGTTCACTTCGAGGGTTCAAGTTAACGCTATGATCCAATTTTTTCAACGGTGGGCTTTTCAAAGATTTATAAAAAGCAAAATGATTCCAAAAGAATGTTACCAACAACCTAGCCTTAGCTCTATGTATATTATTCAACAGCTGCTAAGTTTAACCTCCTTAGTACCAAGTTTGTGCCCCCCAAAGTTGGGAGTGGCTTGGTTTAGATGTGCAAAGCCGTTCCCTATCCCACTTTATTGCCACTAACTACTATGAAGACAAATAAACGGCTCATGCAGCTGATAAAACACAGGCCCACCCCTAGCTTTAGGTTTCTAGTACTCTCCACAGGGCTCCTTCATGATCCCATGGAATGTACTTCTGAAGTCCACACCTTAAGATATCCTGGAAAACCCTGTGTTCTCCCTGCTCTACCACCCCACCTGTCACTTGTGCAGGATGCAGTCACTCCCCAGGCTTGGGTTTGTAGGTAGTTGGGGTTTTGCATTAAATCCCTATAGCCAGATGAAATGTCATGTCAAGATCCACTCAAACACCAGTGTTTTAAGTCACTTGATGAGCCATTTAGTGAGTCCAAAATACTAATTATTGTGATATAAGTATAAATAATAAATTTTGTTTCAAAACTCTAATAATCCAAGAATATTTTAGGCAAGTGTTCAGCTTACTTCCCTCCCCTGGCAATGAGAGGTGTCAGTGGAAATAAAACACAGAAGGATACAAAAACGGTTAAGAGCAATATCAGAATCTTTGAAAATTTTAAAAATGACAATTGTTTCTATAAATTAAAGAAACTGTACAGATATTCTAGAAAGAAAAAAAATCAGAGGAACAACTGTTCGTGAAATTGAATCACCTGCATGTGGAGTAGTGGCTTCCTGTGCAGGGCAGCATGCTGCCTGCCTGTATCCACTCAGAAGGCAGCAGCTCAGCTCAGCTCTGCCATGCAGTCTTCTCAGTGTACATGGTGAGCATCCATGCAGGAG
The DNA here is from genome assembly GCF_011762505.2 of Arvicanthis niloticus. Taxonomy (NCBI): domain Eukaryota; kingdom Metazoa; phylum Chordata; class Mammalia; order Rodentia; family Muridae; genus Arvicanthis; species Arvicanthis niloticus. The sequence continues at coordinate 146,848,783 of NC_047659.1, forward strand.
ACTGTAGAAGTGTTCCCAGCACTGGCTTCACTTTGAGCCTCCCTCCCTCCCCCCTCCCCCATGTGTGTTCTGCACACAGACAGTGGGGAGACAGGACGACCAGAGTCCTTGGGACACAGTTGCACGGGCTGTGTGGTGCCCTCCCACTGTGCAAAGGAAGGGGGATGAGAGGGGACGGGCCCCATTTGGACAGCAAGAGGCAGAGAGGAGATAACTGCTCCTCACTGATGATGGCACTCTCAATGTTAGGATGATACCATTTATGGGATAAAGGGGGGGGGGTGTGTGTCAGAAGAAACTTGTTTAGAAACATGTCCCTGATGTATTTTGAGGTGCTGGTCTGCTGGGAAGATTGATCAGTTGTTAACTTGTCCTGCTCTCCTGCCCTGGAACCATCAGCTCCACTAAGGATCAAATCAATTGTGAAGGACAAGGTGGGAGACAAGAGTTCAAAGAACCCCTGATCATAGGAACTGGCCCACCTTGTTGACCGCTGGGAACCTCCCCCATTCTCCCCCCAACCCCCCCCCTTCCCCAGCACCTCGTGGAAGGGAGACAGAAGACAGTACTCAGATTTTAGTCCCACTATGTTCCATCCTCTAGCACACAGAACCTTCTATGATGCCACATAGGGAATATACTTACCAGGGTCTGAAACTGAAACTAGAGATTTAACTGCTTCTAATGTGAGACCCTGAGTCAGAACTTCAAGAGCTGGTTCTCCATTCTGGGCACACAGATAAAGATGAACTGAGTTGTAATCAATCTTCAGCTCCCAGGACTAGGACTACACTCCCAGGTTTTGATCATTTATTGTTAGGTCTACAGACACTTGAACGCTATACTTGGCAGGGTTTTCCCCATTCTGAGGTAGTACTTGGCTCTAAGTCTACCCCACAACATACATCAGGTGTGTGTCTATAAATTCCAGTACTTTTTACAGGTGGAGGCAGGAGGATCCCCAACTTCACAGTAAATTTAAGGCCAGCCTGGGCTATAAGAGCCCTTTATCTGGGGCCGAGATGGAACAAAACACTATCAAGAGAACACAACTGAAAAATTCACTTGAAACCACTGTACAAAAAGAAAGAAAGGTGTATCTTGTACAGTAGTGAAAACAAGAATGGCTTCAAACTCAGTGATCTAATCTCAGGTTTCAAAAGTTTACTCAAGCTATGACATTGATTTGAAATCTGGGGCAGAAGCTACCACCTGCAACTCTCCCTTTGATGAGGATACTGCTGTAGATGTAAGGCTAGCATGATTATTCACCATGGGGTCTGAGCAGCAACAAACGACCTTCAAAATTCAAACCTGTTTATGTAGGTGTGTAGCATATGAAATAGACACAAACTGTCTACCTGTCCTTTCGAAAATGTCCTAACTCATGAAAAATCACTTTTGCTATAGAAGAGCAGTGGTGACTTTATGTGAGGAAAATAATGTGGAAAAACTCATGGTTATGATGGGCTGTCCTGCGAGGAATTCATGTCTGTCCTGAGCCTGGAGTCTGAACAGTGCACTGAAGTAGTCCCATCTTGTTGAGAGCAATTCAAATACTTACCAAGGCCTAAAACTGAAATACAGAAATTGCCTCCCACATGAGGCCTACACAGCTCTTTAGGAAACACCCAGAGACGCTCCACAGGCTACGCAGGAACACCTGGGGTCCAGAGGCATCTTGGCATCTGTTTCTGGCTGGCAGTGAGCTGCTGGTTACCATCTGCCCCAGAGCACCCAGGACGCTGGTCCTAGACAGCCCCGGGCAGCCACCCAGATGCTGGGAGGAGCCTGGGGAGCCAGCCTTCTGGTGATACGTACATTTACTCAATAGGGTGGCTGAGAGTGCAGTGGGCTTCTCTGGCTTCTCTGGCTTCTCTGGCTTCTCTGGCTTCACAGCGTTGTAGTTGTGGTCACTTGCCCAGGATGGTGTGCTGCTCTCACAAGTTGCCTCCTTCCCGGAAGTCTCACTCCTGGAAGCCAGCACCACTTTCTTCACTGGGTTTTCCCTTTTCTCTGATGCTAGTCTCTTGTGCACAGAAGAGATTTTAATCCCTGCCTGGATAATCAGTGAAATCCCAATTATTAAGGTTTGAAGTGACACCTTTGCTTCAACAATCAAAGACATAAACACCTTTTATTTTAGAACCTAAAGACCCTTCAAGTCAAGCTAAGCAGAATCCTGTGATTTTTTTTTTTTTTTTTAAAATGGCTACAGCCACATATCAAATAACCCTTAGCATTCCTTTGTAACATCTGGGTAATGTGAAAGTTCCTGGCCCAAATCTGTCTGTCTGTCTATAACGCAGCTGAGTCATGAACCAGCCAAGATAAAAGCAGGAGCGCCTTTTGGCAAGGTGGGGAAAAAAGCTGAAAACAAAGCGAAAGGGGCTGCGTGTGGGCGCAAGGGCCTGTAGTATGTAACATATGGTCTGCATTCCCAGTGGGAAACTATAGTCAGATCACAGTGCTCCACATAACATCTCACACGGCACAGAGCAACCATTTATGGGAGTTTGAAGATCCAAAACAAGTCTCGAAAAATAAAAACTATGTCACTTAGGCTTGGTGGCACAGGACTGTAATCCCAGCTGAGCGGGAGGCTAAGGGAATAAAATTCAACGTTCAAGAACTGCCTGTACTACAAAATTGGCTTTAAAACAAAAGAAACACTCCCCCCAAGGGATATGCAGAAATCCTAGACTGTTTGCACGCTACGCACCCTACCACTGAGTTATCAAGGCACAGAGCCTGGTCCAGAACCTAGGTCTGTATCTAAATGCCAAGTGGACTTTGGACACAGCTGTGTGGTATACATCCTGAAGTGTTACTTCTTCAAAAAAAAACTCACATGCTTGCTTGCTTGTAGTATATTCATGTTAACTAACCCTTCAGTGAATGGGGGCTGGGGGAGACAGAAGGAAAATATGATCTATATTTTCCTGACAATTGCTATTCCCTGTGTTGCTTAGGCAAACAGAAACCAGTCTATAGGAGCTGGAGAGATGGCTCAGTGGTTAAGAGCACTGACTGCTCTTCCAGAAGCCCTGAGTTCAATTCCCAGCAACCACATGGTGGCTCACAAACATCTGTAGTGGGATCCGATGCCCTCTTCTGATGTGTCTGAAGAAGAGTGACAGTGTGCTCGTATACATAAAATAAATGGATAATTCTTTTAAAAAAAGAAACCAATCTATAAGAAGTCCTCTCAAACATTTCCTGTTTCAAGTAAGTATCCTGAAAGTGACCTGTTGTCAGCTTACCTGAACACTGCATTTTGGAAGACTGAACTTTTCGGGCTTCGTCTTGACCTTTTCCTTGGGTTTTGTTTTTTGTTCTTTACCTGAACTTAGAAATCTCATGGTAGCTGCAGCGTGTTTGAGAATGCAATCATTACTGCAGTATACCGAGTCAGGCTGCGCTACACTGCAACACCCAGGGCCAATGCACTTAGCAGCACCAGGAGCCTCTACGACCTGCAGAACGAGCGAGACAGAAAACTTCAGACATCATGTGTGCAGACACTAGTGATCAGTGCTCAGCAATAGCACTATTGGTGGTCGCTGTTATTAAGGCACCAGCAGTAATTTTTGTTTGGGTGGTTTTTGAGGCAGGGTCTCATGTAACTCTGGTTGGCCAGAAACTTGTTATGCAGTCTAGGCTGGCCTTGAACTCAAGAGACTTGCCTGGTTCTGCCTCCTCAGTGCTGGGATTAAAGGTGTAAGGTGTACATCACTATGGCTGGCTCTAATGATAGTTTTATATGTACAAAAATGTATTTTTATTAGCTGTGCATGATGGCATAATCTTTAATACAATTCCAGTACACGGAAAGGGAAAGCAGGAGGTTCCCAAGAGTCAGGCCACCCAGGCTACACAGTAAGAGCTGTCTTTGTGAACTATACAAACCTATCTTCCTTTTGACTGCCCTGGCACACCAGAGCTTCAGATCTGTCTGCCCTTTAAAATACGTGCAGGTTCCAAATGAGATAAGAGTAAGAAAGGGGCTGGACACATGGCTCAGAGGATGCTTTTACACAAGACCAGCCTTGGTTGTTAGAACTCATGTCAGATAGCCCTCCACCACCTGTAACTTCAGACTTCTGTTCTCTGAGGGTACCTACACTGTTGTACACTACATATGTTAAAAATAAACCACTAAGGAAAAAAATGGCAAAATAGAGATTTAGTGAGTTACAAATTTTCATTTAAGATTTTGGTTACAAATTGTGTGTGTGCATGCACACACAGGCTTGCACAAGTACAGCTGGTACAGCTGGAGTCAGAACAACGTTCAGGAGTCAATTCTCTCCTTTCACCATGAGGGATCTGAAGATTCAACTCGGGTAATCAGATTTGCTGGCACACATCATTACTCAATGAGCCATCTTGAAAGTCCAGCTGAAAATTCCTTTTTCTAACTGTTAAGGAATTGAAATTCCTTTATATGTATGCATGTTTTACCCTCATGGCTGTCTGTCCATGCACAGAGGATATCAGACTACTGCCTGACACTTGAGCTACAAATGGTGGTGAGAACCATGTGGGCGTTATGAATTGAACCTAGTTCCTCTTTTTTTGTTGGTTTTTTTTTGTTTTTTTTTTTTTTGTTTGTTTGTTTTTTGTTTTTTTTTTTGGTTTTTTTCAAGACAGGGTTTCTCTGTGTAGCCCTGGCTATCCTCGAACTCAGAAATCTGCCTGCCTCTGCCTCCCAAGTGCTGGGATTAAAGGTGTGCGCCACCACTGCCCGGCCGACGAAGTTCCTCTTGATTAACATCTAGTGCTCTTCATCTCTGAGCACCTCTCCAGCCCCCAGGGGGACATACTGAACTCATACTGCCTTTAGAATGCGAACTCCACCACACCCAGCCTTCAGGTCAAACTTCTTAAAAGAGAAAATGTGCCATTCCCTAAGAGAGAAGAGATCCACTGCTGGTTCTGAAGAAAGGCAAAACTTTTTTTTTTTTTTTTTTTTTTTGAGTGGTTTGGAGGGAGACTGCCAAAAGACACAGGATGTACACATTTCAGATAACTAGTAACCATTTAGTTTTAAGTATATGAGAAAGACTGAACAGAGCATCTATCTGACAGTCTGAGAGCTCCCAGAGAGAGGGTCATCTCTAGCTACCTTCTAATGAGACCACAGCAGTAGCCAGGCTGACACCTTGAAGACCCTGTGTGTGCCCCTAGGAGGTCCAGGTTCTACACTAGGCTCTGACCCATGGAGACTGGAGTGGGAATTTTAAGCTAAATCCGTAACACAGCAGCAGAAACAAGTCAGTGGCACTAGTACAGATGGAGTTTCTGCTTACAACTTCTAATATTATGTTGATAGAAAAGATAAGTACACATTAACATGTCCCTTATACAGACTCAAGAAAAATGTCAATTTTCAGGATAAATATTTAAGATAGTTGCTTTTCTTCTACCAAATCAAAGTTTACACAGAATAAAATTCAGGCCATGTCTAACATACTGGCAATAATAAAAGCACCAAACTGAAAACTTCTTCCAGTAAACAGTGCCAGTGCCCACTGTGTAATGTCATTATCACTTTTCACCTTGCAGCACAGCAAGAACTAAAGCAGCGACAGTCTAGACAGTAGTTTCTGCAGACTCTCACCAGCTGGAGGACACACTACGGAGGTTAGGGGTCTGAAGTGAAGATGCACTTGGTGGTACCCTCCTGAGAAATGCAACACACCTGCTGACAACAGGAGAAAGCTCTCCCGAGCAGTAAAGACTGTTAGTCTTAGCTCATGGGAAATGTGACAGTTATGCCTCCATGAGATAACATAACTCAAGTAGGAACAATGAAGAAAACATGAGTATCAGGCATGTAACAACTCAGGTCAAAGCAAAACACAGTGCACCTTTCTCTCAATAACTCTGCCAGCACCCAAAACATGTAACACCAAAAACACGTGAAAAGGTACATTTTTTTTCTTCAAACTCAGTCAATAGCACTGTAGAGAAATGGATTTCCCCTCAAGGGACCATTAGAACACAGTGTTGCTGGCACTAAGGAGGCTATATCGGAGCAGTCAAAACTGACACCAAGCAGAGTGACATAGACATCTGTGCAAACTGCCATTAAGCTGATACATTCGAGATGTAACCTAACAGCAGGACATCTTCTTGCATGACTCAGGCCTGTACAGCTACAATAACTGCCCACAAAAGCCCAACTGCCCTAAAGAGAAGGCATCTTCCTAGTCTTGCTGTCTTTAGCAGCAGTTACCCTGACATGTGTGCTTGCCATGGCAGACAGATACTCACAGGCTGGAATATCTTGAGTTTTTTCTTGCCGCTGGGGTTTGCCGCCTTCTCAATCCTACCCTTTATGCCCTGGTCTTCTCCGGACTTCTGCTCTACTGTCCCTATGCTTGTGCAGTCTGTGCCGTCAGCATTCACAGGTCTGCACCCAGCGTCCAGCTCATCAGCGGCACTGCCGCTCGTCTCATCCTGCACTTGCAAAATGGTGCAATTTGGGCAGATGTAGTCTTCCCCATTCCTTTCCAGGAGCCGCCCTCGGGCTTCAGAAATACCCACACAGTCACCATGGAACCACTCCTCACACCGATCACAGCAGATCATAAACCTAAAATGGGAAGATTATGTGGTCACTGTCCAACAGATCACCAAGTCAAAACACTGCACTGTGAACAGCATACAGACAAAGTGAAGTAAAAACCCCGAGAACTAAAAACCCTGAGTGCCCTTTGTTAGCAGCACTCCAAGTCTGCTCCATCTTCTTTCTTTTTTCACAAGGATTTATTCATGTATTTATGAGTACGCTGTCGCTGTCTTCAGACACACCAGAAGAGGGCATGGGATCCCATTACTAATGGTTTTGAGCCACCATGTGGTCTCTGGGAACTGAACTCGGGACCTCTGGAAGAATAGTCCGTGTTCTTAACTGCTGAGCCACCTCTCAAGCCCCTCATCTTTTTTTCTATTTACTTTTAGAGACAGGGTTTCTCATGTCTTAATTTCCCTACATAGCCCGAGATGATCTTGAATTTCTGACTTTCCTGCCTCTACTGAAAGCTGAGATTACAGACATATACCACCTCACCATTTTATGGTACTGGGGATCACACCCAGGGCTTCATGCTAAGCAAGCATTCTACCCACCAAGCCACATCCTCAGCCCTTCATCGTTTGGCTAGAACACTTTAAGAGTGAACTAGAGGCTTCAAGTATCTCCACACAGCAACTTCATCTCCTAATAACCCCACAGAGATGCCCCATCACCACCCGGCAGCCAACTTAAAAGGACCACACTGGGTGTAGTCATGTCCTCTAACACTCCCATAGGATCTGTGGGACAACAGATGGTTCTAGCCTATCCACCTGGCACATGGCCTCAGAGGCTGAAGCAGTGAACTTTTCATCCCCTGCTGGACACACTAAGTGTACGTATGGAACCAACCACACGTGGCTGCCATGGTGGAGGGCAGGCAGCTATAGCCAGTCCATATGCACGCACTCCTTTTATTTCTCTTTTCAGACTCATTCATCTTTTCTTAACAAGCCAACTGCTTGATTGGCATCAAAGCAAATGGCAGTCCTCTTGCTGTCTCCATCCCTTGGTTCTCTACCAGCTCCCTCCCTCCACCTACCTGTTGTTGTGAGGCTGGCGGCAGATGCAGTACAGGGCATTGGGGTCGTAAACCTCACACTCAGGCTTTGGCTTGCCCACATCCCTGGGGCTTTCCTCTTTACTTCCCTGAGTCGCTTTCCCTTCCAACTGATTTTCTCCGTCATCTTTCTCTGACTGGGACACTGGTCCCTGACTAGCCTCAGGCTCCTGCTTACAGAGTGGTATGTCTTCCTCAGCACTGCCTATTTGGACACTCCCAGTTTCGGCAGGATCTTCTTCTCGGCGCTTCTTCCGTAGGCGATTCTGAATGCCTCTCAGGGACCTCTCCACGGGCTCTTGTTCTCGTTTTCTTCGAAGGCGGTTCTGAAGTTCCTTCAATGTAAGGCCATCACTGTCACTGTCAGAGGTGTCTTCTTCCTCCTCACCTCCTTTCGCCTTTTCAGAAGAGACAGGATGTTCTTTCCCTAAGGAGGCAGGTGCAGAGCCACTTCTGATCTCAGAACTGCTTTCAACGCTCCCCTCAGAAGCTGTCTCCACATCAGTGACAGTGGAAGATGTGGGTTCACTGCAATCCTCCAGGGACACAGGGACATTCTTCCTCCCTCGGCGCCGAACCGTGGTAAGAAACTCTTCTACCCTCTCAGTGCGCTTTGGCTGCCGTCCACTGCGGCGCAGGGAGAGGCTATGCTGTTGTGGTTGCTGCTCACTGGGGTCCACCTCGGTGTCTCCTGCACCCTCACGTTTGGCAATCGTGGTTCTTCGAAAGCCCCAGGTTTTCCTGAACTCTTTACTGGTGGGTTTGATAACCTTGGGTGCTTCCTCATTGCTCAGGTGCCCTTTATCATCCATACCTAATGACAGAAGGCAATCACAGTATGACTAACAACCTACCACACCACTATACCATGCAGTCTTGGAATGCACACCAGGGGCACTAGTGAGTGCCCTTACCAAAGGCGGAAAGATGGGGTTTCTGACAGGAGCAGAGCTGCACATGAACTAGATGCTTCTGATCACTGCGTTCTACGCTGTATCTGTGAGATGAGTGAGTTAACTATGAAGAGACTCTAAGTTACCCAGTGAATGTTCTGCAGAAAATCATTCAGCTGAGAATAAATTTATGCAAAATGGGTAGGAAACTGACATAAGGGCAGACCAGCAGCATAAAAACACATTCACACAGTGTGGCCAACAAGACACTCAAGTGGTGCTAGGCCACACCATTCTTAAGGCCTTGTGTAGAGTCCAGCTGTCCATGGCCACCAGGGAGTAAGGGCACATGATGTGTGCCACCTCTTGGCCTACAACACAGGAAGTCTGGCTAAGTATGTTGGGACTCTGGTGCTGCCATTTTTATTCTCATCCAAAGCCTGGACTAGGAGAGACTGTCTTGAACACTGGTACCAATTGAGCATGAAGTCCTATTGTGGACACCACACCAAGTAAAAAGAACAACTGCCAGACTCCTGAAAACAGCTGACTCCACTGTATTGATCTAAACAACAGCTTCAAGGCATGTCACCGCCAACTATGCCCATGTCTCCATCTCCCTAGGGTCTTGCTATTTACATTGCTATGTGGGGCAGAGGTCAGCTTTAGCACTGTAGTGCTCCTCCTGTCGAAGCATCCCAAACACTAACAGGCACAACCACAGACCCAGGTCTTTCACTTCCTTTTTAAAAGATGAAATCTTCATTCTTGTTCAAAATGATAAAACTGGAAAGGAATATACCTTGAGAATTCTTTTCCTAGCTGTCCAGGCTTTAATTGCATTTAAATGCTAGTGATGGATGATCTTACTGCATGTTCCATCTTATGGGAAGGACTGGCATAAAACAAAAACCTTAAAAACACAAAACACAGAAAATTTAAAATTCTCAGTACCAATACTGTTTTCCTTCCTCGTAGTTCAGTGAATAACTGTCACTCAGCTACAAAGCCTGCCTAGCACTTATCTCTACCTATCACCCGGTAATCTCAGTCTTCATGTCATCTGAAGCTGCTGAGTCAACAATCACTTCTTTGGTCACCTCCTCTAAAATGGTAAAAGCCAGAATCCAGCCAAGTCAGGTATCAACAGTGGTCCTTGAGTCACAATGCAACCAACTCCTCAGACTGCCTGGACAGACTGAAAAAGGACAGACACAATGGCATACAGCTGGCTTTATGAGGCTGAGGTGTGCTTCAGTTTCTTTGTTTTAGAGACAGGGTTCCACCATGTAATGGACTGGCCTAGAACTTGCTATGTAGACCAGGCTGGCCTGAACTCAGATCTGCCTGCCTCTGCCTCCCACTGCTGGTTTTAAAGATGTCATCACTATTCCCACCTGGTGTGTTCCTTTTAACACACAGAGCTGGGACTGGAAAGATGTTCATCAATTAAGAGAACTGACTGCTCTCTAGGTGCCCAGCTTGCTTAGCTCCCAGAAGCCACAAGAGAGCCACCAATAGCTATCACTCCTGTCTCAGTCTCCCTGTGTCCGGTGGGCATCGCATACACATGGTGCAGTCATGCACTGCAGGTAAAATGTCCATACACATAAGTTAATTTTTGTTTAAAAAAATTAAATACAAACAGCTGAGGAAATAAACTGTAAGTACTACAACAGCTTCTTCATTTTAGTTAGAAAATTTGCTGTTTAAGCAAAACAAGTTTTTGCACCACAACAATGTTTTTAAATTAAGCTCCCGTTTTACCACAGAGCCACACTCTAGACACAGGGTGCAGCAAGACAGCTGCAGCCGAATTTCAGGCAACACTGCATCTCTATTCAGAGTGCAGTCTGGGGGCCACCCTGTCCAGCCTTCCTAGCAAGTATTCCATACTCAGCACCCCAGAAGCAACACCATGTTTCTTCTACAAAATTGTTTTTCATTAGACAGAAACTATTACATCCTTCAAGGTTCATACACTGATAAAATAGCCAAAGTGAAAAAGAAAAACAGTGAGTTAAAATTTTAACAATGGCCATTCATTAAAAAAAGCTTATTGTCTTGCTTGTTCCTTAACTATTTGCATCTATTGTATTGCTAATTCCTCAACCTAGAACTGACCTTAATACTTACATTAAAATGGCATAAAAGCAAAAAGGAGGAGAGGGGATGAAATGGGGGGGGCGCTCTAGGGAGGGGAAACGGGGAAAGGGGATGACATCTGAAATGTAAATAAATAAATATCCAATTAAAAAAGGGAAAAAAATAAATAAAAAAGCTATGCTAAAGTTCTAATACTTTAGATTATTAAAAATAAATGTTATGTTATACTCACTTCTTTATACAAATGCCACTTACCTGTCCCAAAACTGAAAGCTTGGAAACCTTTGGCTGAAAATCCTACATAAAATAATAAACCTAGGGCCAGGTCCAGCAGATGGCCAAGCCTCACCACACTGTTGTCAGTCACAGTTCATCAATGAGAAGATTCTGGAGCTTTGAACAACCAAAGGGACAGTGGAGACTGCCTCTTGACCAAGCTCCTACAGGAAAAGAAAAACATATTACAGATCTTAAGCAACTGTGACTAAACCATACACCAACAAGGAAAAGCAAATTCTACTCAGTCTACTCTCAGACTAGACCTAGAAAGATGTCTAGGAGTAGAGTGGCAGTGGTACAGGCACACTCTGAAGAAGGGGCCAGGCAAAAGGCAAAAGTGAGGGAGAGGAGAGGGCTCCTCAGTTGCTTCTGTAGTCAATAAGAACCTATCATGAAGCAGACCCAGCACAAAGAAATCCAACAATGAACGGAGAAACACAAAAGTGTAAAGGTTGAATAACAAAATTATGTATGTAATTTAAAGAAGATCTTAGTAGTATACAAGTATCATAAGTTAAACTAAATTTACATTCACTTAACATCAATATGATGTGGTTATTTATGTATATTTGAGACAGGCAGGGCAGCACATTATTTGTAATCCCAGTGCTCAGAGGCTGAAGCAAACAAAAACTGAGCATGAGGCCAATCTGGGCTACACCAGGAGACTCTGTCTCAACCTAATATACATACATATACACATACATACATACATACATACATATATATATTTTTTTTTTCACCCAATCTTCCTGGAAAGATCCTAACTAATGATAATGACACTGTTCTCAGGCTCTATTTCAAAAACAAACATCTTTTGTGCCCCCACAAGAAACAAAAAATAACCACACAAATCCAACAAGCCTCTTCTTTCCTCTTTAGTATAATCACAATCTAATACTATATCCAGATGTCTTTGTTTCTAGCCAGGGCTTTTAAACCACAAGGGCCAGAGCCAGCAATTCTGAGCAGAACCCACCTCTTACTTCCTCTCTCTGCCTGGCTCCAACTGCCTTCCAGCTAACTGTGGTCTCCCTAGTAACCCAAGACAAAGGGTGAACATTCCATGTATCCTTAAAGTGACAAAGACCTTTTTAGGCCTTGTGTCTACTCCTTATGTCACCTCCATAAGGAGGTCATTCTAGTTTCTATCACATGGAAAGCTAGCCACCAAAAGCCAACTTCAAGAGTTCAGAAACTATTGGCTGGGCCAGGCCACAGGAACTGGATTGAATCTATATAAGCACTTTAGAAACTAAATAACCAGCAAACCAGTAAGTCAGAAACTACTTGTAAAAGTAAACAGGACACAAACACCTACCTATTAAAACAAAACACAATGACCTCAGGATGAAAATCACTTAAAAAGATTCACCTCATAGGGACTGGAAGGATGGCTCAGCAATTAAGAGCAGCACATGTCGCTCTTGCAGAGGACCTGGTTTTGGTCCCCAGCACCCATATGCCATCCATAATTCCAGTTCCAGGATATCCCCAGAAAATACAATACCCTCATCTGACCTCTGAGGGCAACAGGCACATATGTGGTACAGTAACACACCTGCAGGCAAAACACTCATATATGTAAAATAACCTAGAAAAAAACCCTTTTTTAAAATGATTCAATTTATAGATGGGAATGCAGCTCCCTGGTAGTGTCTATCTAGCATGGATTAAATCCCAACATTAAAGTGAAAATACATGTTAACCTGAAAAACAAACATGTTTCTAAGGATTTAGACTAGTGTTGAATATTATTAAGTAAAAACGCAAGTTATTTTCTTCTAAGTAGAACGAGACAGAAGACATCTGTAACAGATTTCCTGTATATGCAAAAATTTTCGTAACTCTGCAAATGTAAAAACTAATAAGAATTCAGTGTCTAGCAAGACAAAAATACAAACAAGGTAAAATATATTCATAAGGTCTAAGTAAAATATAGTGTTGGGGCCTGGTACCATGGCAACAGGCATGGGAATCTCAGTGCTGGGGGAGGATAGGAGAAGAAAGACCAGTTCAAGGCTATCCTGGGTTATACATAGAGACCATTTTAAATAAGGACTAGGCTGTAGCACAGTAGCATGCACTAGGTCCAGGGTACCAAATCCAGCACCACTAAAGAATAAGTTAAAAAGAAATGATGGTACATTTCTAAAGCAAAGTAGTATGTCATTATGTAGCACAGTTCATACAAAAAGTGGTCATAAAATTATAATCATGTCATATTAATTAACAGTTTCTCCCCAAAGGGAAAAACAGTGGCCATTTCAGAGTGTACTGAAGTTACAATTAACTTTCTGCATATCTAAGTGTATCTTTTTTGCATAATCTCTGTCAGTCTCTGGACACGGTCTGATTTTGGTCTAAGCTTCCCCAAGCTTGTGGCAATCTCACTGCCTTTAGCTCTTCCTAAATGTTAGAATTAAAGGTGTGAGTCACTGTACTAGGCAGTATAAAAGGTAGTTTTCCCCTCCTCTCAATTAAAATCCATTAATTCCTATTAACCAGAAGTCCAGATTATACAATGAAATCTCAGCATTATATAAGGTCTTGAAGGACAGCTCAATGGGTAGGAGCACTTGCTTTTTAAGCATGAGGAACCAAGTTCGAATCCCTATCACCCACATATAAAGCTTGGCTGCATGTACTACACTGGTAATCTCAACACTGGAAAGTGTTCAGAAAGGCAAGCCCTGGGCAATGGATGGCCACAAACAGTTTACTTACAATGACAAGCTTTCAGTTCAGAGATCCTGTCTCAAGGAAGTAATGTAGAAAGCAATCAAAGAGGAAGACACAGAATGTCAAGCACACAGGCATGCACATTCACATGCACACCATACACATACAACACACACAGCTTAAAGCTAAGTGTGATAGATACTTATTATCTAAACACTCAAGAAGCGAAACAGGAGCATAGCAAATCTCATCAAGGCTATCCTAGGCTATACTAGTTGAGGTTCTTGTCTCCAAAAATAAGTACTGTTTTCAAAGACAATGCCAACAACATGCTTAGAGTGACATCAGAAACAGTATATGGCTAACCAGCATTCTTTCTTAGGCAGTAGCTTTCAAAGCTTTTTGGTCCAGGCAAAATACACTATGGAGACTGCTATTTCTGAAGTCATTTTCTAAAAGTCCATCACATTTAACATTACTTTTTGTTATTTCAAAAACCACAAGTATTAAAAATGGTAGTATTTTTTAATTTTTGCAGATCTCTGGCTTAACAGAAGACAGCAGGATTTCCAAACATGTTTCTGCCTTGTATGGTTTTTAGAGACCTGTATGAAGAAAGTCCCTGTCTTACAGAGGCATGCCATTCTTTTTACATAACTGTGGCTGCTGTCTGAAACCGCATCAAATCAACAGCGGCCTTCTAAGCCCAACTGAGCTCTCACTTCCCTGCAGTAACCCACTGGCTAGTCTGACACTATGTCAGTCTTTTACCCATTTGCATTTTCTGACCACATGCACATGAGTCACTTAGAAAGAAAGCACCAAGCTCACAGAACTTCAGGCAGATTTAGACAAAAGGCATCTGTAACAGTTTGGATTCGTTTGACTACTGGAAAGCTATGAAGCTCACAATAATAGATACAAGTTTCCAAAATTCTAATTTTCTATTGAAAGTGAAAATTTTATGTTTAGCAAAAAATCCTCACATCATTTATATTGGAGAGTGTGTGTGCCCCATACACAGCCTGACAGTCAAGAGCCTGCTCATTCAATGGGCCACTCCACAAGATGTACAAGTGCCAAATCAAAGGAAAGTGACGCTGGTGTGCACGAGGGCTATGCCTAATAGAAGCGGCATGTACATCTTGCTCAAGGATATTACATTTCTTTAAAACTACACTTATTTTTTCTGTGTGTGCACCCATGTCTCTGCTATGGGTAGGCGTGTAGGTCAGAGAACAATGGGCAGTCATTGTTCAACTGCTTTCACCACATAGGTTTGAGGTATCAAATTTAGCAAACATCCCTACACACGACACTCAGAGCCATCTTCCCTGGTTCCAATGACATTCTAAAGGGAAATGTGTGTTTTACAAACCCAGCCCACAGTGGGAGCACAGGGTCCCTTATATATGGGTGCAAAAATCAGTTGCCAGGAAAACCTGTCACACTTGTCTATTATTTCAGAGTCTTGGCCTCGCAGCTCCCAGGTGGGTTTCCAGGCATCCCAACATAAGCCCACTGAGTGTGCTTCAACTCTGCCCCCAGCATTTCTCCTAGAATAGCACTGGGTGGCACAGGGCAGTCAGTGGCAGCATCTATGGTGCACCATCTTTCATCCCAAGTGCTCTAGAACAACCTCCAAGTTCCTTCCCATTTCCCAAGTCAGCTAAAAGCATTATTACCAATGCAGAGGAGAAACTGGGAAAAACCTACTTTTCCCAAATGTTAAAAAATGTCACTCTTAAAAAATAGCAGTGGTAGCCGGGCGGTGGTGGCGCACGCCTTCAATCCCAGCACTTGGGAGGCAGAGGCAGGCGGATTTCTGAGTTTAAGGCCAGCCCAGTCTATAGAGTAAGCTCCAGGACAGCCAGGGCTACACAGAGAAACCCTGTCTCAGAAAACAAAACAAAACAAAACAAAAAAACAAAAAAAATAGCAGTGGCACAAGACCTACCTTTTAACCAGTCTACTCTGAAGACTCAACTATCACCATTCTGACTGCTATCTACCTAAAGATGTCTGCAGCAACAGCTACAAAACTAACTTCTTAGTTCTTAGTGTGAGCCACTCTGAAT
The DNA here is from genome assembly GCF_011762505.2 of Arvicanthis niloticus. Taxonomy (NCBI): domain Eukaryota; kingdom Metazoa; phylum Chordata; class Mammalia; order Rodentia; family Muridae; genus Arvicanthis; species Arvicanthis niloticus. Next base: position 146,864,464 of record NC_047659.1, read on the forward strand.
GGTGACAGATGGCCACAGTGAAGCTCCTACACGCATATCATAGCAATTCCAGAAAACCAGTCATGACTCTTATTACCCAAGTGCACATGGACATTTTGCCCTATTTGCAAAACATGTTTTTTAAACTTTAGTTTCCCCTGAAATGATATTTAAAAGTGTTTTACTTTAGACAGGTTCTCATGTAAGAATGACTTCAAATGCCACCTGAGTACTGGGATGCTAGGGTGGCAGGCATGTATTACCTGACATAAGCAATGCCTGGGGGATAAGCCTAGGGCCTGAGAACACTACTGAATGGAACAATCCTCCAGTGCCCCCAAATTCAATTCTGAAGTAATTCTAACTTGTTAGAAATTAAATCCAGTGCTATAACAAAGGTTGTCTGACCCTAACACAGAATTTATTACTTCTGACAGGTCAGGTCAGTTTATCATTACTTATACTTTCTATTAAATATCTGTTAAGTAAAAGGGACTGAGAAGATGTTTATAAAAAATGAAAAATTATCAAGAAAAGGCTCTTTTATAACTCAGTTTTAATTCTCATACAGTAAATTAGTAGTCTATATAAAATTCAGCTTGTTCAGAAATGAGAAGCGTCCTCTCTTGCCCTCAGTGGGAGCACCTTGCTGTCTCTATGATCCATATGTAATGCCTGGCTCTTGTCACTGAGCCTAAGGTCTGCAGCAGCAAAACTTACCTATCACACATGCTGATGCTCAGCCCATGAAGGAAACAAGAAACCCAGCTTCATTTCTCTCAATGTCTACTGCTCAGCAAAACAAATGCTATTTGCCAAATAACAATGTTATTATTCTGGCCAGGTCAAAGAAAATTAAGGAAAACAAACATTATGAGGAAATCATAAAAAAGAATCAAAATCTTGTTGGTTTAAACCACACATGAGAACAAAAAGCAGCACTGTCAAGAGAAAAACCACTGTCACGACTGATGTTCCACCCAGGCCTCCGAGTCTCTCTGTAACCAAAATTCCTTCCTTCCAGTTTCTAGTTTAGAAGGTGTAGGCTTTGGAGTTTGGTGGCAACCAGGGAGGAGATTTCAAGTCCACTGGTGGCCAGGAACTAGAAACCCTGTGAGACTAGCCTTGTTTGGGGTAGAACATTCTCTTAAAGTAGCTACCTAGGATGGGTTCCCCTCCTGTCCCTTACACATTTCACATGGTGGGCTTTGTATGGGTAGCTGCTGCTCTTAAGGTCAGCACCACATCATCACATTAAATACTTATCAGGAAACAGGGTATCTTCACCGTGTGCCTAGGCTGACTACCCAAAAATATGTGTAAATAACATGGCTTGGAGGGTCTTTTTTTTAGTGTTTCCAGGACAATCCTGCAAGCAAAGGATATGGAATTCCTGGGATATGGAGCTCATATTTATTTCCATATATTTATGCCCCAGATTAGTACGCATTGCTATCTTAAGTTCTACTGTGTACAATCAAAGCATATTGCATCCTATAACTGGTCAAGCCAATAAAATTAGTTAAAAGATATCATCTCATAGTATAAAGGTGATCTGTTTTTCTAGGTGTTCAGAGTCAAGTATTCTTTCAACTCATTTCAACAATAAGACACCGCCCTTTTGCTGGGCGGTGGTGGCGCACGCCTTTAATCCCAGCACTTGGGAGGCAGAGGCAGGCGGATTTCTGAGTTCAAGGCCAGCCTGGTCTACAGAGTGAGTTCCAGGACAGCCAGGGCTACACAGAAAAACCCTGTCTCAAAAAACAAAACAAAAAAAACAAAAAACAAAAAGAATCCTTTTTTTTTGGGGGGGGGGATATGTCAAAATAGAGTTTCTCTGTGTAGCCCTGGCCATCATGGAATCTAGATAGCTCCACCCACCTCTGCCTCCTGAGTGCTGGGACTAAAAGCATGTGCCACCATGCCCAGCAAGAACACTACTTAAGGCCAGGCCTGGTGGTGCTTGTTATTAATCCCAGCCTGTTCAACACAGTAACTAATAGGACAGCCAGAGGCATGGCAAGACCCTGTTGAAAAAAAAAAAACCACAATCAAAATGAGCACTCTTAATTGTCATGAACAGTAAATGGTAAAAATGGATAGGTGGACAGACAGGGCTATCTGCACAGCATTAAGGAAGGTATCAGATGCCCCTTTACTGTCACTGAAGTCACACTCTTTTAGAGGCTAACCAACAGTGCCTTGGAAGCAGAAACAGATGGAATAAAACAGTCGTTGTGAAATAAGCAGATTTACAAAAGCATAAATGTTACTTTTCTCACTAAGTTGTCTTAGACTTTGAAAATTTTTGTGTTACTATAAGGTCAGATGAGTTTAACTAAAAGTATTTTATAATGAATAAAAGGTTTAAATGTCTCAGATGTAAAATCAAATAATCAGTATTAATAAAGGCTCTTTAGTGTCACCAGGAACTTTCAGTATAAAGAGCCTGGAGTTTGGTTTGAGAACGGCTGGGTGTGGGGGCTGAGCACAGAGCTCCCACAGTTGCTGTCTGTCTGTATAAAGCACCCTTTCTATCCAGCTAAGATTCCTAAGGGCCATAATAAGTAGAACCAATCTGGTCCCACTCCCTTCCCTCCTCATTTAGGTTAAGCTATTACTCTGAGGAGGCTGTAAAGCTTAATACCTACATTCAGCCCAAAGCCCAAGAGGCTTTCAAAACTCACGTAAGAAGCTGTATTTCAACTGGAACCTCCTTTCCTTCTCTAAGATTAATAGGAGACAATACAAGGGTTTTCCCTTTGGTGGGTGAGGGAGGGTAGGATAATGAAGTCCAACACTGAATTCTAGCAGAGCTTCCTGTATTATCTATTGCAGCTCAGCTGAACTCCATTCTCAAGCCAGTTAGAGCCGCAACACCCAGTACTTCCTCAATATTAACACAAATATAAACAGGCAACAAAGGCTACTTCAGACACAAACACATGCTTTTAAGTTACAATCCTGACAGTGCCTTATCAGGCTTCTCAGGGGAAAGCTCTCTGGATATAGGCTCCCAATTCCTGCTCCTGTCCCAATAACCAGCACTTTCTATCCCCAACAGTCAGGTAACACATAAGGATAAACTGTAGACACAAGCATAGAATTACTCATTTTTAAATGTGTCTGCCATGAGTGTGCAGGTGCCCACAGATGCCAGAAGAAGGCATAGGCTTTCCCGGAACTGGAGTTAGACATGGCTGTGAGCCCTCCAGGTGACATAGACGCTTGGGAACCAAGCTCTGGTTCTGTAGAAAAGAACAAAAACTCCTAACAGCCATCTCTCCAACCTCCAGAATTATTCTTTAGAAGTATGTCGACTCACATTTCTTTATGAACTTCTCAAAATGACTGCTCAGAAAATAAACTAAAGCCTTGTCAACATGGTCTGTCTCACAGGCGGCCTCACACTCAGAACAAATGAGCAACTCAGACTTTGGGCTTTGACCTCCTCTTCCCTAAGAGCACACTACCATTGGCTGCAAACCATACAACCTTTGTAACTGAATCAATCAAATCAATAAACCTCAGAGACTACTGGGTTTCTATAAAGGATCCAGTCATCTAAGACTTAAAGGAGACTCCACTTAGGGACAATTTCTTAGTTGGGATTTGAGCATAAGAAACAAATCCTATAACACATCACTGTGTGGGGATCTAAGAGCAACATGAAATGGTTGAATCTTTGCTCTTCTGGGGCCAAACAGAAGTCACCTAGTATCATTGGACAGATATGTAACATGGTAAAACATGCCGTGCTGACAGAAGTTTTAAGGCCTAGCACTCATATGCTGAAGAGAAATCATTACTTGAGGTGTTCAGCACTGCTGAATTAAGACTCTTTTCGCCTATTAAGGCAATACCTACCAGAGGTCCAGAAAGCTTTTCTGACAATAGAAAACTTCGAAAGACAGAAGACAGGAAGACATCCCACCTCGCCTTCAAGATCCACCTGAGCTCTCCTCAAGTCCCCTCAGCACATGTTCTCAGCAAGCTATTGTGATGCTACACCCTCACTGAGTGCCAGGAGGAAAGTGCTGGTCATGAGTGCTGGCAGAGGGTCATCAATTACACAATCTTTTTTGTGTGCTGTTTCTCATCTGTACACAACTGAGTTTGCCTGACAGAATCTCCACTTACTCAAGTGTAACAAGGAGCATCCTTTTGTGGAAAATCAAATATACACAACATTCCAAATCAAACCCAGGGCCTCTAACTCAAGAGTCGCTGTTGATATCAATCTATATTAACACACACTTAGCCACCAACATTGGCAAGAGGCAGTAAGAGTACAGGCAACGCCCAGGCCCTACACAGGGTTGAGGCTCTATCTTCCCATTAGACCCCCATGAGATGCCTGCTCATACACCCGCAAATTGGCGCCCAGGCCCAGTCATGCCCACCACGAGTGTTCTACCACAAGTGTTGAGGACCTGCGGCCGCTGGAGGCTGGGCCCCTGACTCACACTCAAGGGCTCCACAGCCTCCCAGACCCAGACCAGGCTGGACTATACAAGCCAACCAGTGATCTGGCAGAAACCAAACGCAGACCGCCCGCCCGCCCGCCCGCCCGCCCTCGCGCGCCCCTCCGCGATCCCTCGGCCCGGTGCCGGAAAGGGCCCCACGGGCCGCGACGCCATTTTCTCAGCGCCATTGCGCCGCTCGCAGGAATTAGGCTGAGAGCATGGAGCCGCTCCGCCTTGTCTGGATTCCAAGTGCCGTTCGGGCCCACACAGCTCCCGCCCTCCTTCACTGCACAGAGCCACTTACCTCGTCCGCCGGGATCCCGCAGCCATTTCCAGAGCTGCCACGGATCTAGACCAAGGACCAACGAGACTACCGTCCTAGAGTGGTGGGCCGCGCGGCAAGCGGAAGAAATCGACCGGCCACCGAGGTGCCGTGAGGCTAGAGCGGCTGTGCCGCCCTTCTTGCACGCATGCGCCACCCGGGTTCCCCGGAGCGCCAGCCTCGTCAGCTGGGTATGCTTGACAGATTCCCGCGTCCCGAACCAAGGGGCTAAGCTGCGAGCCAATGCCACCAAGAGATTCCTCGAGCTATCTATCCTGGAACAGCACTCGGCCCAGCATTCCAAAAGCTTTAGAAACCCTCTGCGCCTGCGGGGACTGGTGCTTCGGGGTAACCAGCACCTGATTCCGGTGGGAAGGAGCCAGGAAAACCCCAAAGCCCTTCCGTAGGCCGTGCAGCTCTCAGCCTATGGCAGGGTGTGTGCGGAGGCGGGAGGGGCGTCCGCCCAACAGGGACTCCGAGACTTAACTATGCTTTACTCCGTGCTAAAAAACACCCTTGCCCCGTCGTCCATTTCCGTCAGGAGCCAATGCCTGGGCATACGTGCCGGACCCCCAGTCCCCTCACGAAGGCATTTAAGAATTTTCCCCCCTAGCGCTAACTACAGTGACATTCCTTCACTATCCCCCAAATTACTTAAGGAAACCAGAGAGAGGTCGCTACTCCCTTACTGCACCGTGAACACTAGCCACTTTGCCCTGAGAGCAGTTAATACCGGGGCAGATGCTCAGATTTGCCCCATACAACCAGCTTATTTATGTACGCACACAGACACATCGCTTGGAAGCCAGTCTTCTCGCCTCTAACTAAAGATGTACTCCGGTATAGTAAGGCCCCTCTCACATTGTAGAGGTCTCTAATGCTCCATTCAGAAGCCCAGGTCTTGAATAGTTTTCTAACACTTCCCAAGGTTACATGCTCAAAGGGCTTCCAGTACAGTCGGAGGCTGCTTTCTGTTTCCCTTGGTGAGATCAGATCCTTCAATACCACCATTCTGATTCTTGTCAAGGAGGAGCCTACCCTGATTCCTCAACTCTGCCCTTGAGTTAAGTTCCCAGCATCCACTAGGAGATGAACAACTCCAGTTCAGGAGATCCAGTGCCCTCTTCTGGCCTTCTCGGGCACCAGGCACCTGGCATCCACTGCATGTACACTTACACAGAAGTGGAACACTCATATACATTAAATAAAAAATTTTAAATTTAAAAAACTAAAACCCAACATTTAACTTATAGTTCATTTTATTATGTACAATGCTGGAGATTGAACCCGGAGCCACCCTAGGGACATGCTAGGCACGGAGTAATTTTTAACAGCTAACTTTAGATAAAATGCATTTACTAGCACAGCACTGAAGAATCCTATAACAAGTCACCAGCTGCTTTGCACAAAGCGGAATAGAGTAAAGCACCAGTCTTTGATTTCACGTTAAAAACAGCAGGTTCTAATTTGCGCAGTTATTTATCTGGCAGTGCTACATCCATATGCAGCTGAGAACCAACACCAACCACAGTACAGAGAGCACAGGTACTGGCTGCACAGTAAAGAGCCAACAAAACAATTCGTAGACTTTGTAACCAGGCGTCCTGACATCTGTTTACAAGCACTGAGGCAAGAAGATAGTTTCAGGACAGTTTTGGCTACAGAGTGAAACACTGTCTTAAAACACAAAATACAAAAACCAATCAAGACAGCCAGGGAAACACCATGAGACACCCCCCCCCCCTCTCAAAGAAAAAAAAGAAAGAAAAAAAAAAGAGTAACAACAAAGAGGTGTATGTGTCACAAACTGACGTGACCACAGAAGAGAATCTGCAAACCTGCCTATACAAAATGAGAGGTCAGGACTGGAGAGATGGCTCAGCAGTTAAGAACACTGGCTGCTCTTGCAGAGGTCCTGAGTTCAATTCCCAGCAACCACATGGTGGCTCACAACCATCTGTAATGAGATCCAATGACCTCTCTCACCAGAAGAGAATGACAGTGTACTAACATACATAAAATAAACATTTAAAAATAAATTTTAAAAAATTAATGATTTTCCCCTGGTTTATTTCCTAACTGTTCTGCCTGCGTGTATAAATGTCCACCATGTGTTATGCCTATGGCCCCACATAAGTCAGAAAAGAGTATCAGATCCCCTGGAATTGGAGTTTTGGGTGATTGTGAGCTACCTTGTGGGAGCTGGTAATTGAACTTGGGTCCTCTGCAACAAGGGCTCTTAAGCAGTATAATACCCCCTACAACCAAGATGTCAGAATTTATAGGAAAAGGGGGAAGTGGTACAAAAAAAAATAATCACCTCCTTCCAACAGAAAAAAAAAAAAAACTTTGCATAAATAAATAGCTGTTTTGCAACTCTCTTCAACAGAAGCTAAGGACTCCAGAATCCAAGGGTTTACATTTTCTTGTTTTGAGAGTAAAAGAAAGCCGGGCAGTGGTGGCACACGCCTTTAATCCCAGCACTTGGGAGGCAGAGGCAGGTGGATTTGTGAGTTCGAGGCCAGCCTGGTCTACAGAGTGAATTTCAGGACAGCCAGAGATACACAAAGAAACCCTGTTGGGGAGGGAGGGAGGGAGGGAGGGAGGGAGGGAGGGAGGGAGGGAGGGAGGGAGGGAGGGAGAGAGAGAGAGAGAGAGAGAGAGAGAGAGAGAGAGAGAGAGAGAGAGAGAGAGAACACGAACACGAACATCCATAGAAACAACGTAGTTCTGGCCAAGCCTTTAATTCCAGAACTGGGAAAGCAGCAAGCTGGTCTCTGAGGTTCAAGAACAGCTTGGTCTACCAGCTGAATGAGACCCAGTCTCAAGGGGTAAAAGTTATTCTGTAAAACACAGCTGGCATCCTGGTACCTCATTATTTACCTAATGGAAGCATTTTGTATTTTATCCTCAGAATGCTTTTCCCTTTTTATAAAACTGTGGTATTTATTTATTTATTCAGTGCTGAGTGAGGACTGAATCCATTATGGATGAGTCTGTGTTAGAGGTAAGTGCTCTACCATTGAACTACCACTTCAGCTCCTTGATAATATTCTCTCAATTTTTATTACCAAGGAAGGTGTAGTAGTCTTTTCTGCCCTTCCAACTTTACATGGTTTCCTAAGATCTAGTATACAGGTCATTGAGCCATTGTGCAGCAAGCACAAATACCCATTGAGCTACCTCACCCACCAGTTCTTTTGCCCATATACTATACTTTTAGTTCTTCTCTGAGAACTGCTATCCACACCACACCACCCCCAAATAAAAAACAACCAGGGTTTCTCTGTGTAGCCCTGGCTGTCCTGGAACTTGCTCTGTAGACCAGGCTGACCTCAAACTCAGAGATCTGCCTGCCTTTGTGTCCCAAGTGCTGGGATTAAAGGTGTGTACCACTATAGCCAGGCTTGAGAACTGCTATTCTTTCATAATGAAACAACTTCAAGTTCCTGCCTTGGCTTGCTGAACAGTGGTACCTTTGACCAGAGGTAGTCTCTCCTACCTCTGCCAAGCTTTTATTACTTTTCTCCCCCAGGTCCACCTGTTGCATTCAGGAAGCTGAGCTAGTTAGTGAATCTACCAGGCTGACATTTCTGCCAACTTGACAACTGTCCCAGGTTATAGCCAGTGTGACTGTCCCAGGACATGCCCACCTATTTTCTACTTTTACATCCTTGATGCCATTGTATACAGGTTCTGCCCCACACATAACGTAAAAACCCACCTCTACTCAATCTGGATCTACCCTTTCACCTGGTCCCTGGAACCTTTCCATGTGTACCTCACACTCAAGTGCATCGTAAAGCCTAACACAAAAATTGGCTCATGGAAATGGGATGGCTCAGTGGGTAAGAGCATTTGACACTCAAGCAGGGGCAGGCACAAGCACATGCCTGTAACCCCAGTGCTGTTTGGGTGGTGGTGACAGGCAGACAGGATTGCTGGAACTTGCTGGCTACTGGCTTAGTTTACAGTCTAGTGAGACCTTGTCCTGAAGAAATAAGGCAGAGTGAGAGAACACAGGCCATCTCCTCTGGCCTTTATGGGCTCCTGGGTGCATACTCACCCACACACAAAGAAAAACCACAAATGAGCTGACTTCCCCCTTTGCTAGTAGTATTCACACTGGGGATTCATTCATTCCTTCAATAAATGAATGTGCAGTGCATTCATTTATTCCCTAGTCAACAGAGTCATGTAAAATACCTAAAATGTACTGGACACTTTTATTAACTGAGATGCCCAGTACATAAGAATGTTACTATTCTTTTTGTGAGTTCATTCATTCATGTGTATGTGAATTTGTGCATGTGTACTCAAGCAGGTAGAGGCTGGGTCAATGCTGGACAGATGTCCTCCTCAATCTCTTATTTTTAAGAATGACCCCTCATTGAATCTGGAGCTCACCAGTTCAGACATGGGTTTGCCAGAAGTCCCAGGGGTCCTGGTGTCTGCCTGCCAGCACTGCGATGACAGAAGCCAGAGTATCAGTCTTGTACACGGGGATCAATCTCGGGTCCCTTTGCATGAGCATTTTACTGACTGAGCCATCTCCACAGCACAGTAAACCTTGTTTTTAGGGAATTCATGAAATAAGGCACTGGCAATATGGGGTACAATGTTGAAAGCCAAGAAAAATAGTTTAGGACTCCTTTTTCTCTTTGAAACATCAAGACACCTTTCTCTCTACATAACTCTGGCTGTCCTGAAACTCACCGTGTAGATCAGGCTGACCCCATCTCCTCTACCCCAAGTGCTGAGATTAAAGACATGCATTACCATGCTTATGTATCTGGGTGTTTTGCCTGTATCTGTACGTATGTGTACCATATGTACACGCACGGTGCTCGTAGAGGCCAGAGGAGGGAGCCCGATCCCCGCCACTGGAGCTGCAGGCAGTGACTCCATGTGAGCATGGAGAGCTGAGCCTGAGTCCTCTGTAAGAGCGGGAATGCACTTAACTACTGAGCCACTTCTCCAGTTCCAGAACTATTTCTCAAACTGTGAGCTGCAATCCTATATGGGGGTCTATAGCTGAAATGGGGGGAAGGTCACACCTATAGATTCTAAGTACATAACAAATCAAAATTAAACACATAATGAATCTGAGGTGTTTCTAGCAGGGTTCACCCATGGTGTATTGATCAACTGCTGTCTTGGTTCTTTTAAGTGTTTTTTATTATTTTTAAGTTATGTGTATGTGTGTCTGTGCACATGTGTACAGATGCCTGTAGAGTTCAGGAGAGGGCATCAGATCCCTTGAAGCTGGAGCTACAAGTGGTTATGAGCCACCATGTGTTGGGGCTGGAAATCAAACTCCTTATCAAGAGCAGCAAACGCTGAGCAACGTCTCTGGGCCCTGCGATCTTGGTTGTGAAAATAAAACATGCTCACTTTACATAACAGGAAACACCAACAAATGCACCTTAATTATATTTAAGACTACAGCATGTTATGAACTGCAATATTTTTACTGTACAAAGTTTATTCACTTGAATATGATAGAAGCCAGGTGCAGTGGTGTGCACCTTTAATTCCAGCACTTGGGAGGCAGAGAGGCAGGTAGATTTCTGAGTTTGAGGCTAGCCTGGTCTAAACAAGTAAGACTGAAAGAAAGAAAACATAATTGTTTAATTTTAAAAACTTCCCTGCAGCATGAGAGTGTCAAATTAGTAATCTTTGGATGGTGTTAGAACATTAATTTCAAAAATTGCTGTTGGAATTACTGACTTGAGCTGTGCCAATAAATAAAAAGACCAAGATCAGGACTGGGATATAGTTAGCTATCTGGTGGGTTCTTGCTTAGTATGCACCACACTCAGAGTTCAATCTCCACCATTATTGGCATTCATCATGCGAAAGCCTGCGATCACACCATAAATTAGAGCAGGAGACACTAAAATCACTGTCACTCTTGCCTACATATAAAGGTGCAGCCAGCATACACAAAGGAGACCTTGTCTTTCAAAAAATAAAACATCATGCTGGACTGGCTTATACGATTTATTGTTTTCAGAAATGGAGTTTGGTTCTTAGCATTCATACAGGAGTCAGAGGGCTTGCAATCACTTACAAACTCTGTTCCGGGGTTCTGACACTCTCTTCTGGCCTCCAAACAGACATTTGAATACACAAAAATAAGTCTTAGAAAATAATTCATTCAGCTTGACCTGGAACTATATAGATCAGATTATCCTTGAACTCAAATACTCTCGACTAAAGGTCTGTGCCACCCCATCCAGACAAAAAAAAAAAAAAAAAATGTTTTTTTTTTTTTTTTTTTTTAAAGATTTGTCAGGCACGGTGGCGCACATCTTTAATCCAGCACTCAAGAGGCAGAGCCAGGAGGACCTCTGTGACTTAAGGCTAGCCTGGTCTATATAGTAAAATCCAGGACAGCCAGAGCTACATAGTGAGATCTTGTCTCAAAACAAAAACAAAACAACAACAACAAAAAACCCCGAAAATTTATTTTTATTTATGTGTATATAAGTGCCCAGAGACCAGAGATATCAGATCTCCAGAAACTAGAGTTACAGGTAGCTGTGAGCTGCCTGACTCAGGTACAGGAAACTCAAACTCAGTCCTCTGAGCCATCACTTCTCCAGGCCCAGGGCTAACACTTAACGTAAAAATAAACAAGCATATGCATCTCATTAGAATGAGAATTTGCTTTTGTCCTTAATGGTAAAATTGCATCTATAAAAGACCATTATGAAATTAAGTTATCGGTTAATTCTTGATTTGTACAATTATTTTACACACACACACACACACAAAATCCTTATGTAAAGTGGTTGTAGGTGGAAACTTTAAGAAGAATCCCTAGTTTACAAGATCACCTGAGCTGGGCATGGTGGAACACACTTTTAAAAAACAGGGTCTCTCTACATAGCCCTGGTTGACCTGGAACACACAAGAGATCCACTTGCCTCTAGGTGTGCCACCAGATGCTGCCTGTGGGGCGTACTATTAACATCTGTGCTACACAGAGAAACGTTATCTGGAAAATTAAAAAAAGTCTCATCTGAGCAAAAGGAAAAGCCAAAACTTGCTGGTATTTAGCGAAACTTCCCAGGGAAGCCCAAGCAGCTGAGAGTAGCATTCCACATAGTGCAGCCCAAAGAGAACAGGAGTCGGTGACTGAAGCAGGAAGGTCAATTAACTGACAAACAAATGTCTTACATGGAGGTCAGGGTGTAGGAGAAAAAGTACTTTAAGAGGACATAAAAGGACATAAAGGCGCACGCCTTTAATCCCAGCACTTGGGAGGCAGAGGCAGGTGGATTTCTGAGTTCGAGGCCAGCCTGGTCTACAGAGTGAGTTCCAGGACAGCCAGGGCTAAACAGAGAAACCCTGTCTCGAAAAACCAAAAAAAAAAAAGAGGACATACGTGACAATGTTAGGAAAAGACTCCGTTGTAAAGGACACTTCGTGCAAGCAACAAAGATGATGAGCTCAGAATTAAGCGGCTCAGGAGCCCTAAACAGGAGCTAGTTTGTAGAAGAGACGACAGCACTAGCAAGGCTGCTAATCCATCAATCCACAGAAGCACTGAAATTCTGAGTTAACTCCTCTCTCCTTAAGATACTGGCCTCTTCCCTAGCACACTTTTGAGTTGATATCCAACTTTACCCAGGGTTAAAGTAAGCGCTACAAAGTTCGTCAATACCAACCTAAATAGCTTTGGTTAGAGCTATGGTCTTGCAGACTTAACGCGTGCACCCACTGTGGCCACTGTGTCCGACACATCTGCTAAACTGGCCTTATTTTCAGTGGCTCAATGAGAAGTTGCTTTCCCTAGACTCAGTTAATTTTTAAGCAAGCACACTCAACTATCCCAGCGCAGTCTGACCAACACAACTTCCAGAAGCATTCCAGAATTTCTTTACATTACAATGACTGAATTTGCATTATCCTCCGGTAGACAATAAACACATAAATATGCAAATGCCCATTTAACGATAACAGCTCGGCAGTTTTAGACGGCCCCAAACTAACCCCACCCCCACCCCTTACAGAAATCTCTAAAACTATCTCATGGCAATGGGTAAACAGGATTTGGGCATGGGAGGGATAGGGGGTCCCTTCTCTCGCGGCAGGAATCCCCTCCGCCGGAGTTCAGGATGGGTCCTCACCGTACGCCGCTAAGAATAAAGACACTCTCTGTAATTGCCCAGAAGTAGGGAGTACCCTCGGCGGCCTGGAGGAGTCCTCAGTGTGAGCGCTTCTGAAGATGAATCCGCTCTGCTTCCATGATTGCCTTAGAAGCAGGGATTAACTTCCATCCATGCTCCATTCCCCGAGAACCCCAGCACTAGCGAGTCACCTTCTTGAGTGCCCAGAAACGAAGGAACGAGAGACTCTGCAGTCCGCTCTCGAGCGTGGCCACGAGAATCGCTCTACGTGGGGCTGTTCTGACGCTGATCTGGCCTCGATTACAACGTTCCCGGAATAAATCCTAGGAGCCTGCTCACGTCCGGAGGCCTTGTCTTTGGGACTAGAGCCTGGCGGACTACAGGCCAGGGAATGCCCTTCTTATCTCGCCACTCCGGTGATCGCACACACCTATTCCTCGCCCCCACTTCACACACGCATACATACACACAAAAAAAAAAAAGAAAAAAGAAAAGAGCTGGGACCTTCATTTCGAACTCAGTCTACACGTCTCCATCCCCGCGCTAGCACTCAGTACGTGAATGCCCCCGCAGCAGCCATCTTGCGCAGAAGCGATAGTAGTCTTTTGACTCTCGCGCCAACCCGTAGAGCTAGGGCACCGCCGAAAAGTTGTGCGCAAGAACGGAAGTCGAGACCCTAGTTTCCGGTGACCGCCCACCCAGCAGATTCGCGAGAGGATTCCATTGGTTGCCAGTTCGCATCTCTAGATCTTACGATCTCGCGAGAGTGTCCGAGGGGGCCGACGCCGGTGTATCTACCTCTGCTTCGCGCCCCGCCCCCGCCTCCGCCGCTGCCTCCGCCTCCTCCTCTATCTCCCGCCGTCTCTGCAGCCCCTCCCCGGCCCCGGGAGCGGCCGCGGAGCCGCCACCCAGACCCTGTCGCACGGGAGGCGGGATCCGCACGGTAAGATGGCCGCAGCGGCCCCTGACGGCCGTGCCGAGCTTCTCCGCGGGGCTCCGGGGTGGGCCGCGGCGCGGAGGTCAGAGGTCGGGGGCCTGTGTCCGCCAGGTTGCCCTGCCCAGGCTATAGGAAGCCCGAGGCGAGAGCGGGGATCAGGGCAGTCAGTCCTGCCCTCCACGGCCCGGCCCCGGAGCGGGAGGTCTGGAGGCCGCGCTGTTAGTCGGGGTGCTGCCGGGACAGGAATAGTTACTGCAAATGTTCGCAGGTCTCTGCGATTAAAGGCGCAGTGAAGGGGACAGCGAAAGGTGAAGACACAGCTAATGCGTTAAAAGTCATCCTCCGGCCGTAGGATGCATCCCCGTCCACTGTGTAACCGCTGAATGTTGGACCACTGATTCCTACAGAACCACTACTAGCCCCTGTCTCTGTCCTCAGCCTTGCTTGGTAACCTTTCCAGGCGCCGAGTGGAAATCGAGAGGCAAGGACCTTCTTGACAAGCATTTTTCCAGACTGATGTTTAGCTTACTTATGAATAGAAGTTGAATCGGTGAATTCTGCTGTTATCCTGTGGCACGGAGAGGCATCAGCCCCGTTTAGTTTCACTTCCCGCCTCCCCCTACTACTACTTCTAAACCTTTTAGGCTGTTGGGATCTTCAAGTCTGCCAGAGTTAGAAGTCCTGGCATGTTGCAAATTCGAAGTCCCTCTAACATTCACTGTGCAAATTGTTCTCTGCAAGTGGGCTTTGGAATCTTACTATCTTAGGTCTTTAAAGAAAAAAAAAAAAAAAACTCTTGCTTAAATAGCTTTTCCCCTAGTATGTGTATGTGCGTATTTCCAAAATTACTGTTTCTAGCGTGGGTCCCAGGACCTGTAATCCAGAGGCCTACCACACCTCTCTGCCTGCCAGAGTCCTCTGCACCAGACTTGCCCTGCTCCTCCAACCTGTTTTACTTGCATCTCTCCCACGTTGTCGTGCTCACATTTCTAAGGCCTGACACTTGAAACCACCAGTCTGGTTGTCCGTGTTTCTTTCTTTTCTCTTGTCCCTTCATATTCAGTCCAGCAACAGCTTCCATTGATTTGGAGGCCAAAGCTTGATCATGTCTAATGCTGTCCACTATACCAGCGCTAGGATAGCTCTTTGTTGGACTGCTTAGCTCTTTCCATCCAATAGAAGCCAGAGCCATCTTTCAATTTTATGACATATTAAAACAAATTAGCTTGTCCTTTGCAATGCACAAAGTAATACCTGTGAAGTATATGTTATTGACCAAGTGAAAATGATCCAGTTTGTGTTCCTAGAGTTACCCTGACTGCCCCTCCCCCACCCCGGCCGAGGTCCTACCATCCTGCCTTACTCCCCCACGAAACAGTCCCTGTGTGATTCCATGTCTTTGCTTAAGATCATACAATATTTTGTGCTAAAGACATTCCATGTAGTTTATTTCATATCAGATTTTGCAAAACTCATGTCACACTTGGACTTCTTTTTTAATTTGTTCTATTTTTCCCATTCAGTGTTGTTTTATTAAAGTGATGTACAACCATATTCCCTTCTAAAGTCTAAATACTTTAAATGTAAAAAGTTCTTTATTTGTATTTATTTTTGAGGCACAGTCTTACCATGTAACTCTGGCTGGCCCAGAACTCAGATCTCTAGATCCATTTTGACTCCGCCTCACAAGTGCTGGGATTAAAATTGTGGCCAACTCACCCAGCCAGAACAGTTTTTTTGAACCTATTTGTTGACTTGATAACATGTTTTAGCTTCCTTTACACTGAGTGTGAATATGCATGTTTGACTGAGTAAGTGATGCATGCTTGTGCCATACGCTCTATGTGAAAAGCTGCAGCCTTATCTTCAGAACACAGGTACCCAAGGGTTTGGGTGTGGCATTTGTATATCAAAGCTCCTGTATTCAGGCTCCTGTTGAGTTTTGGGGAGTGGAGTCCACATTTTGCCGTCTTAAGCGCATCAGTGAACCGCATACTCTTTGGTGCCTGCTGGAACTGGTCTAGGATGTAGGAGTACAATTGTTGAACTGAGAGAGGCATGTGCCACCTTATCAGTTTTCCCACATAGGAGTTGAAGGAAACTCCACCCTTCACTAACACGTCTTCACTTTGATTGCTGCGTCCTTTTTACACCATAACATAAAACATTTGGTATATAACTAGTGATTCCCTTTATACTTTTAGCTTCAAACCTAACCCCTCCTTCATAGTGTAATGTCTTGGTCTCTACATTCTAAGACTTCTGACTATTTCACTAACCATACTAGACATGTAGACATACTAGACATGTCATTTTCTCAGGCCTTTTTCGTTTGTCAATTTCAAGATTGAAAGCATTCTTCTACTCTTACACTTACTACATTGCTGTGTTTATTTTTTTTTTTTTTTGGAATGATTACACTGGACATAGAATTCTTCCCCAATTGTTGTATCTTTTTCCTGTAGAAATAAATCATAATGAGTTATGCAGAAAAGCCCGATGAGATAACCAAAGAGGAATGGATGGAAAAGCTTAATAACTTACATGTCCAGCGGGCAGACATGAACCGACTCATCATGAACTACCTAGTCACAGGTAAAGGTTGGCCGCGGCCAGCAGCTGACCATCGCTCTCCCTTTTTAAACAAGTAGCCCTTTACCTCTGAAGTGTAATGATAAAGTTAGCTCGTACTGAAAAATCATAAAAACACTATGTAAATTTTAATATTTGTAAATCAAACTGACCTGTTAAGATGGCCTTTTGTAGCCCAAAGTGATGTAAGTCACACCCATAATCCCAGCACTTGGGAAGATGAAGCAGGATTGTGATTCAAGGCCAGTAATGTGAGACTTTTTCCCAACTTCCCTAACCCCTAAAAAATACATATTTTTCCTAATTTCTATAAATTAATTGTTCCAGCTCTTTGAGACCTTTGAGACACCCTTTTTTGGCCTTTGACAGTTTCGAAGTTGAGCCTTCATGATCATTAAGAGTGTTCTGACTCAGAGGCAGAGGTAGGAGTCTTGTGAATTCTAGGCCAGCCTGTCTGTCTCAAGACTTTAAAAAAAAAAACTTTGGAGTATATTTAAAGTCCAAATAAATGATATCTTCTGGCCAGTTTGGAAAAATATTGTGGCCTGTTTCTAGGTGTGTGCAACTCAAAACATGGAAGGGAAGGAAAATGGCTGGGAATATGCAGAAGACAACAGCACTTGATGCTCCTGCTGGGGAAGGAAAGTCACTACTAACTGGGGTGAAGGAGTCAGTCTCCCTGCCCGGTTCTCATCAGGCATGCAGTGAGAAGTCTCTGCTAAACTTCTTAGTGGATAGGAATCTTGGCCTGTGGTTTCACCAGGTTCCTGTAGGTAAAGTGGCTCCAGAGTACAGCAGCCCTGTGAAGATACAGCAGGGAGCCTGCCTCACCTGCAGTTATCTCTGTTGCTCTGCCTTGATGATATCACAGCACACAATGGGCTAGCAGTATGTGACCTTCAGGTTGGTAGGCTAGGCCTTTTGGGTAGCTGCAAAGGAATGACAGCCTTGACTATTAATCACAAAAATATTAAAAAAACAAGTCCCTAAGAAGTGGGATTCCCATGTAGGATCATTGAATGATGGCTGGGCTCTTTAGACGTGCAGAGCCTTAATTCCTGGTCACCTTTCCTAGCAGTGAAGATGGTTTTCTTTTCAGAGGGCTTTAAGGAAGCAGCAGAGAAATTTCGGATGGAGTCTGGGATCGAACCAAGTGTGGACCTAGAAACACTTGATGAACGAATCAAGATTCGGGAGATGATTCTGAAGGGTCAGATCCAGGAGGCCATCGCCTTGATAAACAGCCTCCACCCAGAGCTCCTAGACACAAACCGGTATCTTTACTTCCACCTTCAGGTGAGTTTAAGCAGTCTGATTGGGTGCTTGTCAAATTAGGCTTGTTTGCGCTGGCTCAGAAAGAAATCGCCATTGTTTATTAATTGAATATTGCTTAGTGTTGGGGAGGAGACAGGCTTTGAGTTAGCTGCTGCTTTATGACTATTGTTGAAACTAGTCACTTTTAAAAGGTCTGTGGGGGCGGGGATGAGAATGAATAGTGTGCATTTGGAAGTAAGAGGCAGTCCTTGGGAGTCCATTCTTTGTACCCTTACATGGGGGGCCTCTGGGTGTACTTGTACAACAAACACTTTGACTGTGACAGTCTCACCAATCTCTCCTTTTGCTTTTAAAATGAAAACTCACCAACTTGGAGATGATAAAATCTTTTGTGATGCCTTTCTTACTGCCCTTTGCAGTGGTGGGTTGGAACCAGGGCCTTGCCTAGATGCTGAACAGGTACTTTTAACACTGTGAATTACACAGTCAACCCATAAGATATACTTTTGATTGGAGCCAAATGTTTATTGTTATTCATCTAGGTGTGTGCCAGCCAAACATGGTTGTCTTTGCTGTCGACCATACTAGATGTCACCTGCCTGGGTGTGCACAGGCTGGCTAACCATGTCTGTCTTTGTTCTTGACCAGCAACAACACTTGATTGAGCTTATCCGTCAGCGTGAGACAGAAGCAGCATTGGAGTTTGCCCAGACGCAACTGGCAGAGCAGGGTGAGGAAAGCAGAGAATGCCTCACAGAAATGGAGCGTACATTGGCCTTGCTGGCCTTCGATAGCCCTGAGGAGTCGCCTTTCGGAGACCTCCTCCACATGATGCAGAGGCAAAAGGTAAAGGGCCAGGAAGGGAAGAGCCAAGTTCTTGGACATTCAGAGGACAGGTGAAAAGATAGTGCGTGTGCTGCTCTTGTGTTGGGGTGAAGCACGTGGCCCTGGGCTAGGTGACTCCAGAAGGACACTGGAAGCTCCTCTGATCTGTCCTCTTTGATCTTGTGAAAGTAAGAACAGCCTCGTTGTGACTGTTAGTGTCCAAAACCCTTTACCAGTTTTTCTCCTCTTAATCTTTCTCCATCAGTTTAGAAACAGGTATCTGAAGTATTTTCAACTTAAAAGCAGGAAAGTCTTCTGAAATGTTTTCTTGTTCCTTCCACATGCTACAAGCATGGTAGTTTATTGCTTCCTAAGACCCATGTCTTCCTTTCCCCCATGTGTTGGAGCCCTTGAAAATCTTGTTGAGGTGTCTCTTTAAGGCTTGCCTGCAGGGGCTCATAGAAACATTGTGCTGTTCCTCTATGTCAAAGTCCTCACAAAACTGTTTAAAAAGAGTCAGGGTGCTTAATGACCAGAGTGTAAGCTCCTACAGGTGACAGTCATTTAGTGTCCTTGGAACGGCTTATAGTTACATGTTTAACTTGTTTTTACCTGAGTAACCAGCTTCCTGGGTGAGAATGGTGTCCAGATGGGCTGGACTGGAGCTTATTGATAGAGTGCTTCCCTGACTTCAGGCTTGCTAGGAGTGCATGTGTGTGGCCATCTCTATTGGATGTGTTTCTTTTCTAGGTGTGGAGTGAAGTTAACCAGGCTGTTCTGGATTATGAGAATCGAGAGTCCACACCCAAGCTGGCAAAATTACTGAAACTGCTACTTTGGGCTCAGAATGAGCTAGACCAGAAGAAAGTAAAATATCCCAAAATGACAGACCTCAGCAAAGGTGTGATTGAGGAGCCCAAGTAGAGGCTGTGCATGGACCCAGCACTGTCAGTAGGCACAGGACTCTCTCTCCTCGGCTGTGACTGGCAGATTGTCACCGCAGTAGAGAACCTTTACCCCTGTACTTTTCTTTGGCCCCCATTGTTTAAAAGGGGAAAATGGCCTTTTTAAACACTGGCAAACCCATGATGGAAGACTCCACCTCTGCCGTGCCCTGTATCCTGAGGGATGCGCACACTGCAGTTGACTATCCCCGTGCTTCCGGATGGCTGGTTCCAGAAGATGTGGTTTGCCACGGTGTGCTGCACTGCTAGGGAGTGTCATCTCAGCTGAAGGCCTCGCCTCACACAGGACAGCACATGAGAGCACTGATGGGCTTTTGCTACCTGCTACGTGCAGGCAGGCAGGATTTTACCTTCCTAGGTCTCACCAGACTTCATGGTTTTCCTTACCCCTTCTTTTCTTTTCTTTTCTTCCTCCTTTTGTTCCTTCATAGGAAAGAATATATAAATTTGTAAATCTTAATTCAAAGATAACTTTTGTGTGGGTATTGAGTTTGGTTTGGTTCTTTGCCTTTTGGTGTGGGCTGTGTAGCTTTGGGGAGGGGATGTGAGTGTGAGGGGTGAGGCTGTGGGGTTTTTTTCTTTTTTAATTTTTTAAAATATATTTTTGGTGCTGTATGTGATGAGAGACTCATTCATAGTGAATCAGCGAATAATCTCTTGCAGGTAACTTTATTTGAAAATAAAGATTTCTTTTTACTTCCAGAATAACCACAATGGCTTCTAAAAAGTTCTCATCTCACACAGCCCTTGTTTTGGGCATCCTTTCCCTGGCACAGGGCTTAACCCATAGCTGAAAGACTTAATTCCCGTGTGCCTAGGGAATGCCCTGCATTATAAATAGCAAGGCAGCCTGGTGTAGATAGAATGACTGGGTGGTCTCAAGCATCGCAGGGCTGGATGTTTGAGCTAGCCAGTTTGAACTTGAGCTTGGCAAAGTCACTTCTTATCTCTTATTTCAGTGTCAGCAGTGCTGTGTGTCCTGCTTCTCATCAGCTATTTGTTACCTGCTCGGTAGAAGGCAGGAAAGACATTACCTATAGGGTATGGTGTGCTTATGTAGGTCAGTGTTCTGAGTGAGGAGTGATTACATGTATCGTGCCCGGCATGGGTGTGTTTGGTTGATTCTTGGCCAGATGAATTTGGTTGATTTGTGGTCCAGGCCTGATGGGGTTCATTCAGTGCTAAAGGCAGGGGTGGGGTGCACAGACCTGCAGAACCCTCACAGTTATCCATGGATATGGATGATGGAGATGATGTGGGTATCGTTTGGTGAAAGTTCCTGCCTGTCTGACACTAGAGCCAGGAATTCTGGTACTGGCCATTAATAAATAGTGTCCTTAGTAACCACTGAATTGGGATTATTTCCCTTGTTCTTGAGCAATACCTTACATACTGTCTAGCTAGATCAGACTGGGTTTGTTAGCTTGCTAGCACCTGAGCTGCTCAGATACCAGTTAACCAGCTGTCTCTATCTTGTTCCCTACTTCAGTATTGTTCATCAGTATCTTATCTGTTTTTTACCCACAGGATTCTGTTCTTGTTGGGATGGAATGAAGTGTCTTCCAGCTCTCTGCTTCTACTGCAGAGGGCAGGTGCTTTGGCAGTATTCGCCTTAGGATCACATTAGTGACAGACTCAAGGATGAAGTTGTTGCTGTCATTATGACCCTCCACTGCTCTTCTGGTCTGTGAGTAAGGAGTGAGCAGACCTCTCCTTACTTCCTGGACAGGTTGCTTTCAGCATCATCGTGAGATGTAGCCTTCCATCTGGTTTAGGAAAAGAATAAGGTAGAGGAGTTTCTGGAGAAATGGGTCTTTGGTTAAGAAAACATGAATAATCATGAAGACCAGAGTCCAGCACCCACATAAGTCAGGCATCCCCCAAATTCCTGTAACTTCAGTTCCCAAGGAATCTGATGTCTTCTTTGGCCTCTACATACACAGAGGCAGGCATTGGTACACACACACACATACACGAATTTTGTTTTGTTTTGTTTTGGTTTGGTTTTGGTTTTGGTTTTTCGAGACAGGGTTTCTCTGTGTAGCCCTGGCTGTCCTGGAACTCACTCTATAGACAAGGCTGGCCTCGAACTCAGAAATCCACCTGCCTCTGCCTCCCAAGTGCTAGGATTAAAGTCGTGCGCCACCACTGCCCGGTGAAAAAAATTTTTTTTATTTTATTTTTTTTTTTTAAGGCAGAGGGAAAGGGAGTTTTAATTTTCAGATAGCTAATAGATTAAATGAAGCAGAAGTTGGGGAGTGGTATCAATAAAGATACAGTGTTTGTTTTAAAGCACCATATAAAGCCAGGTGTGATGTCTCCTGCCTGTCATTACAGCATTCATGAGGCTGAGGAAAGGTAGTCCAGCCTAGGCTGTATTATATATAAGATCTTTTCTTAAACAAAAAAAGCACCAAATAGCCAGCATATTTGTATCTTTTGTTAATATATACGTGTGTGTGTGTGTGTGTGTGTGTATGTGTGTGTGTGATCACTTGTATAGCTAATCAGTTTGACATGTTCTTAAAACTAGAGGGCATGAGATATATAGTAAAGGGAGGTCCTCTCTGTAGAGACTTATCTACAAATACACAGGAGGCTTGTTGAATGTGGGAGGTCCTCTCTGTAGGGACTATCCACAAATACACAGGAGGTTTGTTGCATGTGGGAGGTCCTCTGTAGGGAGTATCCACAAATACACAGGAGGCTTGTTGCATGCATAAAATGTTCAGTGGCTGTAAGACAAGCAGTTGACAGCTTACTAACACTTCAGTCAAATAGAACTGCTTGCTTATCCACGATCTGTTAGTGCCTAGAAACCCCCTTCCAGGGATTTCCATGTAGACTTTTCCTGTTGCAGCAAAGCAGCTTCATTTCCTTTTGCACCTTTTGGTGGAAAGTGCCTTGAAATAAATAGACAAGAATATTCTGGTACTCTGTTCCAACATTGTAGAGCTGGGCAGGGAGTAACACAGTTTGAAATTGTCTAAAGCATGGCAATTACTGCATACTAAAGATGAGAATTTGTTTTGTCACTTGAATTATGGTTTGGGTTTGGCATTTGAGACCCCCCCCCCCCCCCCCCCCCAAATAGTGTATGTAGTTGAAGACTTTGTATAGTGACTTTGAGGTGGGGCCTCTGGGCCTAAGGTGGGCAGTACGTTATCTTTATTTTCTTTTGTGCTCTTTTGGAGAGGAAAAACCAAGAGAGTCCTTCCAGAAGGATTCTTACATGTTCCATGATAAAGGCCCTGATGTGATCAAGAGAATGAAGTGGAATTCCCTTCCAGGTTGTTGCTCTCTAATCTCAGAACAAACAAAAGACCAAATTCCAAATGTCAGGTTAACAGAACAGTGTGTCTGTACCCCTGCATTTCAGCATGCTGAGTTGTGTGCAGGGAACAGCGTGCAGGGTGCAGCCTGCTCGCCAGCCCTGGCTCACTGCTGCTCTGTTGGCGTGTCTTGTTCTCACACCATGCATATTTTTTGTTTCACAAGCATTGTTTTTTTCAGACGTTTATTAAGCTGCATTGCCAGCAGGACATGCGGAGTCTGTGTGAATCCTTAGTTCACTGGAGTACTCTTGTGCATACGTATTTGTGACTCTTCATTTGGGGGCATTTATGCCCCAGCCACATACATCTGAGAAGTACAGGTCCGGTAGCTTCTGGTGCCTGCTGTGAATTTGTTAGTAAAACTTTACATGTTTTTCTCAGAATGGTTGTCTGAAGCTCTTTTCCTGCTCCTTCCCTGAAGAGGTTCCACACACAAGAGAAGAGAATCTCCGACCACGCTTGTCAGGGTGTTAGAGCTGGAAGTGTGGGGATGTGTAGCTGCATGCTGGCTGTGCTGCTCTGTTCCCGCTCCACAGTGCTATAGCATAGAGCCAGTCCACCCTGCTGACGGCTGCACCTTACTGGGGCCCAGGATGTGATGACTCCCAGGATGTGATGACTCGGGGGCCCTGTGCAGTGTGCAGTGGCTCCCACGCTGGACATCTCCATTGCCGTTTTCTCAGGAAGGTCTGAGGGAAATGCAGTGAGACGAGCCTTCAAGGGAACCAAGCAGCACACTACGGAGGTGTACGTCCTGCACTGTGTGTTGGGTTGTGACTGCACACAGGAAGGGCCTTGTCACCCCTGAGCCCGGTGGCAGTGCCATGACATGGCACTGTTACCATTACTCACTCTTCCTCACACTCCCAGAGCACAATGCTAAACGTTCCAGTGGTAGAGACCTCTGCTGTGCTTGAATGTCAGCTCTTGTAAAGTTTGAGAGGCTTGAGGTACCATCTGCCTATCATGAATAAGTTCTCTCAATTTTGGAGTGCCAGCCTCACTTGAGGCTTTATATTTACATGAAAGAAAGAATTTTAATGGCCCCAGATGTTACTACCTATTGCAGACTCTAACACACTTCTATGCACTGGGTAACATGCCCTGAGATCGTCTGCCTGTTCTGGAAGCCAAGAATGTCTATAGTGGTATTAAAGCCTGGACAGTAAACCTATTGGTGAGGTTACGCATGAATCTGATGAACTGGTCGGCAGGAATGTGTGGTGTCATGGCTGGTACGACTATGGTATTCTGCTGTGCCTGCAGCTCATCCACGCCTTCTAGATCTATGCCAGGTTATGGTCCAGTATGATACTAATACAGAGGAAAACTGCAGAACTGCTTGTGCCCTACTGTAACCAAGAGGTGTGACTACTGGATGCTTCCTGCCTGTGACTTTTTTTTTTTTAGGATTTAAAAAAAAAAAAAAATTGTGTGTATGAGTGTTCTGCCTGGATGTATATCCATGTACCTTGATTGTGCCTAGTGCCCACAGAGGTCAAGAGAGGACATCAGATCCTTGGAATGCGAATTATGAAGAAACCAAACTCCTCTGTAAGAACAGGGGCTCGTAATCAGCCCCCTGCATGTGGCTTTTCAAGGGATACAGGGCCTGATGAAAGTTCTCTCGCCTGGCCTTTCTGAAAGTTTAGCTTTTGAAAGGTGGCTACCACAATATAGTTGCTTATCCTTTATGTGACAGTTCCATGCATTCAGTCTGCCAGTCTCCTGCGGCAGGATCTGCAGCACCTGGAAGTCAGTCTCTAAACAGCTCTGACTTCCCCCTTCTGTAGACACATCTCACCCAGTGTTCGTGCACACACAGGACTTATCTCTCTTGTAGGTCAGATGTCTGACAACCCCTCCCAAGTGGTTCTCAAGAGTAAAACAGGCCATCCTGTCACCTAGATCTCTGGTGTAGAAAGTGAGGGATAGTGTTGAGGGTGGCAGTGTTCTTAGCATTTAGGGTGTTTATAAGGTTCAGCTGATGTCACCAGCACCCCCCAAAAAAATGAATGAACTGTTCCAGAGCGCCAGGGATTGCTGTGTGAACAGAACTAGCCATGCACAAGCATCTTTGGTGATCATGAAGTCCACTGTCTGGCTTCATGGGCTCAGACCTGGCTGCTTGAACTGCTCTCCACAATGTACACATTTGGCTTAGAAGGTGGATGCAAATTATGTTCAGTACCAAAATTTTTTTTCTCCTTTCCAGGCAGGGTCTTACTTTGTAGCCCAGTCTGGCCATAACTGCTGCAGACATTCAACACTACATCTGGCTCCTGAAGTCTTACTCCTTACAGTTGCTTGTCAGTAACAGTGGAGTAAAATCTGTTCAGTTTGATTTATTTGGTCATTTCCGCTTTAGAGCTGTTGGACTGCAGAGGAGGTGGGAGTTAAGTGAAGTCTTGGAGGAGACTCAGGCTTAGGGTACGTTCTAGGGGTTGCTTTTGTGGTCCCAGTCATTTGGACCCATGCTGCCTCACTTCTTATTAGAGTAACCCACGGATCTAAGAAAATCAGGATGACAGTATAAGCAGCAAGCGAGTCAATCAGCACAAGAAAGTGTGGCTGGCCCCTCTGCCAGACATTGCCATTCCAGTGTTTCCACATCAAATTTTCCATCATGAACTGCAAAGATGGTTTTGTCAATTGGGTGTGGGGCAGCTCAGAAATAATAACTAGAAGCCTAGAGAATGTCCGTCCCAGCTACTGCCAGCAGCTGGTGGTGACCACCTTCCAGCCATCTGTAATCCTCTTTCAGGCTACTCTGGCTGTGCCCATACCTTCTGCTTTAGTGACTAGGAGCCTGGGGAGGAGTGCCCCCAACCCCTGACCACAGCCTTTTCAACTCTGCTGCAAGGCTCTGGCCTGAGATGTATACCCAACACCTGGTGTGGTATGCTCCTGCTGACCTCATGTGTCTTGGGTTTCCTCCTCTACCCAACCTACTTAAGGTAACATCCCTTCTCTACTTTTACCCACCCACTCCCAGAACAGTGACCACTCAAGAAGAAATGCTAACGGTTTTCTGCTGTGTGATTCTGGATCTTCCATAGGCAGTTTCTGAACAGAGCTTTATGTTATAGTGATTATTAGTACCATATACTTACAGGCAGTCCCTGGGTCACTAGGGAGGCAAGCCTTTCTCTGCCATCATCTTTGTGTCCTACAGGATACATCTGATGTGGATGGAAGACTGACTTGACATTTAAGTACAGATTATTTTTTTCAGAACTGGGGATTGAGTCCAAGGCGTCACACACGCTGAGCACATGCTTGATAACTGAGCTGTACCCTAGCTTCGGGTCCTAATATTCTTTTAGTACAAATGTGTATGACCGTGAAGACCTATTGCCTGCTGGGCTGTGGAAGGTATTCTGCGGGGCATGGAGACTGAGGAGATTATAAATGCAGTGGGAAGCCTTTAGTGGGTGTGTCCCAGTTGGCCTGCAGCTGTGTGGGGGAGGCATTTGTTTAGAACTGGGAATAGAGGAGGGATGTGGGAGGAAGGAGCCTCAGAAGCCTTCCTGCAGCGTGGCTGAGACCTACCCTAGAGTCTAGTCTGTGGCCAGTGCTCAGAACACCTTTGTCCGGAATTTGGGGGTCAATAGCCACCTTCACTGCCCTTTTGTGCCTGTGTTACAGTTCTCTCACCAAGCCAGTTCTGATCCAAGAGATCCATTTTTAAAATTGACTGCCTTAAAGTTTTACTATCTTTGCATTTCATTACCAATTGATCCCTAATCTTTACTAGACTAGAACACAACCCGTGAGCACTTCTATCGCGCCTCTGCCCTCCTAACACACACACACACACACACAGAGAGAGAGAGAGAGAGAGAGAGAGAGAGAGAGAGAGAGAGAGAGAGAGAGAGAGAGGGAGGGAGGGAGGGAGGGAGGGAGGGAGGGAGGGAGAGAGGGAGAGAGAGAGAGACCGAGAGACCGAGGGACCCTCATACACACTGCTCACTTTACTGAAGAGAAAGTTATTTCTGGCAGGTCTGGGGCCACAATCCCCCAGAGATTTCTCTTCCCCAGTAGGAAGTCCCAGTGGTAAGCCTCTGGCTGTTGCAAGGTCCCTGGCCCTGCCTCCTGGGACATCAGTGGGGCGGGGACTCAATTCCGGGGGCAACGCGTCCTGGGAGAGCTAGACGGAAGCACTGGGACTGACACGTGGACTTGGGCGGTACTGCCCTGTGGGTTGTCCTAGGTCTGAGGTGGGAGGGCACGGTACACAACGGTGCCCATGCCATCCCAGCACTCCAGCCTGATGCAGTCAATCCCAGAGGAGACCCGCAAGACCCCTTCTGCGGCAGCAGAGGATACACGGTGGTCCAGGTGAATTTGGGTATGGGTGACGCTGGGGCAAGGAGGACTTTCACATTTAGAAAGGGAGCTGAGGTGCTACTTCATAGGACCTGAGTTCAGGGAACACCAGACTAGCGGCTGCCTCCCAGCCTTTATGCAGCCTGCCACCTTCACTCTTCCTGGGACTCCCATGCCCCTCCCTGGGCAGCCCTAGCCCCCAAGTAGAGGAGGACACAAGATGCTCGACCCAGTAAAGGGACCCCTCCTCCCATTTCCAATCGAATGCCCAAATCTGGCAAATGGCTTCTTTGCCCTTTTCCCTGCCTTTTCTGAGGTCTAGTGTCTGTGAGGCTTGGTGGGAGCCCTGAGCCCCCAGCATAGGGAGCACAGATACAGCATAGGAATCTATGCAGCCGCTCTAAGTCACAGAGGCAGGGCCTGAGTTCACAAGTCTTCTAAACTAGGGAGGAAAACAGCTATCACTCATTCTCAGTCATAGTCCGTTTCCACGGGTCTCCAGGCAAGCAGCCCCCTAGAAACCAGGAGCAAAGGTGACATCTGGCTATGGTTCCACGGTGAGAGGGTTCAAATGGGAGCCTAAAAGAACTCACACCCTGCTCTGGTCCCTGTGGTCTTCAGGTTGAAGTGCTAGACCCAGGGCCCAGAGTCAAGCCTTGGTACCTCTCTGTCACCCGGGGCAAGAGCCCCGGATCCTACTGGCAGGAAGTGTAAAGAGGACCTTATGATAGTACCACCACTGAACCTAGACCAGATGAAGGCACAGCAGGTCACGGGGAGGCACAGAACCAAATCATAGCCCCGCCAGTGACAATTACAGTAGGGTCAGACTCTGCCAGAGGAGGAGCACTGTGTGCCTGCCCTCACTAGCTCTTTCCCTCTCTGGCTTACCACCTCCCTCCCCACCCCGTGTTTATCCCGAGGCCTGTGCTTCACCTGGCCCCTGGAGGCGCCACCCAGGGCTTTCTTACAGCTATGAACTGTTCTGCCAATTTTGCTGTAGGCTACAATTTAATGCCTCTGCTTGGCACTTGTCTTTACTGTTTCTCCTGTGTAGTATCTCCAGTTGCCTTTGGCAAAGTGGTGGCTGAGAATTCTGGGGAGTTTTGCAGGGTCAAGGCCATTATCGACTCATGTGAGGGTGATAGTAACAGCAGTAAGTGCTGTTATTAGGAGAAGGGCACCAGAGTTCGGGGAACACCAGACTCTAGGGGCCTACCACTCACCACCACCTCGTGTTTGGGAGACAGTGTTCTCCCCAACAAATCTAGCGTGCAGGGTGGTTGGTAGAAGCTGAGTTAGGGAGATACAGTATGGGAGTATACTCTGGACCCCTGGCCACGGTTGCCAGCACATCTCCCCACCGAACCAAGAGTCACGTGATCACCTCAGCCCCAGATACTCTGCACAAGCCATCTAACAGGAAACCAAAGCTGCACAATTCTGTGAGGAAGTATGCTTGCTGAGACATCCAGCCTGAGCTCTGGCTCCGCATGGGCAGGTAGAGCTTTGCAGGCAGTCCTGGCCCAAGCTCTTGATCCTAAAGACTTTTCATCAAGATGGGGGCTCTTGGACCTGGGATTCTGACCAGTCAGGAAAGCAGGTCCATAAGGTCCTCCTGGAGGACGGCCATGTTCTGTGCCACCAGCGAGTACTGAGGATGTATCTTCATTAGCCTGGCTGGTACCACCCACCCAGCTGAAGGACAAGGCCCATTCCTTGCCTCCAGGGTGCTGGGATGAAGCAAAAGGCTACTGAGGTGTCTATTAGCATATCGAAGGGGACATTGGCCACCACACAGCATCAGAGCACCTGTGACTTCCGGAGTCCTGCCTCCTCTTTATCCCCCCTCCCCTACTCCAAGCCTCTCCACCCCTGAGCTTTGCCCCTCCTCCCTCACCCAGCTTCTTCTCTTTCATTTAAAACCTCACGTCTTCTGCCATGTGTTCTTTTGGTTCTTTTTTTTTTTTTTGGTTTTTCGAGACAGGGTTTCTCTGTATAGCCTTGGCTGTCCTGGAACTCACTTGGTAGACCAGGCTGGCCTCGAACTCAGAAATCCGCCTGCCTCTGCCTCCCAAGTGCTGGGATTAAAGGCGTGCCCACCACTGCCCAGTGTTCTTTTGGTTCTTATCCCTCTCCTGGTCCCTTCTCTTGTCCCCCCTCTCTCTCTTCTTCTCTTGCAGTCCCCTTCTCTCTCTCCTCTCATGGCCCGTTCTATTCTGCTGGCCATGTTCAGTCTGGACTCTTCCAGATGCCTCTAGCTGTACTCTCATATAACTACAATAAAACCCATTTCCTCATCTATACCTAGGAGCTGTCTCGGCCTCATTTTCACTCAGATATCACCTGGCCCAGCCCCCTCCTCCTCCTTCAGTCAGGGCATTGGTTACCTAGTTTTTTCCTGACTTCCCATGGCTACCGGGAAGCTAGAGACAACTCTCATCTGGAGGGTGTGGGTCTAGCTGGCTTCCTGTTCCTAACTGATCTTCTCACGCTGGGTGGGTCCCTCTTGGGCACCCTGGCTCTCTGCTGCTTCAGTCACATAAAGGAATAAAAGCTCCTAATTACAGATACCTTTGGATTGTGTGGCTGTTAGTGGGTGAGTTAGTGCTGCCCCTGTGTGCCTGCTGTGATCCTTGTGCCTCCCAGTCAGGGCAGCCGGGGTACCCTTGAGGGTGTCACCCTATGTTTCCAGTAACCCAATGGCAGTGTTGGCTCAGGACAATACCCTGACAAGAAATATAAGTAGAATGGGGGAGGGGAGGGGTTCCCTGTGTGCTGGACTCTTGCCTGGAAGAGTTCTGTCAAACCAAGGAGGGGAAAACTCCAGCTAAAGGGGAGAAAACCCCATCTGAACCAACTGCTGGCAGTTCCCCTGACTAACAAACTTCCATGTGGAGTCTTGCCAGATACAATCCTTTCCTACCTGCTAGCCTACCCATAACTGTCATCTCTGACTAGTATCTGGGGACCCCAGCCTGAGAGTAGCTTGAGCTCTGAGTCTTGCCCTCTACCAGCAGGGAGCTGGCTGAGCTCACAGCTTGCTGCCTTCCCCGTGCCTGGGGTCCCTAGATAGGTGTCTGTCAGAAGGCTTGGCCCTTCTTGGACCCACTCAAGAAATTATCTCCTGACTCTGGGGTTCAGAGGCTCCTTGCCACACAGTGGAACCAGGTTGGCCATTACCAGAGCAGACCTCAGAGCTTTTCCACCTCCCTGACTGGAAAGTGGTTGGCACCATAGTCTGAGGACTGTTGCTGCTGGCCCTCAAGACCCCACACATCTTTTGGGGGAAGGGAGGGTAATGCCTCCCTCCCCCAGAGCCCAGCTCACCTGGCTCACTGTTACCTCTTCTGTTCTGACCAATACCCTTCGAGGCTCATGCCACTTTATTCCCCTGCTAGACACAGGTATTCCGACTGCCCTGAAGTGCCACCCTACCTGCAGAGCCTACCCCTAGGTGAGGACAGTACAGCTGCCTTGTTTCACCTGACTGGGAGGCACAAGGATCACAGCAGGCACACAGGAGCAGCACTGTCCAAAGGTACCTGTAATTGGGAGCTTTTATTCCTTTATGTGACTGAAGCAGCAGAGAGCCAGGGTGTCTAAGAGGGACCCACCCAGCGTACCACTCTTCTCTAGGTGCACCTATGATTCTTTGACCCTGTTAGCTGTCTGGAGAAGACCAGTTAGAAACAGGAAGCCAATTTGAGCTCCTGGCTTGTGGCTCAAGTCTCCTCTGTGCCATTTTGTTTGGACTTAGCTGCTCTTTCTGCCTCCTGGCCCTCACCTTTGACTCTGCTCCAGTTTGCTGTGACTCTGTCTAGTATTGTGGGGTTCTGGACCCAGCCCAGATGCAGCCTTGGGTCCCCCAATTTGCTAGTTTGCCTCTTCCCTGCTTGGTCTGTGCCTATGTAGAGGGGAGGCCAGTATCACCTGCCCATTTCCAAAGGATTTCTATCTAGTCATACTACCCTTCTGCCTGCCCTCTCCCGGAGACGACACCCTCCCTCAAACCCTCCCTCCTTCTCCTGGCTCAGACCTGTATTGAACACCCACCTCTCCAGAAGCCCCCAGCTGTATGACTGTGCTTAAACCCATTTTATATTAAAAATCTGAACCATAAGTTTCTTGTAGGTAGAATCATTATGAAGATAGTTACACAGAATCCTCAGGCACACCCACCTGTACTCTCCATTGCTGCCCTACATGGATGGCCTGCTCACCGCCATCCATGAGTCAGCGTGGACATTCTGGTGGCTGATGACTGGACAGTGCTATGTGTAATATCCATGTTGATATTTGTTGTACCGGGTGTCTTCGAGAAGGGTCTCGTGAGCCAAGAGCCATTCTCCACAGTCCTACTATGGCAAAACTCAGGCCAGGTTTGCCTACCACACGCTACATTAGGCACTCAAACAATGAACTTTTACCAAAGAGAGTCTGCCACGTGACCATAAACAGAGACAAGAGAACAAGTCTCAAACCTACCTCCCACTAGAAACATGGCTCAATGACTGACTGAGTCTTGCCTAGCAAGAGTGAGATCTCAGGTTTGATTCCCAGCACTGGAAAGAAAAGAAAAATAAAAAAGAAACATCTCTCTCCCTAGTAGAGGGCTAGGGTCTTTACAGGCTCAGGGAATGGAAGTAATGTGGACCTTAGGTCTAAGTATCAAACTCACTAATAGTGTCCAGACCTTTTTGTTCGTCATCACCGGTTTCCCTAAAATTGTTGATTCCCAAATTCATTGAAAAGGAAGAGCCAGAACAGATGAGGCTGGTTTGTCTGGAGGGCATACCAGATTTCCAGTTTCACTGTCCATCCTGCTGTCAGCAGAACTCTGTAGGTGAATGTTAATCCAAAACTTGAATGCTTAAGAAGCTTACGGCACACGCCTTTAATCCCAGCACTCAGGAGGTAGAGACAGGAGGATTCCTGTGAGTTTGAGGCCAAGCTGGTCTACACAGTGAGCTCCAGGACAACCAGGACAAAAATAAAGAGACCCTATCTCAATCAATAAGAAGAGGAGGAGGAAGAAGAGGAGGAGGAGGAGGAGGAGGAGGAAGAAGAAGAAGAAGAGGAGGAGGAGGAGGAAGAGGAAGAGGAAGAGGAGGAAGAAGAAGAGGAGGAGGAAGAAGAGGAGCAAGAGGGGGAAGAGGAGGAAGAGGAGGAAGAGGCTAGAGTACCTCATATCTAATCCTAGCACTCAGAAGGCTTAAGCAGGGGGTTGCTTTGAGTCTGAGGTCATCCTAGGCTCCATTATTCTAGTCTAGTCTGCACAGTAAGGTGGGGAGTGGGTGGTGACAAAGAGAGAGAGCATGCATTGCTTGCTATCTTCCCATCCATTTAAGCCCACCCACCAGGCTACCGTGTAACCTTGAATATACCAAGAAGTTATTATCTTCAAAGCTCTTCTCAGAAGCAAGAACATGTCCCCGGGCCACAAACCTCACTCTTCCTTTCTTAGTTGGAAGCTTTACCAGGGTCTGCTCCTTCCCCTCTGAGGCTCTTTGCCTCTCCTCTGTCAGCTGTGCACTAACACACATGCACACACACACACACACACACACACACACACACACACACACGGGAAGACTCAAGAGCTTTCCTGAGGACCTGTGAGTACTCATCGTACTTGCTTGGGAGCCTTCTGCTCCCCTGAGTTGGGTTCCCCTACTTTTGCACATTGCCCTGCAGGTTGTGAGCTGTCTGCTATTTCTTCATCCCTTTCTGTATCTCCATGGTCTTTACAAAAAACTTGAGAATATGTGTAATGCTTGTATTTGGGATCCTGGTATAATCCTGGCAGCCAGAGGCATGGACCGGGGCTCTGAGCCCTGTGAATGGGCTGCCATTTAACCTGCCTCACGTCCTGAGGGCTCTTGTGTCATTCTCAGCCCCTGTGTTTAGTATTGGCCTATGTTTTAGAAGTCATCAAATTCAGTGCTTTCAAAGGTTGATTAACCTGCTGAAATTCCCGCCGAAGACATTATCTTAACTCCCTTACTGTATTCATGACTAAGTTCTCCTGCCCTTGGGAAGATATCTAAGCGATTAAGACTGTCTGTGGGCCTCCCCAGGTCCTGACCCTTCTCTCTGTGTCTCACAGGCCTGAATGCCAGGCGTGGACAGGGATGCTACTCCTGGGCACCTGCCTCCTGTACTGCACCCGTGTCACCATGCCCGTCTGTACTGTTGCCATGAGCCAGGACTTTGGCTGGAACAAGAAGGAGGCTGGTATCGTGCTCAGCAGCTTCTTCTGGGGCTACTGCCTGACACAGGTGGTGGGCGGCCACCTTGGGGATCGGTAACCAACCCCCTCCCCCATTGCTCAGGCTTGAGGGGGAACAAAGCCATCACCTGACACAGTGTGGTCAGACCCAGTCCCGCCCTGGCACACAGGACAGGAGGGGCAGATAGGGAAGAGTTCAACCAATATTTGGGGAGAGGCTTAGCCTTCGGGGAGAGGTCGGGTGTGGTTGCTCTATGGCGGTACATATAAAAACTTTGAAGCAGACAGGCCAGACTCAGTCCTGTATACCATACTAAGCTCTGGGCCCTTCTATAGGGCAGGTCACTTCAGTGTCTACCACAGCTGTCTGTGCAGTAGTTCATGATGATGCTTCTCAGACCCTCTCAAACAGCCACCCCATCCTGTCCCTCCCTGTGTCTCCTCCAGCATCGGAGGTGAGAAGGTCATCTTGCTGTCAGCCTCCGCCTGGGGCTTCATTACTGTTACCACGCCACTGCTTGCCCACCTCGGCAGCGGCCACCTGGCCTTCATGACATTCTCTCGAATCCTCACGGGTTTGCTCCAAGGTAAGAGCCAGCTTCATCTTTCTCCCTCTGGTGTTGCCCTTTGAACTTGCCACCAGGAAGGGTGGACCGAGCAGCATGCACACCTGCATGCCTGCGTGCTACCCTTTGCTCAAAAATCTGTTCTATATATCTGAGATATTTATTTGAATGACAGCTTACTCAGGGCAGGGATTTCTGGGGAGAGGTGCCTTGCCATATCTGTGTTATTTGTGGGCAAAGAGTAAATGATGAAGTCCCCCAAGCCTATGGCTCTCCTTCAAAGGGTGGTGGGTCATTGGCCTCTGGAGAAGCCCCAGGTCCCATGCTCTCAAGGAGCAAGAACTGCCTTCTGAAGAGCCTCATTCATTGACATGGTGATGCGAGGTTTCACAGGGGAGTCCGGCTGATGATTCCTGTCTCCCCACAGAGAGTGGTAACAACAAGTAAGCTATAGGTTCTTATTGTCACACTCTGAAGGGACCTCTCAAGAGTCGCTTCAGAGTGAGGTTTAGAACCCTCTAGAATGAAAAGAATACTCAAACCTGTTTGTTTGTTTGTTTGTTTGTTTGTTTTGAGACAGAGTCTCACTATGTGTAGTCCTGGCTGGCCTGGAACTCACTATGTAGACCAAGCTGGCTTCAAACGGAGAAACCTACCTGCCTCTGCCTCCCAAGTGCTAGGATTAAAGGTGTGTGCCCAGATGTTTCTAAACTTTCAAGCTGCCTGGAAACCAAAGGAACTCCTGGGAGGAAAGTGTGTCTAAAAAGAGTAGGTATAGGAACTTTCCCAGGAGGGTACGCACATTTCATGTATATACATGGCTAACAAATAGAAGCGTACGGCTCACGTATGTGAGTGTCTCAGGGTGCCAGAGCACACCTGAAAACCTATGGCGTAGTCTGTGTGTGTACACATAAATGTGCTAGTGGGAGGGTTGTCAAGTGCCTTCAGGGAGCTGATGGAGGGCATATGTGCTTATGTGTACATGGATAACATCTAGATGCAGGCTACTACATCTGGGGGTAGAGGCATTTTGCTTTGAAGCAGGGTGCTCTCCCGGAGATGCTTTACATTGCTGCATATAACTCTCATCCTAAATTAGTTTGGTTCCTTACCCAAATATTGCCAGAAGCCCAGCCCTGCTGATCCTTTAAAGCCCAGTGAGGTAACAGAAAGGAGACATGGATGTCCTCTGGATTTACAGCCCAAACCCAAATCTTAGCCCTCACTGCCTGTCACAGGGTACTCTGACAGCAATCTCTGCTTGTTGTAGGTGTCTACTTTCCAGCCCTGACCAGTTTGCTGTCCCAGAGAGTGCAGGAGAGCGAGAGAGCCTTTACCTACAGCACTGTGGGTACTGGCTCCCAGGTCGGGTAAGGCGCCACCTCCTTGTCATTCAGGAAGCTTTTACCTGAGCTCTCAAGGCCCATCCTTCAGGTCCAACAGTTATGGTCCGAGTAGAGATGTAGGTTAGTGCTAGGTTCCGAAGGCTGGTCGCTGCTCCTCAAGTCTGCTGCATTTGTGAAAGCGTTTTATCTACTGTTGTTACTGTGACAAAACAATGACAAGAAACTGTTGCAATTCACGCTGGGCCAACACAACAGGTCTCGGCAGTCTGGCCAGCCTGTTCTCATCTTGTGGAGACTGACTCAGAACTCCAAAATCTCTCCACCCAGCTTGCTAAATTCCCACTGGTCCCATATCCCCATAAATTCCCACATCCAGCCCCATATTTCAAAATTCCCACGGCCTTTTGGGGTCCACTTCTGGCAAACCCACACTTTGCCACCTTTCTCTCTGGAACCCAGTCAAGCCATCACCCGAAGGAAAATACCACATAAACTTAGTTCAGAGAATCCTAATCTTGTAAGCCATAATAAATCTAAATCCTCTGGTGTCATCTAAATCGGGGGTCACTAGTAACTACATCTTGTCCTCCCGCTGTCTCTGTCCAAAACCCAGTATCTCTCTCCTGCCTCTTCTCTTCCTCTCTCACC
Source organism: Arvicanthis niloticus (assembly GCF_011762505.2). Taxonomy (NCBI): domain Eukaryota; kingdom Metazoa; phylum Chordata; class Mammalia; order Rodentia; family Muridae; genus Arvicanthis; species Arvicanthis niloticus. The sequence continues at coordinate 146,900,422 of NC_047659.1, forward strand.
TATTTACTGCCCAGTGATTGGTTTCTTTATTCATTAGAAGGGTCATGTGAAGTCCTGAGTACATGATTCACTACTCATCCCTGGCGGATCCTCTGGGAAGCTGAATTGACTTCAAAATATAAACAGCACCAGAGCTATCCACAACAAGAAACAGATTAAGAAGAAAGGATTTGCCAAGGGATGATGGCGCACCCTTTTAATCCTAGCACTCAGGAAGCAGAGACAGGGAGATTTCGGTTAGTTCAGGGCCATTTTGGTTCCAGGTGAGTTGAGTTCCAGGATAGCCAGGGCTACACAGAAAAATCCTGTCTCAGAAGAGGAGAAGGAGAAAGAGGAGAAGAAGAAGAGGAAAAGGGGAAGGAGGGGAAGGAGGGGGAGGAGGAAGAAGAATTCACAGAGACCCCTGCCTCTTTTCTGTTGAGTGCTGGGATTAAAGGTGTGTGCACCACGGTCCAGGACCCCAATCCATGGTTTGGTGCTGCTAACACTCAGGATAGTTCTCTTTCTCCTCAGTTTAACCTTTCTGGAAAAATCTTTATAAACACTCCCAGAGGTATGTTTCCATGGTGATTTTAAATCTTCTCGTGCTGTCAGTAAAGGCTAACAGTCAGCGTGTTTTCGTCTTTCTGGGTGCTGTAAGATAGGGCTCTGGCATGTGGACTGGGTGGGTGAGCACCTGCTTTATCTCTTCCCTTTCATCCATCCTAGGGGAGCCAGAGTCTGCCCCACCCTCTGTGAAACATCCCTATGCATGGAGGAAGGGCCACTCGCTGGTGGGCTTCTGGAAGGTTAAATGGACTTTCTGATGCATTCAGTCATAGGTCTACTGTTGCTGAGTTCAGGCCGAGGAGGGGAAGAGCGGGGGAGCTGCAAAGAGCGCCCACAGGAGGGGCTAACTCTTCTGGCTAGGGTGGCCTGGTCTAATATTGAAAACACATTTTGCACTGTGAAGTGTGGATGTCAAAATAACAGTAGGGTTCAGATTCTACGGAAGGGTTCAGTATACATCTTCAATCCCACTTATGGTGTCCTGCCCAGCAGATGGTTCTACACATGGCCAGGAAGAGTGGGAAAGACCGTACCCCAGCCAAGGGTAGGTCCAGCCCTGGGTGCTACGCCTGGGGTACAGATGAATGCACAGGAAGAGAGAAGGCAGCTCAGTCTCTCACCAGAGCCCAGTGTTTTCTCTTTCTTGCTTGGATGAGTGGTGGGTGGGAGGTTGAAGGGTGAGGCAGGGGTGCTTTGCATTGCATCTGGGACCACAGTACCCTGGAGTCAAGGCAATGGTTGTGGGGCCTGGTGTTGGCAACTATGCATCTGCACATCAGAAGCTTTGCTAGAATACTATCCTCTATATTATATGGAGGGGAAACAATGAAAGAAGGATTTTTTTTTCCCTGGTTTTTCGAGACAGGGTTTCTCTGTGTAGCCCTGGCTGTCCTGGAACTCACTCTGTAGACCAGGCTGGCCTGGAACTCAGAAATCCACCTGCCTCTGCCTCCCAAGTGCTGGGATTAAAGCATGTGCCACCACTGCCCAGCTAAGAAGGAATATTTTTATTTCAGTGTTTCCTAAGCTACCTTTTTATCGTTTCCTTCCCATCTCCTCCCCTCTCCTCAACACACACACACACATACACACACACACACACACACACTACCACACAAACATCACATGACAAATTGCAGGCCAGTTTGAAGTTCTAGAAGAAAGAAATGAGAAACTAAGCAGCAGTTTCCATTCTGAGTCTCAGCTGCTTCCAGATTTCCCTAGCCCCAACTGTCCTCCCACCCCAGTCTCCCTGAAGAGCAAAATCCTCCAGGCAGGAGCCTCTGAGCTGCTTCTCTCCGTGGGAGCTGGACTCATTTTAGCATAGCAACCAAAGTCACTACAGTACTTCTCTGTGTCTCCCAGGACCCTGGTGACTGGGGGCGTAGGCTCGGTGCTCCTGGATCAGTGTGGCTGGCAGAGTGTCTTCTACTTCTCAGGCGGCCTCACCTTGTTCTGGGCGTACTATGTGTACAAGTACCTGCTGAATGAGAAAGGTAACTGCAGCCACGTGGTCAGTCCCTCTGCCTCCTCCCCCTTGCAGCTGCCGGGCAAACATCGGCTGCATAAACTTTTTCTGGGGACAGCGAATGAACATCTATTCACCCCAGACAGGGTACCAACAGGAGATCAAAAAAATGATTCCACTCAAGTATAGCTTAGTCTCAACACCACAGGGATGGTGACGACTTCCCTACAGCTAACTTCCCAAGCCACGTGTAGCTGGGGCCATATTACACACAGCACAGGCGAGAGGGGCAGGAGTCTCCGGCGAGGTAGACTCCATATTAAAGGCATTTTTCTGAGTAGTCATCACTGCCTGGTGAAGATAGTTATATCCAGTTCTAAGAACCCAAGAGCTGAACCTCCTGCCTGCCCCAGCTCTGCATTCTGTTCTGTTGGGGCTGAAGCTGACACAGGGAGTCTAGCTGGTGAAAGCAGGTGGACAAAGCTGAGTCTTTAGGTAGCAAGAAGGGGCCTCTAAGGGTCTCCAGGCACAGGCATGGGTCAGGCATAGAACCTGACTCATGGGAATTGCCACCTTGGATAGGCACTCCAAGGGATTAGTGAGATGCCCCCTGACCCCTCTGCCCTAGCACCTCCTAAATGACTGCTGTCTTAGGGACAACTTGGCGTACCTGGTACTGAAGCTTTCACTTTGAAATCGTTTGTTCTCCTAGATCTTGTCCTGGCCCTGGGTGTCCTAGCACAAGGCCTACCTGTGACCAGGCCCTCCAAAGTGCCCTGGAGACAACTCTTCCGAAAGGCCTCTGTCTGGTGAGCTAGATTTGGCATGGCCAGGCAGAGTGTAGATGAGGACAGGGCTTGAGACATGACAGCCAATGTTGCATGGAGCTGCCTATGCTTGGCAAGACCTAGTCCTGACACTCCAGCAAATACCCCAGGTTTTAGAGCATAGGGCCTTGGTGTCCTGGGGTGGAAGGAGTGGGTCCCATATGGAGTCAGTGTCAGAGATACTGGCCACTGTTAGATCCCTGATCCTGGTGTCCCACACAGGGCAGCAATCTGCTCCCAGTTGTCCTCAGCTTGCTCCTTTTTCATCCTACTTTCCTGGCTACCCACCTTCTTCAAGGAGACCTTCCCCAACTCCAAGGTAGGTGTCATGCTACCTGGCCCTTACAAGGTGAAGGGGCCACGCTTGGGCTGTAAAGGCCCCTGTGTGGGTGGCTGCATCCACAGCTTGGCAACTCTATCACCCTATGGGCTTCAGGCCTGGAGATGACAGTCCATTTGGGAACAGATACCAATTCAAGGCTGTATATGATGAGACTGTAGCTACCGTAGCCCAAGACTTGGACCTGCTGCCTGAAAGAACCCCCTCTCTTAGGGCTGGCTAGCTGATCTGCTGATGCCACATCCAAGGGAGACAGACCTGTGATGTGAACACTGGAGTCCTTGTGCATTCTCAGGCAGACTGGCTTGGCTCTAACCCTGTCACAATAAGGGGAGCATGTGGAGAATGTGGCCTCAGGAGTTAGCCATACTGGGCTCAGTTCTTGCCGGGGGTGGGGAGGTGGTGGTGATAATGGGTTGGTTAGGGCCTATTCTTCGAGGACCCTCTGCTCTTAGGCCCAGCCAGTGGGTGGACAGAGCTCAGCTGACATGGTGATGATCCTGGAGTGGTCCTCCTGCCTGGGTGTCATCTAGAGGCTAGCTGCCACCCTGGCCACCTTTGAGGCTGCACCTCTTCCTGCAGGGCTGGGTCTTCAATGTAGTCCCCTGGCTGCTGGCAATCCCTGCCAGTCTATTCAGCGGGTTCATTTCTGACCGCCTCATCAGTCAGGGTGAGTGTTGGGGTAAATTGTCCTGGGTGAACCACAGTCTCAAGAATCTCACTCCACTCTGGAAGTACAGTTATATCACTAGGGAAAGGCCACCATCCTGTGACACACAGACCATCCTTTAGAGTCAAGCCAAGGATCCCAGCGTGTCTTCCTTGTTCTCAGTGGGTAGAGTTGGGGAAAGCCAGAAGATCCAAATGAACATAATCCTGGACCCCTATGGGGAAGGAAAGTGGTTGTCAGTGTCACATGTCACAGGCACCCAGATTTGCTCTGAGTTTTCCAGAGTTCCAGGGGCCAAACTGCAGCTCCATGAAGCAATGTCCTTACAGACTCAGGTATAGAAGACAATACACATGTGTGCCCGTTCTCAGGGTACAGGTTTTCCTCAACAGAAAGTAGAACACATTCATTGTGCAAGATCAGAAAATTTGATGAAACTGAAAGAATCAGGACTAAGCTTACCCAAAAGCTGGAATTTTGGAAATGGCCCACAGGGTTACCCTTCCATATTTCTACCCAGACAGCACCACAGGAAATCTTCCAACACACATACTGTACATAAGAGGGTACAATTTATGATAGGGAATCTCCTGTCTTGAGCCCTGCAGTGCTGCCCTGGGCACCCCATTTACTCTTCTGTGACTGTGGGTGGGAGACTATTGAAGACCTGAGTGAGCTGAGGGAAACTCACCCTGGGTCTGTCTCCCTGCTCAGGTTACAGAGTCATCACAGTGCGTAAGCTCATGCAGGTAGGAAAATCATTTGAATCCCTGTCTCTTTGTTTTTCTATCACTGTGTTAAGGTATTATGAGAAAAGTGACTTATAGAAGGGAGAGCTTGTTTAGAGCTTCCAGTTCTAGAGGGTTGGAGTCCAAGACCATCATAATGCGGAACATGGCAGCAGGCAGCAGGCAGGGAGGCATACAAGAATGACCCTGGAGTAGTAGCTGAGACCTTACATCTTGAGACACACAACCACAAACCAGAGAAAGAAATGGGAATGGTGTGGTCTTTTGAAACCTCAAAGCCCACTCCTAGTGATACACCTCCTCCAACAAGGCCACACCTCCTCCAGCAAGGCCACACCTCCTCCAGCAAGGCCACACCTCCTCCAGCAAGGCCACACCTCCTAATCCTTCCCAAGCAGCCTCACCAACTAGAGACCAAATATTCAAATATATGAATCTATGAGGACCATTCTTATTCAAACTACCACATCTCTCTATGGACAACCCTTCTTTGTTCTGGCCTCCTGGGACCTGAGGGTTGTGTGCTCTAATTCCCTGATTTCTAGAACCAAGCTAATATCAAAGATATGGGCCAGGAAAGCTGCAGCCAGGTCTCATGGCCCCAGAACCAGTACCTGCTCCAAGGTTGGGAAGAGTCAGCTCAGATCAGAGATCAATTCATAGCAATAGAACCCAGAAAGGGGCTAGTGTAGGTGGCCTGGCCACTGGAAGGTGCTCAGACCTGAGAACTTTCTCAGAGTTCTGAAGATGCTCTCTCCTCTTCTCTATGCCAGGGCAGGTAGAGTAGGGAAGCCCCAGGCTGGGAGGGGTTTTTAGGTAGAACTGCTCTGATCTTGTTCAGAACACTAGGGGTTCTTTATATGGGTCCAAGCCTGGATGAGCCATATGGGCCAGCATGGCTCCTTGGACCCTCACCAGCCCTGTCTTGCAGGTGATGGGCCTTGGTCTGTCGAGCGTTTTTGCCCTGTGTCTGGGTCATACCACAAGCTTCCTTAAGGCTATTATCTTTGCATCAGCTTCCATTGGCTTCCAGACCTTCAACCACAGGTAAGGAAGGGCCCGCCAGTTTTTAGTATATTCTGGTTCAGGGGTCTATGAAGGTGGGTTAAGGAAAGCTCCCCATAATCTGTCAGAGTGAGCATCTGGGAATCAAACAAGGGTCATTCAGGAAACAAGGAGACTTTCCCCACCCCCAGTACTGAGAGGAGGGTCAGGAGGAAGAATGAACATAAACCCCAGACTTAATGCCCCTCCTTCTGCACCTTTTCTCCCATAGCAATGTCAAATAAGCATTTGGGGGTGCAGGGGGCTGCATTAGGAACCCAACTCAAAGCTGTTCCAAATTGAACCCTACTGCATGCTTTTCTGGCTTCCCGTCCATTCTCAGGAGCAGCTTCTAGTGTTTTATCAGAAGGGTGGGAGAGCTGAGGTGTGCAGTATATGGTGCCACCAGGCCTAGCAGCACCTGGCAGGTAGGGGCGTGGGGCTGGCCTGAGTGTCTTTTGGTGACTCATAACCATCTATTATGCTCCAGTAACAACTTCAGACCAAGTAGAGGTAGCCAGGCCTGTGGCCACTCACCTGCCTTCCTTCCTGTTTCTCACAGTGGTATTTCAGTCAACATTCAGGACCTGGCCCCATCCTGTGCTGGCTTCCTGTTTGGTGAGCCACTGGCTTATCCCAGTTTTATCCCATGCCTTTGACTGAGGGTTATTCCCAGGGGGTGGGGTGGGGCACTGTAGGAGCAACAATGGGTTTCCTCATGATGTGTCTAACCTCTGTTCACAGGTGTAGCCAACACTGCAGGGGCCTTAGCAGGTAAGGGCTTAGAGGTGGTCTTGTCCTTTGTTTTGGGTCACTAGTAAATGAGTTTAGGATGGAGCCTAGATGGGGGTCATCCCATCTGACTCATCTCATGCTGTTGAATGGGGTCTCAAAGTCAAAGTAGGGCACAAGGCCCAAGATGGCCCAGAGTGATCTCACATATTCCTGCCGAGGTGCCACTTGACTTGCTTGGTGGTGGACTACGCACTCACAAGCCATTCTCCCCTGACTGTCCCCATGTGACAGTCAGTCCTGTAGTTTAGGGTACCACTGAGTACCTGGGCTGACAGAGGCTCATACTCTTTCTTTGTTTTCATTGGGTGGGACAGGGAATGGGGACACCATCAATATGTGATTTGGGGTGGCCCACGAAGACTCTGTCTTCTGAGATCCACCCCCGCTCCCCCAGCCTGAGTCTCCTGTGGCACATAGCTCAGAGTTCAAATTTTATCCCTGGGTCTTCAAGGCATCTGTATTCTGCCCTGCTCTGTCCCTGAGTTTACTGATGTGTGGCGGCTAGCTTCCCAGGACCACCAGTCAGTCTCTGCCTCTCTTGGCCAGGTGTGGTAGGCGTGTGTCTGGGTGGCTACCTGATTGAGACTACTGGTTCCTGGACCTGTGTGTTCCACATGGTGGCCATCATCAGCAACCTGGGACTGGGCACCTTTCTGGTGTTCGGGAAGGCGCAGAGGGTGGACGTGGTTCCCACTCATGAGGACCTCTAACTCCCTGACGATCCAGTCCCACCCAGGACCTGATGTCGGCAGCCTGAGGGTAACAACTCTGTCAGTGAAACTATGTGAATCTCCACCTTAGACATGAGCAGACAACAAGACCTCAGTCTCCTGGGGAATCCGAACGAGCTGGAGAGATAGGTAGGCCTGAATACACACAGGCCTGTGTCAGGAGGAGGGTCATGGCTCCAGTCTGCTTGCTAGTCCTACCCTTTCTCAGGTTCACTGGGACTGCTGCTTTTATGGAACCTGCATTGCTGATGGGAGGTCTCTCCAGCCCCAGTCAATGAGGGTTGTTTCTCTGACAAGATTTCTCTGTGTTAAGGATGTGTTGTGTGCTGGTAGATAGATGTTCAGGAGTGGCTCTGACCCCCCACCGACTCCAGACATCTTCCTACCTCCATCTCTCCAGTAATGATGACTTAAATGTCTGTAGACATTAGACCATGTCTCTGTAAGACGGGCCCACTAGAACCACCGTTCAAAACCATAGGGAAGCCATGGTTTCTGCTTCTCTCCAGAAGGCAAGCTGCCACTCCAGTTGGGCCAGCGTGCAGTAGGCTAGAGGTCCTTGGCTGCCTTTGTGGACCCCGGTTCCTGTCCTGTGGATCTCTCAGCACTACTGATGTGTCCTGGGTTGGCAGGTGCCTGGCAGTCCTCAGGCTTTGCCTGGACACTCCAGACATCACAGACCCCAGACCAAGGTGGATCCTCCTCTCACTTATGGCCTTGTTTTTCTACCTCCCCATTATTCCTTGTAGAGCTTGTGGTTTCATGAGCTGATAATGAATTCTTTAAGATGCTTATTAGATTTTCTTTTTAGATAGGGTGGGTCTCGATAGAATCTTATTTAAGTGAAAACTATTAAACTATTTAAGATGAGATTGTTGCTTTATTCAATATCTTTTGTTATGTGAACTTTTCCTGGGGAGACAAACAAAATTCTATTCACCCCTACTTAGATCATCAATAATGCAACAGAAAATGTTTTCACAGAGCCAAGCACATTGGCACACACCATTAATCCTAGCACTTGGGAGGCAGAGGCAGGCAAATCTCTCTGAGTGTGAGGCCAGCCTGGTTTACATAGTTTCAAGATAGCCAGGGCTATGTAGAAAGACTCCATCTCAAACCAACCAACCAGCCAAGCACCCAAGCAAAGAAATGCCAGGAGCCAAACCCAGGAAATGACCTGCTGTTCTAAGAGAACCTCAGGAAATTACCTGCTGTTCTGGAAAGCCTAGTCAGTACAAGGTTAAGAAAGGACATTTGCAGGTCTCAGGTCCCAGGAACTTAAAGAACGCTTGGCATTTCCTGGGAGTCGGATACGACAGTGGGAAGGTCTTGGGCAATAAGGATACAACAGTAGACTGGTCTTAGACAATGAGGATTCCATAGTAGGATAGCCCTAAGCAATGACCCTCACCCAAACTTCCCATATTGCTGTGTCTTTATAACCTGCCCCGGAAATTAAAGTTTCAGAGCTTGATCAGAACCTCAGACTTGCTCTGCGTCTTTGTGTCTCTTGTCTCTTTATTCTTTTGTGCCCCCTTCCCTAGGGTCTCGTCCAATCCCCACTGACGGGTCAAAGAAACAAAAATGGTTCCACCCAAGTTCAACTTGATGAACTGATGAGTTTGGTTTTGGTGTTTTGAGACAGGGTCTCACTGTATATCTCTCACTGTACTGGAAACTCATTATGTAGACCAAGGTGGCCTTGAACTCATGGAGATCCTCCTGCCTCTGCCTCTCACATGCTGTGGGATAAAGGCATGAGCCACCACTGCTCAGTTTACCAATAGTTTAATTGGAGTTATTTACAGGAGCATGGGCAACTTGTGGTGGCTAAACCACAGAGGAAAAGGCTTCCTCTTTTTTTTTTCCAGCAGTCATTAGCGGAGGGGCCTTGCATGGCTAAACTGCCTCACGACTTCTTCTCTGTGAAGGAGTGCTAGTACTCTGTCTTGTGAGGGGCTCATGCCAGACATGAGCTCCTCTCATTTCAGAATGGCCATGTCATGCCCGGAGGAGAGCTTTCCCTCCATCAGTCCCCTGAGGCAGGGCAGAAGGCTCAGTGAGTGAAATGCTTGTTGAACAGCATGAGGGCCTGGGTTTGGGTTCCCAGAACCCACATACGAAAGCCAGGCACAGTGATGTGCGCTGTAACCCCAGCAAATCTTGGGGCACACTGACCATCCAGTCTAGAGAGAATGGTGACCTTCAGGTGCAGTGAGAGACCTTGACTCAAAGAACTAGAGTTACCGTAGAAGAAAACACCTGTGTCCACCTCCAGCCTCTTTATGCACCAGCATGGGGTAGCCCATGCTCATGCACCAGTGTAGGCTAGCCCATGTGCACACACACAGTTACCTTTTTTAAAAGAATGAGCATGCATTGAGAATGTTCTACAATCCACTCACGAGGAAAGCAGTGGGGTGTCAGCCAGATCTGAGGAGAGCCTCAGAGCACTGACATAGGTTAGACCCTCACTGCTGTCCTGGTGCACCAGCAGTGTTGGCTCACCTGTCTACACAACTCCTGTCAAAAGTGTGCACAAATCTCCAGAGCAAGATGCCCTGAACCAGATGTGCCATGAAGTGACATATGAGCACAAACTTTGCTCTGTGGTCTTTCAATTTGAATAAAAATACTCTTTTAAGACGTGTGTGTGTGTGTGTGTGTGTGTGTGTGTGTGTGAAGTCGGGCAGTGGTAGCACACACCTTTAATCCCAGCACTTGGGAGGCAGAGGCAGGCAGATTTCTGAGTTTGAGGCCAGGCTGGTTTACAGAGGGAGTTCCAGGACAGCCAGGGCTATACAGTGAAACCCTGTCTCGAAACCACCCCCCCCCCAAAAAAATGTGTGTGTGTGTGTTTGTGTGTGTGTGTGTGTGTCTGTGCGCGCGCGTGTGCCCCCGCCACATGTGTTGGGGTATCCAGGGAGGCCAGAAGAGGGCATTGGGTCCCTTGGAGCTGGAGCTACAGCAGCTGCCTAGTGTGGGAGAACCAAACTTGGGTCTTCCGGAAGAGCAGGGAATGCTCTTAACCAATGAGCCATCTCTGTAAGCTGGCCTTGTAGGATGGGGGCTGATTGCTCAACCGAGGAGCATCCAGGAGCCTCAGCCTCTGCTTCCTTAACCGTCCTTAGTTGAGTTTCTGAAGCTAGGGAGCCATACTCAAGAAGGCCCTGTGCTGACCAGTGTTTTGTCATCTTACCACAGTAGACTCATTTGGGAAGAGGAGACCTCAACCGAGAAAATGCCTCCATCTGCTTGCCTGTAGGCAAGCCTGTGGGGCCAGTTTATTAGTGATTAATGTGCGAGGCCAGCCCACTGTGTGTGATGCCACCCCTGGTGGGTGGCCCTGAGTTGTCATGAGAAGCAAGCCACTTTGCTTCAGTTCTTGTCTCCAGATTTCTACCTTGAATTCCTGCCCTGATTTTCCTCAGTAATGAGATGTGGCCAGGAAACTGTAAGATGGTGTGACCCCTTTCCTCCTGAATTTGCTTTTGGTCATGATGTTTTATCACAGCACAATTAAAACAGTAAAACAGGGGCTGGAGAGATGGCTCAAGATCATGGCTGATCTTCCAGAGCACCCACCTTCAATTAATTCTTAGTACCCATATGGCAGCTCACACATCTGTAACTCCAGTTCCAGGGGCTTCTGTTACCCTCACACAGACATACATGCAGTCAAAACAACAATGAACATAAAATAAATTTTATTACAAAAGAAAAGAAAACACTAAGACAGCCCCATCCTCTAGGCTCTAGGGGTAGAACCTGCCTCAAGGAGTTAGGAGTTAGTCTCTTCCTCTTCCTCCTCCTCCTGTTTACAGGTAATGTAAAATTTGCATTTTTAAAAGTACAGTAAGGGGCATTACGTACCATTGGAGTCAACTGGCTCATTTGTTTGCTGGTAAGTTCTTACATTTGTGAGTTCATTCAGTAAAAGTCCATAACCTGCCCCACACAGTTCCAAGATCTGGAAACAGTCACTGGGATATGGTGGTAGTCTTTTGGCTATCCCAAGGAGTTCTGGGTAGAAGGTCTTGGCCGTAGTGGCCAGGAGGCCTTTCAGAGCAGTTTAGAAGGGGTAAGAGGGAGCCTTCCCGCGGAGGGTAGGTACAGGTATTACCCAACAGTGATCACATAAGGCTGCATTTGGAGAGGGTCTTCACAGAAAGGTAATTAGGTGGCAGAAGCTCTGGGTAGACCCTAGAGACACCAGAGTAAGCGGTGAGAAGCTTGTCTCCCTTCCTTCTCCCTGTCTCTTGTCCTATCCCCTTACCAGCTCAGGCTAGCCAGCTGGGTCCACCTACCCAACCCCGCACTTAAAAATAGCTAGTCTTGGGCTGGAGAGATGGCTCAGTGGTTAAGAGCACCGATTGTTCTTCCAGAGGTCCTGAGTTCAATTCCCAGCAACCACATGGTGGCTCACAACCATCTGATGTCCTCTTCTGGTGTATCTGAAGAGACCAATGGTGTACTCATATACATGAAATAAATAATCTTTAAAAAAAAATAGCTAGTCTGGCCTTGTTTGTAGGCAGATCCAGTCATCGGGCTCTCAGACCCTCCTGCTTCAACTTCTAGAAACGTGTTTTTAAAGCTTCTGGCCGAGTCCAGGGCTCCCATTTTTGTCTGATGGGGCCTCTCTCCTGTAGGCCTGAAACCCGGAGGACATCTCTTTTTTGCTTTAGCTTCCTAGAAATAGAGCCTGTATAAGTGCCTGTGGGTATGAATGTGCGTGGGTGGCCATGACTATGTGAATTAGTCTTGGTGTTTTTGTCTGTTCAGCCCACAACCTTACATACAGCCATTGACATTCCACCTCTGGCCGACAGAGGGCACTGCCGGACAGGGCCGCGTTAACTTCAGGATTCTGTGGGGACTGGTGCCACCTAGCGTCCTTCTCAGGATACAATGGGGGGGGGGGCTGGTCTTCTGAGGCATAGAAGAGAGAAGGGGCTGAGTGAGCACTGAAGTAACAGGGGAGAAGTCAAGCCCAGTTCATAGGCAAAGACAAACGTGATGCCAAGAGAAACATTCTCTAGGTCTTCAATTCTTCCCCAGGGCTGGGATGGGCATGTTGGGTGCTGGGTGGGAGTCTGATGTATGACAGGTGAGAACGTATTGACCAGTGCATCCCGCCCTTAGTCTGGAACATCCACAGTGGGTACTTCTGCTGTCCAACATGTGGCTCCTGACTCCGCTTTTGATGAACAGATGCAGAAGGCCTGAGCTGAGAGGTTGAAGGTCCAGAGTCTCCCGAGGACGTTATAACGTGGTCCTCCAGCACCTGCCCTCTCGCATCCTTCTCTCCTCACCCTAGGCTGCCCCTGGGAACCTGTTCTCACCTCCTCTCAGAGCAAGAGTTACTGTGAGATGTTGAGCTCAGGGTTGGTGGTGAGAGCTGTCTTCCCGGAGCGCATGTGGGGCTTTAGTGGACTGTCCTGGGGACAATCCTTCATGGAAAAAAAAAAGAGGCTCTTTCTCCCACACTGGGGCCCATTAAGGGATAAGTCGCCTGGGAATCCAATCTAGAACAAGAGAGACGGTTGTTAGATTATTCATAGAGGAGTTTGAAGATGTGAACACATCTCCTGCAGCTTGATCATGCCTAGTGTCTCCATGGATCAACTGGCTCGGGCCCTCCTACCTCTGCCTGAATGTCCCCCCAGCTGAGACTGTGCCTTCTCAAGTTGCTGGCCTGTTTACAGGCTCTAGAAGCCCTGTGCAGACCTCCCTGGGCCCCCACCTCTAACTCCAGCTTAGGTACAGGGCTGCCCCTCCTACTTACCTTAGGTGAGACTTCCCTGTCCTTTCTTTAAATCAGGGTCTTTAATGGCTGCTTAATATTCATAATTAGTATGTTAATGTCCCTTCTACATCTCTAGGCTGTCTCCCTATTTCTGGGCTATTGTCCTTCAGCTGTAGGATAACAATGCCCTCAGGTGCCCACTTGTTCCCTTGGGAACCCCTGGACATCAGCTTTCCGGGTGAGGCTATCAGACCTGGGATGGTGCCCTGGGCTGCGGAGCCTCCTAAAGTCCCCTCCGTTCACTGTCTGCCAGCCCCTCCCCCACCCACTGGCTCCTGCAAGGTAGTGAAGGAGATGGTTTGTGAGCTAGAAACACACTTTTGATAGGATTTACTTTATTATGTTTAATTGAAAAGGGGTGAAGTTGAGTCATGAATATTCAGGTGGGAGTCTCTGGCAAGAAGCCAGTTTTTGAGGGTGATTCAGGGACTCACCTCAGCATGGGGCCTGTCCAAGGGGGAGTGGTGGCGGGGAAGCTATTAATTGAAATAGCTTCATTAATTAGTAATTAACAGCGGGGTAATGACTATGTCACACGTCGTATTTCAGTGATGCCCTTCATGTGTTATGGGGTCTTTAATTAAAGGATGTGCATTTTAATTAGAGGCAAGCCTGGCCCTTTGGCCTTTGGACACAGAAGATGCTCTTGATTCATTTGAAGCTGGGGGCTGGGAGCTGGAGGCCATGAGGGTCATAGGCCAGTTTGGGAGAGAACCTTGGTTCAAGGCTGTAGAAGGGAGACTGAGAGTCCCCTGAATGCTGCACCACATGCCCACTGGTTCCCCAAGGGCCCAAAGTCCTAGAGGGGAGGCCTGGGGAAACATGCCTTTAGGGACACAAAGCCTCTGGTGCCAGCTTCGTTTTCTCTTCATTCTGAGATGCCAGGGTCTGTCCCAGTAGTCAGGGCAGCCCACAGAGGAGACGAGGAGTCTTCAAGGGAGGATGAGTCAGGCACAGTGGTCAGGAAATCGAAGCTCTCTAACTGACTACCAATTAGACCAATCTGCAGCTCCCACTGACTAGCAACCAAGAGCTTCTTTTTATATACATTTCACAGAACAAAGACAGGCTAATGTTTATCCAAGAAGTACAGATTATATGTCTGATTTTTTTTTATTACATATCCAGGAGTACAAATTCAGTCACAATTAGAAAGAGTAAATAGAACAGACTTTATTTTGTTTTTGTTTGTTTGTTGTTTTTGTTTGTTTTTATTTTTAAAGACAGGGTTTCTCTGTGTAGCCTTGGCTGTCCTGGAACTCACTCTGTAGACCAGGCTGGCCTCGAACTTTTAGAGATTCAACTGCTTCTGCTTCTGGATTTTATTGTCAGCCCTATAACTCCAATTTAAAGAATCTAAAGAATGTCTCCTCCAAAGCAAACACATTTACCATATGACAGCCTGCTTTTTGGCTGGTAGTGTTTAGCAGTTTGAAAGCACTCTAGACAAATAGAAAATATCTTAATTGTTTTTTTATGAGTAGCAAACACTAATATTTAACTCCTTATACTGTATCTATGTTATTACATAGGAAAAGTTTATTTTAGTCCATCTATCTTATTTACTGAATTCGATTCCTCCAAGTGTATACCAAGAAGGACCCCCTATTTTTAAACTACATTTTCAGAGAGCTCTAAGCATATTTTAAAGAGAGGCCTTTAATTTGTAATCTATTCTTCTGGCCAGTCAGAGTTTGCCAGGTGTCTCTGTTTACTCTGCACCTATTATGCTGTTTGAGTTTGCTTAGGGGTGGATACCCCAAGAAGGTTTCTGGAGTAATGGCCTCATATGGCAACTCCCAGCTTAGACTGCTTATCTGTGTTTAAGGATTTCCAGAGCATAAGGAAGACTTCCAAATACTGGCCAGATAATTATGTTTAGGCTTTTCTTTAAAAAGACTCACATAATTTTCTCAGGAAAAGACATAAAATGAATCACAATGCAGACGGTCCCCAGGAATGTAACACACAGAGTCCAAAACCTAAAAGAGACAGAAGGACAGCGATTGCAGCATTCGGCTCCACTTTGCGGGACCTGTGCCGAACAGCTATGCCGGGTTCATGACTCTAGACATTGCCAGTAGATATCACTGTGCTAGAAGGGTATGGTCCCTCATCCAGCTTAGCAACAAGCAGAAGGGCTTCAGCTCCTAACACACAGAGAAAGATTATTTTTACACAATGGTTCCAAAGGCTTTAAGGTGTAGCTGTACTGTTCTACAACCCAGCAGCAGAACCCTCACCCCTGGCATGGTGCTGGGCTGCAGAAGGAAGCAGGAGCAGAGACAGAAATCTTGCTGTCCCCAGAGGACTACTTGGATGAAGGAGACTGACTGTTGAGGTTATTGCTGTGTCTAGCTTACCTCTTCATTCTGGTTCATCCCCCACAGCCCTGGAGCAGGTGACCAAGCTGCCTACTACTGGAGAAAATGACTGTACTCAGTAAAGAAGGACTTCCCGCTCAACCTTTGACACACAGCAGTAGAAAGCTCCTGCCTGCCCCAAGGCTAGGTCTGCTCTATAGGGTCCTTTTACTACCCCAGCTCCTGCTGGACAAACACAGGGCAGAAAGCATCTGCTCCACTTCAGTCCCCCCCACCCCCCATGCCCATCTTTCTGTCTCTGTCTCTTCACTACTTTGTTTCTGTCTTACACAAAACACATTCACACATTGCACGTGCATCAGTCAGTAGTCACTTAGGTATGTGTAATGTGGCATAGTCATACTCCCATAAAGAGACACACATGTACATTCTCAGAATACATGGGCATATTCATGCACCACTACACATGCATATATCTTCACACACACATGCAAGCCAACATAAATATATGTTTGTGTGTACACAAATATGAGCTCAGGCTGTCCACAGGGCTTAGAGGCAAGGGTGAGTTCAGGTTTTGTAGCAGTTTGCACACATGTACTTTTCATCTTAAGACACCCTAAAAGGTTCAGGGCTGGAGTTTCTGTTTCCTGGAGTTCATGGGCAGTGCTCCTGGTTATCTAGTTGCTTCAGTTGGTAGGGGTCATTGACTGAAGAACATTCAAGAGCCACCCCCGCCCCCCACCCGGTAAACATGAGCACTCTTCTTCTCCTCACTTGAGTGTCAGATGGATGCAGACAGCTGCAGGAGGTGCCTAGAGACCCTTGTCTCCTGTGAGAGGGCAGGAGTTCAGGTTTTGTTCCCCATCTGGCAAAAGTAATCAAAGGAGCAGAGTGTGCATGAGGGAGTGTGCATGGAGGAGTGTGCTAGGAGAGTGTGAGTAGGAGAGTGTGCATGGGGGAGTGTGCATGGGGGCTTGTGCATGGGAGAGTGCATGGGGGAGTGTGCATGGGAGAGTGTGCATGAGGGAGTGTGCATGAGAGAGTGTGCATGAGAGAGTGTGCATGGGGGAGAGTGCATGGAGGAGTGTGCATGGGGAGAGTGCATGGGGGAGTATGCATGGGAGAGTGTGCATGGGAGAGTGTTAATGGGGGAGTGTGCATGGGAGAGTGTGCATGGGGGAGTGTGCATGGGGAAGTGTGCATGGGGGAGAGTGCATGGGGGAGTATGCATAGGAGAGTGTGCATGGAGGAGTGTGCATGGGAGAGTGTGCATGGGGGAGAGTGCATGGAGGAGTGTGCATGGGGAGAGTGCATGGGGGAGTATGCATGGGAGAGTGTGCATGGGAGAGTGTTAATGGGGGAGTGTGCATGGGAGAGTGTGCATGGGGGAGTGTGCATGGGGAAGTGTGCATGGGGGAGAGTGCATGGGGGAGTATGCATAGGAGAGTGTGCATGGGAGAGTGTTAATGGGGGAGTGTGCATGGGGGAGTGTGCATGGGGAAGTGTGCATGGGGGAGTGTGCATGGGAGTGTGTGCATGAGAGAGTGCATGGGGGAGTATGCACGGGGGAGTGTGCATGGGGGAGTGTGCAGAGGAGAGCATGTGTAGGGAGCTGAGGCCATTGAAAGTATCTCTTGATAGTTTTCACTCGCCCTGCTTCTGGTGGCTTCAGAAGCTTGGCCAAGGCTTCTGCAGCTTCCCTGTCTTGTTTGTTCCTGGGATACTTAGTGTTGGGGTCCAGCTGTGAGAAGACTCTTATGGCCCCTTGCAGGAACCACCTGGAAAGCTGGCTCAGGCTCAGGCCTAAGCTCCTGACTGAGAAAACACAAGGACTTGATTGTCATTTCTTTCCTTTTTTTTGTTTTGTTTTGTTTTGTTTTGTTTTGTTTTTTGAGACAGGGTTTCTCTTTGTAGCCCTGGCTGTCCTGGAACTCACTCTGTAGACCAGTCTGGCCTCGAACTCAGAAAACCGCCTGCTTCTGCCTACCAAATGCTGGGATTAAAGGCATGCGCCACCACTGCCCGGCCATTGTTTCTGTTTTCTTTTCTTAAGCATAATTTAGAATGGAAAATGCATGTGTGTTAAGCTGCTACAAAACTTACTGTGTGAAAATTTATGTTAAAAACATAAAACATTAAAAATTATATTTTCAACATAATTTTAAAAATGGTTAAAGCACTTTTTTGAGACAGGGTTTCACTCTGTAGCCCTGGACCTCTGTAGAGATCTGCCTGCCTTTGCCTACTGAGTGCTGGGATTCAAGGCATGCAACACCACTGCCCGACTGATTTAAAAAAAAATATTTTTTAAATATATATATAATATATATATAAATATAATTTAAAAAATATATGGTAAAAACCTTAAATATATATATATTTATATATATATATATATATAGAGAGAGAGATTTTTACTTATTTTTATGTATATATATATATATATATATATATATATATAGAGAGAGAGAGAGAGAGAGAGAGAGAGAGAGAGATTTTTACTTATTTTTATGTATATGAGTGTGTTTGTGAACCACCTGCATGCAATACCCATAGAGGCCAGAGGAGAGTTTCAAATCATCTGGGACTAGAGTTACAGATGGTTGTGAGCAGTCGTGTGGATACTGAGAATTGAACCTTTCTCTGGAAGACAACCAGTGCCCTTAACCATTGAGATGACTCTCCAGACCAAGGGATTTGGTGGGGTCTTACTTTCTCTCTCTCTCTCTCTCTCTCTCTCTCTCTCTCTCTCTCTCTCTCTCTCTTTCTTTGAGAGAGGGTCTCTCCATACAGTCTTGGCTGTTTTAGAACTCACTATGTAGACCAGACTGGCATTGAACTCAGAGACCTGCCTGCCTCTGCCTCCTGGGTGCTGGGAATAAAGGCATGTAGCACCACACTCAGTCTTTCAAGGGGTTGTTTCTTAAGTAACCACTGCCACTATAGATGGGGGGGGGGGGCACAGGAAAGGAAGGGCCAGGACTAGCATCCTGGTTTCAGCCTAGGTGCTGGAAATCAGATCCAAGATCACAGGCTACAAATTGTAAGGAAACTGCAGGACTAGGTAAGGCACTGAGAAGGTGGTGTCTGAGCTGGGATAGTGACAAGCTGTGGAAGGACAGGAGACTGCTCTACAGGGGTGAGCATTTCCAGGGGACCTTGGTGGCCAGAGAGCTCAGCATGTATCTTCAACAGTATTGCTTGAGCCTCCAGTCCAGTCCAGTGGTCACCACCAAGAGCCCCTGTTGTTCTGTGGCTTAGCCTGCTCACAGTTATGACTTGGAAGGAATTTAACCAACACTCGTAGATTAACTTATGTCAAAGCTGTGCTCCATCTTAGCAGAGTAGACAGCCAGACCTCATAACTACCTCAGGAAAAAGCCTTCAGCTGAGAGAGGCTGTGTCAAGGTCATGCTAGTAGAGACACTGCTAAGCATGTAAGATATTTGACATAAATCATAACCTGTCCAATTAAATTGTTTAATGCATTTAACATTCATTACTGTCCTCCAACCCCACGAGTGGTTCCCATACCCCCTCCTTCTTTGGGCCAGTTGCAGGATGGAAACATCCTAATATTTCCCTGGGTTCATCAAGAACGGCAAGACTGAATCCAGCCCTGCGTAGGGCCACGGGGAACCTTGTTTTGGACTGCAGAACTAGTATCACTGTGTATACAGACCAGCCTACACCCCAGCTCTGGCTGTACACAGCAGGGACATCCTGGGATTTTCCAGTCTTCTGGTCACCTGATCTAAGAGCCATGTGCCTATTCCATAAAGAGAATTCACACATTTCCCTTGGGCGCTCCCAGCGTGTAGCAGCCTAGGTCTCTGGATCTGATCTCAGTCAGGGTTTTTGTAGCAAGCCAACCTTCCAAGTCTTTGAGACTAGAGCCTATGCTGTCATTATCACTCAGCTGACCTAGCACAGGCCTGACTCCCTCTTCCCTGAACAAATCTCAGTTCTTCCAGCCTAAACCAATGTGGGAACTTAGGGACCAACCCCCAAAACTCTGGTGTCCCTGGCTGTCTGGGTCAGGTGGCATGTATTACTTTTGAACTCTGTGAGAACAGAGCTTGGTGACAGCTCTGGGGAAGGGACCACCTCTATGGGATTCTGGGAGGGCTGGGATCTTTTCTGCAAACCATCAGCTTTCTTCTACTTGGTCCTCTATGGGGCTTCCAGTATTTTCCCCTTATCACGTTTAAATGGCTAAAGGGACTATCACCAAGATTCATTTCTATGTGACAAACACATAAGGTGCTTTGGCTATTGGTTTGGATCAGAGTTGACCATCCATCTCATCCGCCCGCTCAGAGTCCACACTCTTCAGCCTGATACCCTGGTTGGTTTGGACTCTAATTGTTATCTTGCGGTTTCCTCATCTGTTTGCCTTTAGTGGACAGCAACTGACCCTCCAGCCGGTCCCATGACAAGGCAGCCAAGAACAGGCAAAACTTTGGTGGTCTATGGGCTTCTGTCCCTCTGACAGCAGCAGTCAGGGATGTAGCACCCCCCCCCCCCATTCATGTTCACTGAGCTTTGCTCATAATGGAGGCCCTCAGACCACAAATTCCATGATCTGTCCGTGCTGAGTAGATTGCAGGCAGCGAGCTCCCTGGGCCAGTCTCTCTAGTCCATTTGTTCTTGGGAGACAGATGGACACTTGCATCCATCTTCCAGCAAAGGGGACCCTCTGCCTCCTTAATTATCTCCTCTGCTCATCCCCTGGCCCTACCCTGGGCCTGTCTGTCAGGAGGAATCTTTGGAATCGGTCTTAATTGGCATCTTCTCACACTGTTACAGAGATGGAGGGGCTGCAGCTGCCTCCTGGTGAATGGAGAACTGGCCTGCTCCTGTTGCTGAGGACAGGACTACTGGGGACGGCCTTTGCCCAGCCCTGGGGGATTAGATGTTCTCTGGAGCTGACCATTGGGTTCTTTCTCTGTAGCAGGGACAGTACTCTGATTATGTCCATAGTCGTTGTATCTGTGGTCCTGTCTACAGATACAGGAAGGAGGCAATGGCCATACTTCATGTCCGTACCACATGGGTGGTCCACTAGTTCTTGCCCCAGGAGGCTCTGAATTCCTCTTGTAGCCTTGGCTGGCTACTCACAAATCCGTGCGTCTTCGTCTCGAAAAGGCAGGGTTGGCGACTGTTTGCTTGCAGGCGGGATTCAAAGGGGGTTTGAAGAATACATGTTTTCCTAAGTTTTAGCTGACATTTAATTTTAATGACTTTCTAAACAAAGTAGCTATGGGTTGAGGTGCCTTTTCATGGTTTGCTGATGTCTGACAGGTGTTTTGCCCATGTGGGAAGCAGCTGTGGAAAGCGTTTTCCTAATAGCTCATAAATAACAGGCACTTAGCATCTCTCTTTGTAGGTGGCGCTGCCAATGGCCAATTTGTTCCTCAGAAGTGCCCACGTTGGCCTGTCAATCAGTTTTTGCCGTAGGCACTTTTTGGTGATTAGAAGCCCCTTGGAGAGTGAGGACTCCAAATTAGTTTTAAATAAAAAATAAGAATATTCATGTTGCTGAACACATCTAAAGGCAAGGCAACAGCAGAATTGGACCAGTGGCTCTGGTCCCAGTGCTATGGGGGAGAGGCTGTGGGCCCAGACCCACTGGGATCCCCAGGGACCAGATGTAGGCAGGTGACACAAAGAGCCACCAAAGTGGGGGTGACAGGCCCAGGACTCTCTCAGATGGAAGGAACATCATGGGCAGTGCATTGCTGTTTCAAAACAGCAGCCACAGGAGAGGGCACCACTGTGTCTCAGGACAGGACATAATTGGCAGGCTCTAGGCAGGAGTGTTTCGTGTCACTGAGCCTTTGCTGGGACATGAAGGCTCATTTGAGGAGCAGGGAGGGAGCGTACCTGTCTCCTTGAAAGAAGAACAAATGTTCCTTTTGAAGAAGTTGCACTGAGCAGGACTGGCTCCTTCAGCAGGATGGATGCTGTCTGTTCAGAATCCAATTCCTGATGGGGAGGGTAAGGCTCAGAGGAGGCGGGCCCCTGGCTGGGTCTTCAGCTTCTAAGATCCAAACAAGGATTGAGGTCCAAGTTTGAGTCCAGATCCCCAGCAGGACTACAGCAAGCCACCTCCATGGGCAGCAAGAGGGGCAGTAACTCTGCATATCCAGAGTAGGCCCAGAGAGAGAAGACTGGGACCAACATGACCCAGTCCCGAGAAGCCAGCTCAGCAGCTGTTGAGTCTGAGGAGGCCAAGGGCTGCAGCTCTAGGGTCTAGGTGCCAGCCCAGGTGGTTTGACCCTGCCTGCTTTTTGTCATGATGAGACAGATGAGAGAGCCATGACCAACCAGCAGTCTCCCAACTGCTTCTGGTGCTGTCCGAGGTGCTGAGCCTGTACCATGCCCAGCTTAGGGACTGAGGAATTCCTATGCAGTGTGGAATGGTGACTGCCTAAGTTTAAAACCAGAGCAGAGGGTTGGTGAGATGGCTCAGCGGATAAGAGCACTGACTGCTCTTCCGGAGTTCAAATCCCAGCAACCACACGGTGGCTCACAAACATCTGTAATGAGATCTGATGTCCTCGTATGGGGTATCTGAAGACAGCTACAGTGTACTTACATATAATAAATAAATAAAAACCTTTGGGCAAGTGTGGCCCAGGCCTATTCTCAGTGAATAGCTGATGAGGTACTCAGGCCTTGTGACACACTGTGAAGCCCAGTGGTAGCCTCTAGAGGTGACTAAGGAGAGCATGTGAGAGCTGGTGCCCTCCTACCTGTCAGCTCAGAGCACCAAGGAATCAGCCCTGAAGTTGCAGCCCCTTGGCCTCCTCATGACCCTGAGCTGGTTTCTCAGGACTGGCTCATGTTGATCCCAGTCTTCTCTCTCTGGGCCCACTTTGGATTACTGCCATCAGAGGTAGCTTACTGTAGTCGTGCTGGGGGTCTGGACTCACACTTAGACTTCAGTCCTTGTTTGCAGCTTGGCCAAGGGCACACCTCCTCTGAGCCTTAGCTAGCCCATCAGGAATTGGGTTCTGACAGGCAAATGCTCTTCAGGAAGTGGGTAGGTTGAGGCAGGCAGGTGTCCTGTTGGGACATGAGTAGGATCCCAGTGAGCAGATGAAAGTAAATGTCCCTGTGTAAGTTAGCAGCAGGCATCTGTTGGCAGGGCTGCCTCCTGGGACATGTTTACAGGTTGGGTTTCCGGTGATGCCACCTGCCTCAGTTTCCCTTTTCCCTCTATAGCAGCACCCTACCAGGCAAAACCCAGACTTCAATCCATATCCTTGCTGTTTCTCCTCTGATCTCCACTCTGGCCAGGGCTCCTTCACCACCCTCCTCCAGCCTCCTGTGTCCGCCGAAATGTCCTTTTCGTTCCTCATATGTGGCACTGTGCTGCCTCAGCCCCTCTCACACCTTGTTCCTCTGCCTAGGGAACCTCTTGATTCTACTAGGGCTTGACCAGGCTATCCCCTCCATGGGACATGGGTTATGGCAGTGACCTTTGCCCTCTGGTAAGCTACAGCTGCCATAGTCAATATCCTATCATTTCTGCTTTGAAATTATTTTAAAATATTAGATTTTTAATTTTTTTCTGAGATTATAATATAATTGCACCACCTCTTCCTTCTCTTTCCTTCTCCTACATTTTTAAAGGATTTAATTTTATACATCTACATGTTTGTCTGCATGTGTGTATGTGCACCGTGAAGAGGGTGTCGGATCACCTTCAACTGGAGTCGTGGATGGTTGTGAGCTGTGGACGCTGGGAACTGAACCTAGGTCCTCTGCAAGAAAAACCAGTGTTCATAACACCGAGCCATCTCTGCAGCCCTCTTGTTTGGATTTGTGAAAGAGTGTCTGTCTACATAGCTCTGTCATGTAACTCACCACATATATATCATCACCACATGGTTAGATGGCTGGAGAGATAGCTCAGTGGTTAAGAGCACTGGCTGTTCTTAACCAAAGGACCCGAGTTCAATTTCCAACACCCACATGGAATCTCACAACTGTCTGTAGCTCCAGTTCCAGGGGAGCTGACACTCTCACACAAACATACATGTAGGCAAAATACCAATGCACGTAAAATGAAAATATATAATTAAAAAATAAAGACATGTGCCACCATGTCCAGCTAGTTCTGTTTTTGTTTTTTATTTGTATATGTGATATGTGTGTGTATAGTCTGGGTGGTCTGTGTGTATGTGTTGTGTGTGTGAGTGATGTATGTGGCATGTGTGGCATATGTAGCATGCATGTGTGTGATATGTGTGTGTGGTGTGTGGAGTGTGTGTGTGGTGTATGGTCTGTGTGTATTCTGTGTGTATGTAGTGTGTATCTGTGGTATGTGTTGTGTGTGGTCTGTAGTCTCTGTGTGTTGGTGTGGTGTGTGGTCTGTGTGTATGTAGTGTATGTGTGTGTTGTGTGTGGCATGTGTGGTATGTGGTCTGTGTGTGTTGGTGTGGTGTGTGGTCTATATGTGGTCTGTGTGTATGTGGTGTGAGTGTGTTGTGTGTGTGGTCTGTGTGTATGTGGTGTGTGTGTGTGTTGTGTGTGGCGTGTGTGGCGTGTGTGGCATTTGTAGCATGCATGTGTGTGTGTGGTGTGTAGAGTGTGTGTGTGTTGGTGTGGTGTATGATCTGTGTGTGTTCTATGTGTATGTAGTATGTGTCTGTGGTATGTTTTGTGTGTGGTCTATGGTCTCTGTGTGTTGGTGTGGTGCGTGATCTGTGTGTATGTGGTGTGTGTGTGGTGTGTGGTCTGTGTGTATGTGGTGTGTGTGTGGCATGTGTGGTGTATGCATGTGTTTTATGTGATAAAGTGCATGGTCAAGCCTCATTTCAGCTGCACTGAATGAATTATAATCATGTAACTGGCAACCCTGTTACTAGATTTTTTTCACCTTGCTCCAAATATCCAGTACTTAATTCCAATTACTCCCACCCCCCACCCCCCTTTTACCATCCTGGCAGTACCTGGTGGCTTCTGGTGGCCATCCTTGGTTCTTGTGGGCTCACTCATTCTCTATACTTCATAGAAACAGAACAACTAAGAACATGGGCCTTTGTGCCTGGCTTCTCCTCCCACAGGCCTTTGTGCGTGGCTTTTCTTCCCAGCACATCTCAAACCTGTTCTCTGCTATAGTATGTTGGTGCTATCAACTGTTCATGGCTGAGTAGTCCGCTGTGCAGAGTGGCTCGTTGGTGGACAGCATTAGCTGCTGTGGCTCTGAGCTAGCTGTTCCAGCTAAGTGCACGGAGGGATGGGGCTGTGTGTACCCAGCATTTGTTTCAGCCTTTCTAGCTGTGTCTCCCGAGCTCACAGACTCTCCCAAGATTGCTGGCGATATGCTGAATTAGAAAGAAGTCACAGAAGATCATCCATCCTGCCCTCAGATGCAACAGATCCTGATAGACTGATAAGAACAGGCTCCTACCAGTCCAGGGCTTGGTTATCATAGTGAATCCCATCCAGTGTGAGGAACCCCAGTTGCTAGGGGGTACTTTGTTTTTTTGGTTGGTGTGAATGTCTATATGGCAGTAGGAGTCTCCAGCTAGGTCCCCACTACACCACTAAATATTTTAGCAAAGGAACATTTTTTTTTTTTTAACCGAGTGGCCAGATGTCCAAGTTGACAAAGTGCTTAAGGCGTTTGCCTGATAAAAAGCCCGAGCCCCTGCTAGACGGAGATTGAAAACTTGCCCGAGGCGAGTGTGTGATATTAAAAACATTCCTGGCTCCTTTGTGCAGTCTCTGTGCATGGAGGTTTGAAGTGGGCATCCATCTGTCGCCGCAGCGTGGCCTGACACTCAACAAAGCCCGATCGATCTTGGAGCAGGGCGCTCTGCAGCAGAGTAGGACCACGAGGCCAGGAGCTGGCTCCACACCGAGGGAGGGGAGCGTCATGAATATGTATGAGCTGGGCTGTGGCTGAGATGGGCTTGTGAAGGACATAGACTGTTCTGTGGACGCACAGCCAAGCCTCTTCCCAGCTTTGTCTCCTAGCTCTGCTAGCTGGGGATACTTGCCTCTTGGAAAACTATCTCTGGCATCTAGGAACCATCGAAGAACAGGAAGGATCCAATGGAGGCTACAATTTTCTCTTAGGAAGAGGTGGACATGGGTCCAGGGCCTGAGTGAAGCCAGATGTTTACCCAGACAATAAGGGAAGGGGGAAGAGAGAAAGCCCTGGGAGGGCAGCTGAGGTTCCCAGAAGGTGCCTGTGGAGATCAGTAGAGCTCCTGACCTCAGCTATGGTTTAGTGTCCAGGAGATCGATTGACTTTTAAATGACTGAATACATGTGGCTGCATGGAGGTCCCCGGCCCTGACATGGATCAGGACACACAGTATTATTGACATGGAAGACATCCTATGGGTCTAGCCTTCACGTCATAGTTTTCTTTGCAGTCATTAGCACTGTGCCATTATGATGCTAGTGACCATCTGTGTTCTGTCCATGGGCAGCCTGCTCTCTCACTCGACTCTGACAGACCTTCAAGATGAGGACAGAGTCTCCTGCCTTTTGGTCATTGCCTAGGCTGGACAGGAAATGGACTCTGCCTCTGAGTCCCTAGCTCTGCTCTCCTTGCCTGGGACCAGGTGGCTACTTTTGCTTTCTTCCTGGTCACTGCACAGACTCAGTGGACATGTTTAGCTCTAAAGGAATTTGGTGACCAAATAAGGATCTTAGTGTGAATCCAGAACCTGGCTACCAGGGCAAGCTCAGTCTGGCTGCTCAGCCTGCCTGTGTTCCAGAGCCATGAGATCTCCTCCGCTCAGCACATTTTGATGTGGATGAACATATCTTTTCTTGATTTCTGAACATGAAGGCTGATCGATTCCTGGACTTAAGGGGAGGGGTTCTTAGTTCCCCTTGGTTGCTGTGATTCAGCACTGGCCAACTTTGGAGGAAGGTTTTATTTGGCTTACGCTTCCAGATAACAATCTGTCACTGAGGGAAGTCAGGTGGAAACTCAAGCAGGAACCTGGTACAGAAATCATTTCTGCTTTGCTCTCAGGTTTACTCACCTCAGGGTTATAGTGTCTAGCTTTCTTCTTTTCTTTAGACTTATGTGTATAAGTGTTTGGCCTCATACGCATGCTACATGTGTTCCTGTGCCTGTGGGGCCCTGAAGAGGGTATCAGAGTCCCTGAAACTGGAGTTACAGCCACCATGTGAGTACTGGAAAACAAAACCCAGGTCCTCTGGATGACTGGCAAGGGCTCTTAAATACTGAGCCATTTCTCCAGACCATTTGTTAGCTTTCTTACACAGCTCAGAAATAACCTGCCTGGGGATGGACCTCCCACAGTGGGAATAACTTCCCACAGTAGACTGAGGCCTTAAGCATCAGTTAATATTTAACACAATTCCTCACAGATGTCTACAGACGAACCTAATAAATACAATTATTCAAATAGACTCCTTTTGTGAGGTGATTCTAGGCTGTATCAAGTTGACAGTTAATGCTACTTGGACAGGTGAAAATGTGCAGATAAGACAGTCAGATGAGGCTGGGCAGTGGTGGCGCAAGCCTTTAATCCCAGCACTTGGGAGGCAGAGGCAGGTGGATTTCTGAATTCGAGGCCAGCCTGGTCTACAGAGTGAGTTCCAGGACAGCCAGGGCTACACAAAGAAACCTTGTCTCAAAAAACAAAAAACAAAACAAAACAAACAAACAAACAAACAAACAAACAAAAAAGACAGTCAGATGAGGCACACAGATGAAATAGTTACTGTTTGCTTGAGCTGTGCAGGGGACTCACCACCAGGCCAGCTTTCGGGTTCTCAAAGCCATATGGCTGGAGAGATGGCTCAGTGGTTAAGAGTACTGGCTACTC
Organism: Arvicanthis niloticus; assembly: GCF_011762505.2. Lineage (NCBI taxonomy): Eukaryota > Metazoa > Chordata > Mammalia > Rodentia > Muridae > Arvicanthis > Arvicanthis niloticus. The sequence continues at coordinate 146,927,565 of NC_047659.1, forward strand.
TTTCCAGAAGTTCTGAGTTCAATTCCCAGCAACCACACGGTGGCTCACAACCATCTGTAATGGGATTTGATTCCGTCTTCTGGTGTGTCTGAAGACAGATCACTCATGTACATAAACATAAATATTACAAGAACTAAACAGCCTCAGTACCACTTGGCTCAGCCCAGTCAAAGCCCTCTCTTCCCCCCCGCCCCCGGAAGGTAGTGCTTCCCATGTCTCCAAAGTCCCCGTCATGGTGCACCTTTGTTCACCATACAGAATCTACGAGGTGAACATCCAACCTATACCCAGCTTCTTGATGGGCTTTGTCTGCCTTGAAGATACTTCTGTTTTTTTGTTGTTGTTGTTGTTTGGTTGGTTGGTTGGTTTTTTTTTTTTTTTGTTTGTTTTTTTGTTTTTTTGTTTTTTTTTGTTTTTGTTTTTTCGAGACAGGGTTTCTCTGTGTAGCCCTGGCTGTCCTGGAACTCACTCTGTAGACCAGGCTAGCCTCGAACTCAGAAATCCGCCTGCCTCTGCCTCCCGAGTGCTGGGATTAAAGGCGCGCGCCACCACCGCCCGGCTTTTGAAGATACTTCTGAGCCTGAAAAATTACAAATAAACAGAAAGTTGGCCAATCAGACTGGTTGGAAACAAGGACTTAGGGTTGCAGATTTGCTAAGGTCATCATGATTGATGGAGAATCTGCAGGGCTACCTTGGAATGGCCACTGTGGAAAGTGGCCATTGAGAGTTGAGGCCACCCTCCTGACTACTGGCATTCAGCTTGCACATGCTACCTGCAAGGATGCATGTGGAGAGATAATAGGAGAGAAGTGATGCCAGGAGAGCAGGTGGGAAGGGGAACGGGTGAGAAGGGAAGCAGGTGAGAAGGGTGCAGGTAGGAAGGGGAGCAGGTGGGAAGGGTGCAGGTGGGAAGGGGAGCAGGTGGGAAGGGCGCAGGTGGGAAGGGGAGCAGGTAGAAAGGGGGCAGGTGGGAAGGTGCTCTCCTCTCACCTCTTCTCATGCTTCCTCCTCTCCTCTCCTCTCTCCTCTCCTCTCTTGCCCCTTCTTTCCTCTCCCTTCTGTTCTCTCCTTTTCATTGGAGCAGGCACTGTTTCCTCTGGCTATTGAGAGTTGAGGCCACCCTCCTGACTACTGGCATTCAGCTTATATAGAAAGCCTGGCTACTATCATCTCTTTCTTAAGGTGGGCCCCCTACCTGCCTGGAACTTCTGGTAGCACTCCATGCTGTGAGACCAGGATGTCTCAAAGTGAGTGCCTAGGAAACCAGGGCACAGGGAAATTTGCAAGGAATCTCTTTCTAGAAACCTTCCAAGGTGCCACCACAATTCTGACTGGACTAGGCAGGGCATTTGTCTTCTATGGATGAGGTTGAGTCAGGGAGACATTGGTTCATGTTCTGGTCTCTGTAGGCAGCAACTGAGAGACCTGAGATACATTCTTTCACCTCCTCCTGTCTCCCACCTGTGAGGTAAGAGTATCAAGCTATGACTCTATGATTCTTGTCTTCTGGATGCTTGTGTTTCCAGAGCATGTGCCATCCGCAGCAATAGCGCTGAACCCACATGGTCTAAGGTATCTTCACAGTGTAGCTCCTGGGCAGAGAGCAGAGAGGCTGCTGGGCAGGCAAGTGTCTCTGCTGCTAGTTCCTGGGTCAGGTAGTCTCCCTGTATGTGTGCGACCCTAACCCTCACATGTAGGGATAAGGTTAGGGACACACAGCTGGTCAGCTGTAAGCCTCGAATTCCTCTAGCAGAATAAAGTCAGAGGAAAGACTTAATGTAAACCTGGTAAGTAATGTGAGCATGAGGCATAGCTGAGTGACTGGCTCTAAACAGATTGAAGGATCTTCCTGAGGCTGCTGGTGGAGGCCCTGGAGCTCCACAACTAAGTATCATGCACTGCAACTCGTACTGCAACTAGGTATCCTGCAACTTGTACTGCAACTAAGTATCGTGTACTGGATGGCTGGGAACAAAATTGCTCCTCTTACCCTCAGAGGCAGAAACCTGAGTTGTTGGCAGATCCTTCCACAGCTGCTCTTTTGCTGCTGCTGGCAGTGGCTGTCAATCCTCCTGCTCCACCCCCCTCTCTCCCCTCCATTTGTAAGTCATTGTTCCCAAGTGGTTCTGTCCCTGAACTCCTGCTGTAGCTCTCACAAGGATGCATGGAACAGGGCAGTGGAGAATATTGCTTCCTCTCCAGACTTGCAGCTTTATAACATTTCATCAGACAAGTCATAGACACAGATCCTGGAAACAGGGCGGTGGCCTGTTCTACATGACGTAGTCCCATGTATGAAGACTAATCTAAGGTGCAGTGAGACCGAGAGGGAAGCAGGTCCAGGATTGTGCAGGGATGTGCTCAGCCTGTTGGGGACTCACAGAGCATCTGTCTTTCTGGGTGCCAGCAGGGCCGTGCCAGCAGGGTCAGTGGGTCCCATGTTTGGATAAGAGGAGTATGAACACAAGACAAAGCAGTAGCTTTATTCACCGGAATGTGCTGGTTTCTCTCAAATCCACTGCCGTCTAACACAACCTCAGCTTAATTACTGGCTGGGAGAGCTGGATTCACCACTCGGATAAATTTTTATGTTTCATTTATAGTTTTCTGGGAATTTATGCAAAACACACTACCAGAGTCACTTAGGGATCATCATCAAAGTTCCTGCTCATGGCGGCTAAGGGCCATATCATACTGGGACCATATATACACATTTTGGGAATCATCACTCAGCCCGTAACAATACCTACAATGGTAGAGGAAACTTCAGAAAGTAGAAGCATGTGGGGAAGAGGGTCTCCCCCCTTGTCCCATTATCTGTTATTGAGCACTTTTCCTAAGGCCCACGTGGCCTGTTCACAAGTTCTTTCAGAGACTTTTATGCCTGGGTGATTACTCCTTTCAAAGTGGAAGCCATGCTAGTGTTGAGTCACAGGCCTTTCTTTAATCCTAGCACTCAGGAGGCAGAGCTAGGTGGATCTCTGCAAATGCAATACTAGCCTCGCCTACAAAGTCCCAAGCCAGCCAACGTTATAAAGTAGGACTTAGTCTCAAATAGCAAGAACAAACAAAAATGGAAACCATATATGCAGCAAAAAAAAAAAAAAAAAAACCAAAAAACAAAAAAACAAAAAAACTTCTGCTTATGTGTTCACTCAGGCCCTAGAACTGTCAGCAGCAGAGAGACAGGGTGGACTGATATTAACAGCTTACTGCACAGTGTCCTCGCAGTGAGTGGCCAAGTCATTTCCTGGTAGTGGTTGACTGAGTGGAACTTATTAGCATTCGGTCACCTATGCTGCTTGGGCCTCATGCTGGGGTCTGACAGTGCTGAGGGCAGAGCTACCCATTGTCAGTCTGTGTTATCTCTCCACAACCAAGACCAGATGGGTTTCATCCCTCTGAGGACAGCAAGGGTAACAGCAGTAGACATGCTTGCCACTGCTTCCCAAGTGGCATTAGTGTCCAGAGAACCACGTGCAAGGTATTTGTTTGTAAGTGTGTGCATGTATGAGCATACATGTGTAAATGTGTGGGGTGAGCATGCATATGTATGTGCAAGTGTAAGTATGCACCTTTCTAAACACGTGTGGACTGCATGTGTGAACATGTGCAGGTATATGAACATTTGTGTATGCAGGTGTGTATACATGTGCAAGTGTGTGTGTGTGTGTGTGTGTGTGTGTGTGTGTGTATGGGCAAGTGCCACATATGGCTATTGATTTTGGGTCCTGGCTACTCGAGAAGAAGGAAGAAGATAGTAAGCTTGATATAAGACAGTTTGGGATGCTAGGGGCTCCCCCAGGCATAGGTAGCTGTGTGACCTGAGCATTGTCCAAGGCCTGGTGGCTGTAAAGAGACCTAAGAGTAGTTCAAGGCTCTGTTGTCACCATCCTAAAATCCTTAATGGTTTTGGAATGAGAACCCCTACTTCATTCTGTGCTTGGACTGCAAACCCCTAGCCCCATTCCCAGCAGTGCAGGGAGCAGGGATACCTATCATCTTTCAGAGGAAGAGAGAGCAGAGCGTTTTCTCTAGGGGCCCTGCCATGTGAGTTCTTATTTAATATGAGTAATGTGCAGAGAAGCAGGTCAGCATTTCAGATCAGCGCCCAGCACGCGTAACGAGGGCAGCTGCTTCTGTCCATCTGGAGCCTGCCTGGCCCGGTATTCCCATCCCAGGCTCAGCCACAGGTCTTGCCCACCGACGTCTGCTGGTCTCTCCTTAATGAGCGGTTTTGGATTAAAGTGGGAATCGGCAACAAGGGCACCGATCTATATTAATTCTCAGCAAAATGAAAATTGCAAAGATTTACTTAGCGTCGTTACAGGAAGAAATTTAATCACAGCTTCATCCCTAGCATCCATTGGCTGGATGCATAACTCTCACCACTGGGGGATTTTGAATCCGTGTGTGTGTGTGTGTGTGTGTGTGTGTGTGTGTGTGTGTGTGCGCGCACCGGTGCAGGAAGTGGCCCTGGATAACCCTCCAGGGCGAGTGAGATGTTCTGTCACCTGAACAGTGACTCAACCCTGATATCTCATTTTTCCTTATTAAAGACATCTTCAGATCAAAGAAGTACAAAATGGAAAAATGACATTTGAGGTGGAAACCTCCCTCCCTATTCCCGTCTCAGAAACAGCCAGCATTCAGTGTTATCTTTCTCCAGCACTCACCAGGGAGTGTTTCAATGTATCCAAGTGTTTCTTCCTTGCCATTCATAGAAACATTCCCTCATAAGATCAAGGTCCTTCACAGCTGGTTTATAGTCTGTGGTTTCATAGGCTCCTAGCCGTGAAGACTAAGCACCCAGCTGCAGCCCTGGGTGATGAGCTCCTGGCCCACACATGGCCTCCCATTTCTGCGTTGTCAGCACTGACAGAAATATCCTCATTCAAGATGCTTAGGTTGACCGTGGCTCTCCTTCCTGTTTTATCTCCATCTGAAGGGCAAATCTGAAGACCTCGCTGTGCTTGAGCCTCAGAAGCCTCTCTAGGAGTGTGGGAGGTGAGAGTTTTCAGAAGAGGTGTTCAGCGTTGGGCCTTCACTGTGGGGCTTCTCCATACATACTGTTTGGTGGCTGGGAGCTGTGGGAAGGAACATCCTTAGATGTCTTGGGATGGATTAGTGGGACTTTTTTTTTTTTTTTTAAATCAAGATTAAGGTCAAACTGGGATCTTCCTCTCCTAAATATCTCTCATACCTCAGAGGAGTCTGTCTGTTCCTGTCACTTGTCAGCATAGCCATTTTCCATAAGATATTACGCACAGTGCATAATGTCCCCATTCCCTTTAGTGCTGAAAGCATGCTTGCCGATGATAGTGAGCAGGCACCACATCCTTTCAAACCAAAAGCCACCTGGCCACAGATGGCCCTGATAGAAAGGTCCCCTTCTGCCCTTTGCACAGTTGGACAACCAGGGGTCTCTTGGAGCCAGATGAGCTCTGCAGGTGGCTGGGCGATCTTGAAGATCTGGAAATGTTCTGCTTCAAGACTGGCACCTAGAACTCGGGAGCCTCGATGGGGGAGAGAGCTGCGTATATCTCCACAAGCGCGTGCGCGCGCGCACACACACACACACACACACACACACACAGGCATGTTGTAACGCACAGGAATGCATGTAACACAATACAAGTGCTATCACAACCCAAACACATGAAACACGTAAGTGCATGTGCACACATAGCACAGGCACATGTATGTGCTTTACATATATACATTCAATAATGTTCAGAACCCTGCTGCTCCAGTCTCAGCTCACGTGATGCTCACACAGGACTGGGGACAGCTGGTCAGTTGTTCTTTACCAATCAGGATTTCCTGTCTAGAGCAACCAGGCCTTTCCAAAGCCAGATCCATGAGTGCTTCACCTGTGGGCAGTAAGCAGGGTATGAAACCCCAAAATGCACGTGGCCTATTTTATGGAGTACTTCGTCCTTTATGGTTAGGGAAAAGGCTACCCACTCAGAGGCTCGGGTTGGCAGGACCCATGTGTTTTTTTTCCCCCCAAACTGGCTGCAGCTGGTGGTGGTGAGTTTCAGAGAGGAAGCTTGAGCAGTGAGTCCTCGAAGTTCCTGGGAGTGGACGTGGGCAGGACTCTGCTCTGCACACAGGTCCTCTGGGAGCAGTTTTTGTCCATTCTGGGTGATGTTTTTCCTCCCTCTGGTCCCGAGTCACCAAGGTGGAAGAACAGACTGGAAATCTCTGAATTAACATTGTCTGATTTGGAAGTGCTTGTGTTCTAGCATCCTCCACGCAGCATGTGAGGACACACAGGTGGGGAAGACAGTCCAGAGGCCACCTGAGGTGTGTACTCACTCCGACAATCCTGCTGCAGCAGCCGGACACTGATGCTGTCCACACTTGGGTGTGTTAAACAGTGAGTGTGCTTCTCGTGGACAGCGTCCCCTGTTCTACACGAAGAATAGCGGCAAGGTCTGTGGACTTTGGAGTCCTGGTTCCCACCCACACCATGCCAATCAGACAGGCAGGTCATGCGGTGCTCCTCTGGAGCTGACTCTGACCCCATCAGACCATGGCACCACAGCACCCGTCAAAGCAGACTGAGAACCACTTGCTGCCTCAGGGTCTGCTAGGGCTGTATGCAATGAAATTTTTCCTGTGTGTGAAGCACAGGGACCATTTGCTCCCAGACGTTTTAGGACATCAGTCAGGAAACAGGAAGTACTGATAGAGTCGGGCACAGCTGCGGATGATGCAAGCCTGCTCTGTCTGGCAGCTGACAGCATCAACAATATATCCTGTCAGGTGCCTTGTGGCTATCAACAATACTGTACAACTCATGTGTGTCTTTAGGACAGTAAAAGTGGTTGGTTTTTTTTTTTTTTTTTTTGGCGAGACTAGCCTCATGCCAAGCTAAATCAGAGGCCATGGGAGTGTGGGGGGTGGCAACTGTGGGTCCATTGCTTTGGACAAAGTGGGGCTCAGAGGTAGAAACTGGCCAGAAAGATGCATGAGGTTGGTGCTCTCTGATGTGCTGGCTGTTATTCTGAGCCCCTACATTGACAGCTGTGGTGGTTTGAATAGGAACAGCTCCCACAGACTCAAGTGTTTGTATGCTTGGCTCTATTAGAAAGACTCTCAGGAGGAGCGGGTCTGGCTTTGTTGGAGGTAGTATGTCACTCGGGTGGGCTTTGAGGTCTCCCATGCCTCTCAGGCCAGGCCCAGGGTGGCAATTCTCTTCCTGCCGCCTGTGGATCCAGATGTAGAATCCTCAGCTCTGTCTCCAGCACCACATCTGCCGGCCTCCCTGCTTCCTGCCGTGACGACAATGGACTAAACCTCTGAAGCTGTAAGCCAGCCTCAATGAAATGTTTTCCTCTCATAAGAATTGCTGTGGTCACAGTGTTTCTTCTCGGCAATAGAAACCCTAACTAAAGACAGTAGCCCCTGGTGGGGTGGGCATGCCAGTGACCGGAGAGTCTTGGGATACAGAGGCCACGCACAGGGCCACATCCAGTTCAACAATGCGCTGTGATGACAGTGCCTCTCTAAAATGTAGATTCTGCCTGCTTGAGCCCCAGAGGTATACAAAGGTGTAATCTTAGAGAACAGAAAGAGTGACATGGGGCAATGCTGCCCTGCTCAGAGACCCCCTTCCACATATGTTCCCCACAACTATCACCCCTTTTTTCTGGTAGCCACTCAAAAACAGCTTTTCTACATGACATAAATAAATACCCCTGAGGCACTCCAGGCTGGCAAAGAACCAACCTGAGTCACTTTTACTGTAGGGACAGTGATGACTTTGAGGGTCGAGAGGCTAATCCTTTGAACCTCCCTGTGCTCATGGCAACATTTGTTCTCTGGGGGTGAGTTTACATTCATGTCATAACTTTCCAATTTCCCAGAGCAGACTTTTTGTTGGGGTGTTGGAACACAGCGGCTGGTTACAAAGAGGCAATTGTTTGAGAAATGGTTTAATACACTGCAAATCCCTCTATCTCTATCCCTTTCAGAAGGGAATAAAGACTAAAAACAGATCACAAACAAATTTACATTATAAAATTGCTGTCATCATTCTCTGCCGGATTAACCCGGGGTTTAGGAGCGTCCCTCAGCAATTGCGCTCCGGATTCTTTCCTTTGGCAGAACAGACGGTGGGGCCCAAGTGGCTTTGGGGCTGAGATGACAGTTTTGTGTTTTTTTTTTTTTTTTTTTTTTTTTATTATTATACCCTTTTATAAAAATAGTGCTTGTCCTTTGTGAAGAAGTGCCTCTTGAGCTGGCATGATGGCTTAGCAGCAAAGGCACCTGCCACCAAGGTGATGACTTGAGTTTGACCCTGGGTGCATATGGTAGAAGGAAAGAACTGACTCATTGAAAGTCGTCCCATGACCCCCACGTGTGTGCTGTGCGTGCATGCTCATACACTCCCACAGGAAAGAAGGAAAACTAAAAACATTTTTCTAACAGTGCCTCTCGAGGCTGGAGAGATGGCTTAAAGATTAAGGACCCTTGCTGCTCTTCCCGAGGACCTAAGTTCGGTTCCTAGAGCCCACAACAGACAGCTTATAACTACCCGGAACTTCACCTCTCAGAGGATCCAATACCCATGGTCTCTGAGGGCATCTGCACCTGTGCACACACCCGCACACAGATACACATAATTAAAGATAAATTAAGTATTTTTTTTTAAAAAGTCTCTCTCTTCTTGTGAAATTCCCAAATAATCAATAAAAATATATTTAAAAGTCTCTCCTGTTAATATTTTCACCTGGGCTGCTAGACACTTCTATTTGTTCCCCACTGATTGGGTTAATCTGCATGAGCAATGGCATAAATTCAACTTGGAGACGAAATTACCAAAATGAAACATCTAGAGGCCAACCTGCGTGGAAGGAGAACATAGGAGAGCCAGGAGAGTTGCCGAGGAGTGGAGGGGCTGGAAGGGAGCACCCTGGGCACCTCCACTTTCCTGGGGCTGATGTTGGGCTTTCAGTAGCATTTGGAGTTGTTGGATATCCCTACAGCCTGGCTCTGTGGTGTGTGTGTGTGTGTGTGTGTGGGCGTGCGCATGTGTGCGCGCGCTCATGCATGTGTGTGTTTCAAGCCAGTATATTTCTTAACTCTGGAGAAAGAAATGCCTTTGGGTATGAAGAATCTTGGGTTTTGCAGGAACTATCTGTCACAAGCCCAGGGTGTGGATGGGAGAACCCTCTGCAAATAGTTTGGCAATGTGTAGCTAGGTGCCTGCAGTGTTTCAGTTATAGAAACCACAAAGCATAAAAACTTAAGGAGAGATTAGTCTGTGTGTTTTTAAGAAGAAAGGAGGTAATATGAAGGTGAGTTTCCTGACCCATAAATCCAGTCACCTTAAGTTTCCTGTCCTGTGTAGCAAACTGGAACCCCGGGGCAAGTAGCAGGCCAGCAGCAGGCATCCAGAAATGGACATGACGGTTAGTGAGTGGAGATGGGGTAGGACCTGGCTGGGCTCCTGCCAGTCAAGCTCCTGTAACCTAAGCTTCATCAGGACCTTCTCAGCCTAGACCAAATCAGCGTCTTTGAGTTGTTCAGCTAGCAACCAGCAAGGCTGAGGACTTCATTTGTGCTGTCAGCAGAGAAAGGTGGTAATGATTCAAGCTAAATCTTCCCAGGCGAGAGAGGGACCTAGGGTTGTCACCAGCTTCTGGTCTTGTTTGATGGTGGGTTTCCTTGGTTTGGGTGTGGTCAGTGAGTGTAAAGCAGGAGGACATGGGGCCAGAGGCTCAGTGGACATTGTCAATTCCTTCTCTTGACAGACAGCTGACAAGGCTCTTCTCTTCATTGGCCCAGCCCTAGCATCTTAGAGGGAGACAGGAATAGATAGATAGATAGATAGATAGATAGATAGATAGATAGATAGATAGATAGACATCTTAGAGAGAAAAGGGATAAAGCATTGTCTACTTGTATGGCTCTAGAGTCTGCTCTCCAAATTGGTGGCATTTCCTGGTAGTTATTAGACAAAGAGAAGAAGGAGAGGCATCTCCACGCTCTATACATTCACAGCGTGGAGTTGTGCCATGGCTGCAGTGGCCATGAGCCCTGGAATTGCGGCAAGTCAGAACAGGAGTGGGCTCTGTGAGCAAGACTGGCACCTTGAAGGCTGTCATGATGGCATGTGGAGACATAAACTGCCAATAAAAATGATGTCACCATTTCTATTCACTGTCTTTATGCAGTCCACTAGAAAAATGTAAGCATCACACACCATCCATGTTCCCTGTGTGGAGCATGCTGGAGGGAAGAGCACAGTCCTGGAGACGCTTTACAGCTCCACTCACTCTCCTAAAAAACAAAACAGAGCCAAAGCCAAATCCCGCCCCCCCCCCCAAATCCCTAGGCAATGAACTCTGAACAGGGAGGAGGAAGAGAAGGAGGAGGAGGAGGAAGAGGAGGAGGAGGAGGAGGAGGACTTCCTTCAAAGACTCACAATGATTCTCACCCACAGGAGTTTAACCCTTTATTCCCAGGGGAAAAACCCCCGACTAAAGCCCCCATGAGCTTCTTCAAAAGAGCCCCAGTTACCACAGGCACCTTTGCTGCCCGAGTTCTGCTGTCCAGTACAGAGGCTGTGGAGCATGGCCTCCAAATGGGAAGCTTGCTGTGCAAGCCCAGGATGCTTTATTAATGGGTATAATTGAGAAAGCTGTGGAATTTTGCTTTGGAAAACCCCACCTTGTTCACTCATCCAAGTTAACATTTTGTTGATGTTTTGGAGAACGGCCTGAAGTTTCAAAATGTTCTGATTTAATTTGAATTTTAATTTAAGATTACTAATCGGAGACATTTTTATTTGTAAAATAGTAAAAAAGTTTTTTTTTTTTTTTTTTGAGGAGGGAGTTGCTGTTATTGTTTTGTTTAGTTTTAATGTAGTTCAGGTTGACCTAGAATTGAAACCATTCTCCTATTCCCTCCAGTATTGAAGCTGGGGCATGAACCACACCCAGGTCTTTTAAAACTGTGTTCATTCTAGTGAAAGGTTTTTTCTTTTTTCTTCCCACGTTCTATTTAAAAGTGAATCCTTTTCTTTTCCTGAAAGAGTCTCAGTTTGCTGCTCAGGCTGGTTCCAGAATTCTCATCCTCCTGTCTCCATCTCCTGCAAGTTGGGATCACCGGTATGTCTCTACCCAACACTCCTAAACATTTTTTGTATGAACTCATGTATCTCTTAATGGTGTATGGATCCATTTTAAAATCTCAGACATTTCTTGGGGCTCTAGAAGAAGGATCCCAAGCCAGTATCACTGTCTGGAGATTGAAACTGTAAATCAAGTCATATATGTACACTTAATTTGATATTAAGATTTAGTCATATTTTTTTTATAAAATAAACTTTAAGTACTTTATTCTGCACACTATCCCTGGTCTAAATATAAATAAAGGATTTTTAAAAATAATGATGAGTAATGACTCCAGAGCTAACACTTGAGTTTCCAGTTTTTCCTGTTCATCTTAAGTGAACTTGAAAAAACAGTCTGTTTTGAAATGTGAAAAGCAGATTAGTTTAGGGGAGGGGAAGAGACATTTAAGAAATGAAAAATAGAAATTAGCAGAGACCAGTATTACGCATACGTCTTTATGAATAAGACTTAATCACACACGTCATTTTGCAAATACAAAAGGGGCTTTTCCAAAGCATTAATTAAAGTTAAGCGCTACAGACAGGCGCTTTGCTGAGCAGCGGACCTCTCCCGATTTGCTTTGCATCAATGAAAGCCAAGAAAATTGGGTAAATGGAGGCGGAAGCTGTTGAGGGCCACAGAGCGAAAACCAGGCAACAGCTGGGACTCGCGGGCTAAGGCTCGGACTAGGTACAGTGGCAGGATTCTGGGCTGCGGTCCGATTTTGTGAGCAACCAGTTCCCGTTCGGTCCAGAGCCGAGCCGGGTACTCACCGGTAGCCCGGCTTCCTCCAGAAGTTCCCGAACTGGCTCAGAGGGGCTTGGTTGGTCCTGGAGCTAGACTGGAGTCCTCGGCTGACCCTCCAGGGTCAAGAAGCCCTGAGCAGGTTGTGATCCCCTTGGGACAAACAGAACAAAGTGACGCCCAGCTCAGCTCCCAGGAGGAGGCAGGCGCTGGCTGTCCAGGCTTATTTAGTGATGTTTCCACAGACTTTTGAGGCTGGCTTGGGTTTCCTAAGTTTCTGGGCAGGCAAGAATGTTAACAGAACAAGCTCAGACTTGGAAAACGTTGCAAACCTCACCTCCTGGGTTCTTCCTGCGTCTGCCTCCATGTCCTCTCCAAAGGACCAGGGCGGAATCTCGCTCATTGGCCGGGTCTGGAGTCTTGGAGTCGACAGAAGACCGCGGTGGGGGAGCCGCACCCATCCTGCGGAGCATGTCTAGCTGGAGCAAGGCCCTGCAAGTTGGCTTAGAAGGGACTCGGGCAGAGGACGATCCCCAGTGCTAGGATGTGGTCAAGCGTGATGATCTGTGCCTGCACTCCTGAGCCTTGGGCAGAGTCACCTGTCAGAAGTGGGACCAGCCACTATCTGTTCCCTCTCGTGGCCTTCTTTTAGCTCTGTGGATGTGGCGAGGCCTGGAGTCCAGCGCCAAGTCTCTGGCTCTGCCAGAACGGACTTCGTATTCTGCACCCAACAATTCTGTAAGCGGAGTTCGGAGTTTTCTCCTCATAGGGTCCCGCCAGCGAGGACAGGGGACAGTCTAAATAGAAAGGAGGCTGCAGAGGGGCTCGGCGCCGTCAGGGCTTCTCGCCACAGTGTTTGCAAAGCGCCGAGGGCGATCCAGAGAAGGTGGCACACTTGTCCGGGCAGGGCCCGAGCGCGGCGCCCGCTGAGAACGGGTAAACCGCTGCTTGGCCGAAGGGCGTCAGAGGCGCGGCGGCCACCGGCGCCGCGAGGCCCTGGCCTTGGTTGAGGTAGGCCACCAAGCGCCGCATCTCCTCTAGGGCCTGAGCCTGCATGAGGATGTAGTTCTTGGCCAGCAGAAGCGTGGCGATCTTGGAGAGCTTGCGCACCGACGGGCTGTGCGCGTAGGGGATGACTGCGCGCAGCCCGTCCAGCGCGTCGTTCAGGTCGTGCATGCGTCGCCGCTCGCGCGCGTTGATGCTGAGCCTCAGTGAGCGCTGCTCCCGGGGCCGCCGCCGTGCGTCCACCGCGACTCCGGGCCCTCGCCGCCGCCGCCGCCTCTCGAAGGCTTCGTCCTCGTCGCCGCTCTGCTCGCCGCTGCTCTCGACCGTCGTGGCGGGGACGCGGGAAGCGGGCGCCGCGGGGAGGTCGCCACCCGGACCGGATGCACCGAAGCCGCGAGTGGTCTCCGGTCCGCGCGCCGCAGCGTAGGCGTGGCCGGTCGCCGTGTAGCCATGGCTCAGCGCCAGGTACGAGTCCCCCGACAGCGACTTGAGCTCGGCCATGACCCCTGGAGCCTGCTATGGCAGTGCGGCTTCCTGCCCTGCGGGCGCGTCCACCTGTCCCGCTGTCTGTTAGTCCCCGGGCCTCCGCGTGGCCTCTCCGGCCGGCCACCCCTCCTGCGCCTCCTCACCAAGGCGCGTGGCCGGCCTGGGCCGCTCTACCTCCCACGGTATTGGCTTCGTTTTTAAGCTGCTGAGGCTCCCGCTGGGACTTGGCGCCGTCCAATCAGAGGGGACCTGCTGCCCTCATCTTCTCAGCCCCGCTCCACCCTCTATGCGGACCCACAGGCCCGAAGATAGGAGCCGCGGGACCTGAGGGTGCTTTGCCTGCTTCTTGGCGCCTCAACTGCCATCTCTTGTTTCCTAGGGGTCACCTTCCTAAGGCTCCGGTCCTGGGAAAGGACCAGACAAGAGTACTGGCTTCAGTCTTGCCTTGTTCTGGGTTCCTACCTGCAGGAGCTGAGCGCTGAGCGGGAGCTCCCAGTCGGGTTCTCTTTCAGGTCTCCGGATCAGAGGCCCGGCCCTTGCGGGTTGAATTGTATCATCTTCCTGTAGGCGGCAGGTCTTTAGTCCCTTCTGTCTGTTGCCTCAACAAGAAGTTCTCCTGACAGGTATATCTCAGTGTGGCGCCCGCTTTTGGGATGAAACCTTTTGCTTAGGATGGACAGAAGTTTCCCACTTCCCGGTCTTGTCCTGAGGGGGAAGAGTATGACGGATTTTCTCAGTTTTGGCTAGGAGTGAGGGTTGAGCAGAGGTCGTTGTAGGAGCGCCCAGGTTCCTTCTTGTAACTGAGGAACTGGGGTTGGCTTCACCGGCCTAGGCTTCAGTCCCAGCGCAGACCCCTCCCCACATAAGTAGCCTAGATCCTGGTGCTTCCTGTGCTCCAGCTGGCCCTGAGTGTCTGATTCCGATGTTGTTACACACTCAGGAGCAGGCTAGGCACTGGCTCATCTTTCTTAGCCACAGAGCCGAAGTCTCTGCCTTATTGGAGGCTCAAACTCTTCGAGGTTAGGAAAGACAGAGCAGGTTGAGTTTCTGGTACCACCTAGTGCTGAAGCCCCCTGTTCTACTTAAAGAACACCAGGAGCTTCTGGCTACAGCCTGGCCCTTCATATTTGTCAACTAAAGCCCCAAACGTGATGAGGGGCTTAGTGCTTTTTGAGAAGCTCCCCAAGGTGTGAATTTGCTGGGGCTCTGTGGTTTCAGAAAGAGATGGAGTCTCTTCAATGGTAAGAGATGAGGCCACCCTGGCTTCCAACACGAGGCAGAACCTTCATGAGGCAGTGCTGTATGACCCCGGAAGAGTCCGTTAGCCTCTCTGTTCTCTGACTTTCACCAGGGAAAGGAATTATTCAATTGTTGGACACTCTCTAAGAGTGCATAGATGCCTGAGGCACATTTGTGAAGCGAGTGGGTCAGAGCCATGTGTTTTCTGGAAGGGTTTGGGGACGCTATGCCATTACCAGCAAGCAAGGACACAGACACAAACACATATGTGTTTTAGAAACATCAGTCTTTGCTGTGGGTCTGGGAAAGAAAGAAGCCAGACAACAGCTTCTTGACTGCCCAGAACTAGTTCACCATATGGCCAGCTATGTTGTGGAGACTAGAAGGGTATCCTGGCCCAAAGGATGAGGTGCTTCTGTGACTTCGTTTCCAAGTACTTGTACCTGGCCTGATGGCAGTATGGGTGGGAGTTGGTAGAGACCCCACTGGGATCCTGAGGCTCTGGATCACTTCAGGCACCTAGAAGGGTCAAGGCCTACAAGAGGACTAGTAGGGACCATGGTATGCAGAGGCACACACCAGCAGCACAAGCCCCTGAAGCTGTTCAGGGGAGTCTGTCTTCTTGGATGACAGGGAGGTTGGCTTTCAGGGAGACATCTTGGGAGAGGTTTTTTTTTTTTTTTTTTTTTTTTTTTTTTTTTTTTTCTTTCCCTAGACAGGGTTTCTCTGTGTAGTCCTGGCTGTCCTGATACTCACTCTGTAGATCAGGCTGGCCTCGAACTCAGAAATCCGCCTGCCTCTGCCTCCCAAGTGCTGGGATTAAAGGCATGTGCCTCCACCGCCCGGCTGGGAGAGCATTTTTAAGACTGCCCTGTGACTGCAGCTGCAGAGGCGGGAAGGAAGAGTGACAACCTTGCCTGTGTCTGCTCCAGTCCAGTAGAGCTTCCAGGGCCTGACCAAAGCAGTGTGGGAGGCTAGGGAGAGTGTACTGTTTGCATGGATCCAGGTCTCAGCCTGTGGGTGGAGGAGGACCTCTCTGATCATGATGAGTGGGAGGCTCTTAGTGATGCCTAGAGGACACTGTGAGAATGTGGAAATGTTATGAGTGAGGTGTCAGCAGGGTGCACTAAACTCTAGGCCACATCATGGATGAAGTGGGTCTTCAAGCTTTGCTTTAACAATGACTGCCAGGCTGGAGAGATGGCTCAGTGGTTAAGAGCACTGACTGCTCTTCCAAAGGTCATGAGTTCAATACCCAGCAACCACACAATGGCTCACAACCATCTGTAATGGAATCTGATGCCCGCTTCTGGTGTAGTGTATTCACATATATGAAATAAATAAATCTTTAAAACAACAACAACACAACAATGACTGCCATTGATCCATTGATCGCCTGGGATCAGTTGCTCTCCTGTTCTGGCTGCAGATGGGCTGTGTGCATGTGCTTCAAGCTCCTGCCGCCTTGATTTTCTCACAGGATGGACTGTACCTCGAACTATGATCTAAAACCCTTCCTTTTGTAAGGTTTTTTTTTTTTTTTTTTTTTTTTGGCCAGTGCGTTTATCACACCGATAAAAAAGAAATGGAGACGTCCAGTTAAGAATACTCAGGTGTACCCACACAGCTCTGAAGGGCTAGGTTGGGGAAACTTGTGCCTTTAAATCATAACACTTGGGAAACAGAGGCAGGCAGATCTCTAAGTTCAAGGGCAGCCTGGTCTCCACAGCGAGTTTTAGGTAGAGACATATGAGATAATATGAGATCCTGTCAAAATCACCAACCAACTTGCAATAGGCGGTACAAGGAGAGGCGAGGTTTTACAGTGCTACACTGCCACCTGCTGGATGGTAAGGAGATTGCATGTGCAACTTCTCAGGCCCTTCCCAGACTGGCGGGTGGGTTGACGTGGGAAGTGGAGAAAGCCGAGTTATACCATCACCCCATCCAACGTTTGCTGGAGCTGGGTGCTGTAGGCATCCCAGGGCTGAGTAGGACCACAGCGGAGGAGAAGGCAGCGCTCTTGCCTCTTATCCACCAAGGCAAGGAGGGCATGGGGCTTTGCACCAAGCATTTGTTTCCGTTTTGTTACAGATGTGGGTCCTCTCTGTAATACACATGGCCTCAGGATAGATAGCTCATGGAACTGGAATCAGGCTAGTCCCATCCTGACTCAGAGTGGGCATTGTCTAGCTGTTCTTTGAGGCTAAAATGGACCTGAGAGTTTGGATGAGCCCCCACGCCCACTGTTTGGCCTCTTCCGGGGTAATTCAGTCATCTCATATGAGGGAACCTTGTGACTCCAGTCTCATGCAGATTTCACAAGTGCTTCGTGGTGAAGAGATGCTTCACCACGAAGAGAAGTTGTGAAGAGATGCTGTGAAAAGATGCCATGACCACAGCAACTCTTATAAAAAAAAAGCATTTAATCGGAGTTTGCTTACAGTTTCAGTTTAGTCCATTGTCATCATGGCAGGAAGCAGGGAGGCAGGCAGGCAGACACGGTGCTGGAGGAGGAGCTGAGAGTTCTACATCTGGATCCACAGACAGCAGGAAGAGACACTGGGCCTGATTTGGGCGTTTGAAGCCTCAAAGCCCATCCCCAGTACACACTTCCTCCAACAAGGCCACACCCACTCCAACAAAGCCACGCCTCCTATCTTTCTCAAGTAGTGACACTACCAGATGAACTAAGCTTTCAAATATATGAACCCATTATTATTCAAACCACCACAAGGACCATAGAAAATGTCTTGCCCTTATGCCCTGGCTTTTTGCCTAGAAGCTCCACAAAGGACATGCTCCCATCCGTGCATGCACACCATCTGCAGGCTCATCGACAGGGCCACATCCCTTTCCCTTCATTCTCCTTCCCCCACAGGAGCATCTGCTAGCCTTTTCCAAGGTGACCAGGAAGTGTCCGATGTATGTTTTATTTATGTTTTTAGGGTTAGCAAGATCGCTTCACAAAGCCTGATCACCAGAGATCAATCCCTAGAACCCACGCGAGAAAGAGAGGAGTCCTGAGAGTTGTCATCTGATCTCCATACAGGTGCTGTGACACACACATGCTCTCACACACACACTCATGCTCACACACACATGCTCTCACATACATGCTCATACACACCCATGCTCACACACACACATGCTCACACACACATGCTCACACACAAACATGCTCACACACATACATGCTCACACACACATGCTCACACACACCCATGCTCACACACACACATGCTCACACACACACATGCTCACACACACCCATGCTCACACACATACATGCTCACACACAAACATGCTCACTCACACAGACATGCTCACATACACCCATGCTCTCTCTTTCACACACCCATGCTCTCTCACACACATGCTCACACACACACATGCTCTCACACACATGCTCACACACACACACATGCTCTCTCACACACACACACACATACATGCTCACACAACCCATACTCACAGACACACACACCCATGCTCTCTTACACCCATGCTCACACACACATGCTCACACACACATATGCTCACACACAAACATGCTCACACACACACATGTTCACACACACACATGCTCACTCACACAGACATGCTCACATACACCCATGCTCTCTCTTTCACACACCCATGCTCTCTCACACACATGCTCACATACACCCATGCTTTCTCTCACACACATGCTCACACACACACACACATGCTCACACACAATGCTCACTCACACACAGACATGCTCACACACATCCATGCTTTCACACACACATGCTCACACATACACATGCTCACATATACCCATGCTCACACATACACACACATGCTCATGCACACACAGAGGCTTACACACATACTTGCTCACACACACACTTGCTCACACACATGCTCACACACACATTATCACACACATGTTCTCTCTCACATCTACACTCATGCTCACAACACACTGCTCACATACACACATGCTCATACATACGTGTTCACACACATTCTCACACACACATGCTCATACACACATGTTCTCACATACATGCTCATACACACATGCTCTCTCTCACACACATGCTCACACGCACACCCATGCTAATATATATACCCATGCTCACACACATACCTGCTCACACACATACACTCTCACACATATCACACGCACAAATGTAATACATAGCATTACAGCTGTGTTTTAAACAAGTTCATCAAGACATAATTTGTACACCGGGTGGTGGTGGCGCACGCCTTTGATCCCAGCACTTGGGAGGCAGAGGCAGGCAGATTTCTGAGTTCGAGGCCAGCCTGGTCTACAGAGTGAGTTCCAGGACAGCCAGGGCTACACAGAGAAACCCTGTCTCGAAAAAAACAAAACAAAACAAAACAAAACAAAACAAAACAAAAAAACAAAAAACAAAAAACAAAAAAAGAGACATAATTTGTACAATCTGCAACTCGTTCATTCAGAATATTCCATTCAAAGACATTCAGCAGCTGCATTCTGGGATACACTTGGCTGTAAGCACCCTTTGCCTCCCTGGGGCTCAGCTGTAAGCACCCATTGCCTCCCAGAGTTGAGCTGAGTTGTTTCTTCTCCTCCTGGAGGCCTTTTGGACACTTCCCTTGTCCCAAAGGACAAACTCCCTCAGACCCTCGCTTGCAGAGAACTGAGAACAATGATAGAATCAGACCTCTGATCTCACAGACACAGCCCCTGCTTCTGTCTGAGCGCACCGCTGCATCTAGGTTTGGCCACCAGTCTGCATCCCCCTGCACGATCTCAGCAGATCTCACCATGGAAATCTTGGATAAACACATACTGTATGTGTGGTTTCCTTTCTTGTTTCTAATGTAATCACCCTGTGGTCAGTGAACATGGCTTTCAGAATGGTGTGGTTAATCTTGGAAAATATGCCTTGTGTTTAAACCGCAAAGTGTGTGTGTGTACTTTGGAGAAGAGCCACTCATATCCAAGCAAGATATTCCATCCAATTCCTAAGTTCACCCCCGCCCCTGCTTTTTTGAAACCTAGCCTGACTGAGAACTACTGATATTCCAGCCTCAGCCTCCTGAGTGTTGAAATTATAGACGTGTGTTTTCATGCCCAACTTAGTTCATATTTCTTATGTGTTCATCCATTAGATTCTGAGAGAGTGATAATAAAACCTTATTATGTAATCAAAACCAAACACCTACAACCCAATAGATAACAAGACAAGATAGAGCCCATCCCAAAGCTATTCGGCTGTAGCCATGGAGGTCAGTCTGAGGATCTGTTCTTTAAAGACATTAATAAGATTGCTTGACTTGCTTTTGTTGGGATGTGCTTTAGGCTGGGCATGTATACATTCAATAGAAAAAGTTAATACATTGTATTCTTTTCAGGGACGCTTCAGTGTGCAGAAAAACTGATGAGGAATTACTATGTTACTGATGTGCAGTCTCCACCCTACACTTACCCGGTGGTCTGTATTAGTGGGAGACATTTGCTTTTATTGATGGGCCTATTTCACATGTTACGATGGGACTACGGCTATGCGAGATTCAATCTTGGTATTGCCCAACTTCAGAAGGACACTATTACTCTACAACCCCCTGTGTTCTAGCAATGTGTTTCTGGCCTCTATCCCATGGGATCAGTTTCTTTTAATGTTTTGTACATTTGTATCATTTCTTTATATCTTCATTATAGAATAATATATATATTATACTATACATAGTACTGTGTAACCATAACCTTCCTATGTTCTGTCTCTAGTCAGTTACAAAATACACACTTCTACATATCCTACTTATATTTTTATAGGATACATTTTTAGGATATTTTATAGGATGTATTTGTAGAGTGCAGGGTTCTTCTGCATGTTCATTGGCCAGATTTCCTGATTGCATTGCTCTAAGTGTTGTGTATGTTAATCCATCTTTGTTGATTTTTTCTTCTTCTCCTGCTTGCTTTGGTGTGTGCCTAGAGCACAAGGAGACATTTCTCCTGTGTTGTGAAGATTTAAGTGGAACTAGGAAGGTCATACTTTGGACAGCGTGGTCTATTTTAGCCTGCCCCCTGCAGACCCTGGAGTAGTTTGCCAGTTAAAGGCAGTTTCTCTTGCCCTGACCTTGGCTATCTTCCCCAGTAGGTTACATGGGTCCTGGGATTGGTCTGTCTCTCTAGTTTGGGGGCGGGGCATGGTCATCAGACTGTGACTGTGGCAGTCTGATGCATCTAGGAGAGTTGATTCTCAATTTGCTTCCTTTTGGGCAGGTTATGAGTGCTGGTTTCTAGACCTTTCATATGTGCTTGCGGGACTGGAAAGGCCTTTCCTGTCCCTCCCTCCCTCCCTCCCTCCCTCCCTCCCTCCCTCCCTCCCTCTCTCCCTCTCTCCCTCTCTCCCTCTCTCCCTTCTTTCCTTCCATCTTGTCCTTTTTAGGTTTGTAGGCTTCTTGAATTCACACCTTGTGAAGGCTTTTGACTTTAATTAGTTTTGGAAAATCTTGTTAACGCTATTTATTTATTTATTTATCTGTTGTTGTTTGTTTGTTTGTTTGTTTGTTTGTTTTGAGACAGGGTTTCTCTGCATAGCCTTGGCTGTCCTGGAACTCACTATGTAGACAAGGCTGGCCTTGAGCTCACAGAAATCGGCCTGCTTCTGCCTCCCAAGTGCTGAGATTAAGGCATGCACCACCACTGCCCAGCTCTTAAGTGTTTCCTTAACCCCATATTTTCTTGTTTTTGTTTTTTTTTCTGAGTTCCTTAGCTCCTATTGTGCTTGTGAGCTGCTTCTCTGCCTCATCCTGTCCAGTGGCACCTTCCTGTTCATCCCTGTGCCTGAGTTGGCCTGTGACCACCTTGCCCCATACAGCAAACAGACCAGGGTCACTTCTGCATGAGGTGGGTTGGACATTTAGTAGAATGTCCCACATAAGTCTAGGGCACTTGAATACTTGCTCTGCAGTTGGTTGCCCTGTTTGGAGAGGTGTAGGAGGTGTGGCCTTGTTGGAGGAAGTGTGTCACTAGAGTCAGGCTTGGGGGTTTCAAAAGCTTGCTTATTTCTAGCACCGCCCCTTTGCTTCCTGTTTGTGGTTTGACATATGAGCTCTCAGCTGCTGCTCCAGTCACGTGACACCTCTATCCCACCACCATGTACTATTATCCCTTTGGAATCATAAGCCAAATAAGCCCTTTCTTCCAGAAGTTTCTCTGGTTGTGGAGTTAACAGTAATAGAAAGGTTTGCCTCTGCACCCCGTGCCCCCAGCCTTCAGTAGAGGCTTGTCTGTTAGAGAGGCCATGGAGGGTGGGCCTGGCTCACAGTTCCTTCCTGGAGGGAGGATCTCCAGGGCCCTTCCTGGCCTTTGACCCAGCGCAATGTTTATCTGGTTGTGGTGAGAAGTTGAGGCCTGTACTCTAAGGAGCAGTCAGACTGTCCCTTGTGCCTCTCTTTTGCTCCTGACTTCCAGTGCTATGAGTGGTGACAACCCTAAGTCCAAGGCAGATTCTACAGGAGGAGGCCAGGACTCTCTCACCTGCTGACCCCATAACTTTCCTCATAAATGATGAAGTCATTCTGCTGACGAAGACCAGCACACATCGCACACAGCCGGTCCCTGGTGTGCCTTTGAGAAAGGCCCTTACCACACCCCTCTCGTGAGCAGGACAGTAGTTCCTGTATGGTAGTCCCTTTCCCATCCCTGGCAGCCTAACAGGGCCCTGCTCCAAGCAGGCTTCCTTTTCTAAATGTTCCACCCTTCCATTCCAGGGTCCTAAGCAAGAATTGAGAGCACCCACAGAAGGTCACCTAGGCCTTAGTCTCCTGTTGAGCATCCTAGAAAGTATGAGTAGTGGCTTTATCTGGAAGGGTCTGTAGGTCTCTGGGATCTCAGTGAGTCTCTCTCTGCTGTCTGAGGACAGTCTGATATCCAGGCAGAGGGACAGATTTTGATCCTTCTAGAAGCCAGTAGGGGAGGTTGAAGTTGCAGATTTGGGGAGTTCCTATTCTGGCCTGCAGGGGGCAATATGCCCCCGATCTTGTGTTGCTCTGTAAAGTTACAGGTGAGGTTTTATTTATTTATTTTTGTTGTTGTTGTTTTTATAGTCATTCATTTGTTTTGCTTTGTCTTTTGTTTTACTGAGACGGAGTTTCTCGGTGTAGCCCTGGCTGTCCTAGAACTCAGTCTGTAGACCAGGCTGGCCACAAACTCTCTTGCTGGTTTGCACAGCAAGTTCCAGGTTAGTCAGAGCTACACAGTTTATCTCAAAAACAAAACAAACAGGCTGGAGAGATGGCTCAGTGGTTAAGATCACTGACTGCTCTTCCAGAGGTTCTGAGTTCAATTCCCAGCAACCACATGGTGGCTCACAACCATCTGTAAGGGGATCTGATGCCCTCTTCTGGTGTGTCTGAAGACAGCTACAGTGTACTCATATACATAAAATAAATAAATAATTTAAAAAAAGAAAAGAAAAAGAAACCCAAAACAAACAAACTCACAAGGCATCCTTTTGCATTTCTTGATATTTTCTGAATACGGCTCTTTATTCTCTTGTGTAGACCATCTGACGTCATTTCCCTGCCTCCTGAATGGTGTCAGTGCTTCCTCAGCACAAGCTGACGGTGATAGTCTCTCTCAGCCTATAGCTGGCTACTTTGTCTAAAAATGTCTTTGTTGCATCTGTGAGGATGTTTTCCTTGGATACTGAACTGCGTTGGTGTGTTAGGCTGGCAGGTTTGCTCTCTCTGTCTGTGTCTGTGTCTGTGTCTGTGTCTTTCTGTCTCTTTCTGTCTCTCTGTCTGTCTCTGTCTCTGCCTCTCTCTCTCTCTCTCTCTCTCTCTCTCTCTCTCTCTCTCTCTCTCTCTGTCTCTCTCTCTCTCTCTCTCTCTCTCTCTCTCTCTCTCTCTCTCTCTCTCTCTCTCTCTGTGTGTGTGTGTGTGTGTGTAGGCCAAAGGACAACCCTGAGTGACACTGAGAGGATATCTAGTTGGTCTGGAACGCACCAGTTTGGCAAGGCTGGCTAGCTAGCACGTCCTGGGAGTCCCTCTGCGTTTGCCTCTGCAACACAGGGATTACAAATGTAACACCGTGCCTACCGGTTTTTCCTCTGGATCTGTAGCTTGAACTCCTCATGTTTGCACATTAAGTATGTTACTAAGCATCTCCCCAGGCCCGTTTTTTTCTGATTACTTTCCTTTGCACTCTGGCTGCTTTGGAATGCCTTTGATGTCAACTTGCTGGAGGCAGATTTGTTGAGACCTTTTTGAAGTGCTGGACAAGTCTGCTCTTCACCCCTGCCAGGCTATCGCAGAACATCATGATCCACCAGCACTCACTCACCACCCTGCAGGGCACATCCCGGTGAGGACTAAGCTGTTTTCTGGGCTCTGGCATGTGATGAGGGTGGCTCTTGTCAAAACTCCTGGTCAACCTGCTTGGGCTTTGCTCTCTTCTCCCTCCACTGGTGTGGGACTTGGGAAAAGGGGCCCAAGAAAGCCTATTTGGCATCTTCTGAACAGTGGCAGGGTGACCTCTGGAAAGACAGCTCCAAGCCAGGAACTCAGTGACCTAGTTTCCTGGTGTTTCCCAGTGGAGGAAGTCAGACTGCAGTGAAGCAGCCATCCAGGTCCTCATTGGCAGAATCCGTTTGTCACTATCTGGCTGCAGAGGGAGATCAGATGCCTGCCCACTGCGAACATGAAGTGTGGAGTGATGGGCATGGTGTTCTCTTATCTGTGTGAAAAAACTCGGGCAGCTGAGCTTGGTTGGGAATATCTGATGCCTGTCTGGATCCTCCCCATCCCCCCACTCCCACCCCCTGCCGCCAGTCTTCCTTTCTGCAACGTCAGAGTCTGAGCAGGAGAGGCGCTGATGAGGAATGCGTGAGGGAGCACATGGCAGGGACCATAAGTCTGACAGGGGGCAGAGAGCCAGATCCCCTCAAGATCTGTGAAGGAGACAAGCTGGGCTCATTACCCATTCCATTTTGCAGAAAGAGACTGGATAGGAGGCTGCCTGCATTGTCCTGCCCGTCAGTGCTACCGTGCTGATCCCTGGCAATTGCAGCCAGACTGCAGCACCCAGGGCCCGAGCCCTGCAGCATCTACGAAGATATCTGTGCCTGCAGATGCACTGGGAGTGTTGGGAGTGTAAATGTGTCTGTTAATGACTCTCCCCTGTGGTCCCCACATTGCCCCACAAATGATTCTGCACTTGGTTGAGATGAAATGCAAACGCCTAGGAAAATTAGAGAAAAGCATTGTAGGACTCTAAAAACCTGCTTATGCTGCAATTTCAAAACAAGCATTAACGGTATTGATCAGGTGTAAGTTTGCTAGACTGAGTTTGAGTTGTGAAGTCAGAGTGTCCTCAGGAGGGAGTTATCTCAAGGGAACCCAGCCCCTCCCTAACACAGGGCAAGGTGAGCAGCTGTTCTGGTGTTAGCTTCTCCAGATGCACAGATCAAAGGAAAGGTCTACACACAAACTCTCATCTCCAGGGAAGCAGGGTACAGCAGAGAGTGGACTATAGGACAGTTGTTAGCATTCCTTCTAGGCTCCGCCCCACAGTTACCTGGCAACAGCCAGGTATGCCTGACTCACTATAAAAGGGGTTGTATGCCTCTTCCCCACTTTCTTACTCTCTTACACTTTCTGTCCCTTCTCTCCCCACTCCCCTCCCCTCCTCCACCTGTTTCTGGCAGGCCTCTAACCTCTCTCTCTCTCTCTCCTCCTCCTCCTCTTCCTCCTCCCTCTCCTTCTCTTCATCCTCCCTCTCTCTCTCTCTCTCCCTCTCTCTCTTCTCTTACTCCTCCCTCTCTCTCCCCTCCTTTTCTTCCTCCTCCTTCTCTCCACTTCTCCTTTCCTCCTTTCACTCTCCTTTCCTCCTCTTCTTCTCCTCTCTCTCTCTTTTCTCCATCTCTACTCCCTCCTCAACTCCCCTCCCCATGCTTTAAATAAACTCTATTCCATATTATAACGGTCCTCATACGGCTGGTCCCTCAGGGGGAAGGGATGTCTCAGCCTGGGCCAGCAGAGGCAACCCCTTCACTTCACCATACTGCACCTCTACAAACACATCCTGGTCTTTCTTTCTTTTTTATAAAACACAGCAATGGTGAGGAGCCAGGCCAGGGCTTCTGTGCAGAGTGGGCACAGCCCTCTTTCTTAGGAACTCTGTTTTCTCTGAAGTTTGATCCCCAGTCAGAACAACATGCACCTTTCCTCTGAGCGTCCTACTGCAGGATCCTGATTGGAGTCTGCACTCTTGTGAACCAATGAGGTTTCAGGCATGGCCGGCTCATCCACATGGAAGCATAATCATGTGATCCCCACCCTCCAACCTGCTATGTTTGCCCCCTTGTTGCTGCCACTCCTCCCCAGGGTGACAGCTGGCAGCAGCTCCAGGCTAACTCCCTGTTTGATCCGAAGCTCCTTTTCTCTTCTGCCTTCTCTTCTTTTTGGGTCTCCCATTCTGAGCCGCATTCTCTCTTAGACTTCATGGTTTGGTGACCCCTGCCAGCTCCAGGCTTAGCACTCAGGGTCTCCCTACCTCTCAGAGAGACCACACTCACCCTCAGCCTAAGTAAAGCTACCCACAAGGGCTGATGCTGTCTCAAGTGACCATGCCCCAAGAATGCCTCATGCTAACCTTGAAGTAGGTGGCCCTGGTGGGTTGTGACCATGTGATCATGTGATTCCAAGGAGACTTCACAGAAGGGGCAGCCACTGGGCTGCATCCTACTTGATCTGTGGGAAGCTCTCTTCCCTGGTCCTAGAAGCAGCTGACACAGACATCCTGTGCTTCTCCATTCTGTTTCTTGCTGCCCAACCTAGTTGGGGTGAGGCAGGAACAGCTCTGAGCTAAGGGCAGCTTAAGTTCTTGTTGACCTCCCTCCCATTCCCTGCCCCTCCCCCCCCCCCCCCCCCCCCCCCCGCAATAGAATCTGCACTCACCCCACTGAAGGGCTGGACCCGGGATGTCTCATCCTATGCACAGTTGACACTGTTCTTCCAGTGATTGGTCTTTCAGGGCTGGCCTCAGCAGAGGGGCAGGTCAATCAAGTGTACAGGCTTTGACTGCCACCTTACATTCTCCTGGTCAGAAGGGGGGTGTGAAACTGTGGTTGCTGAGAACTTGAGGTGAATGTGTCTGTGTGTCTTATGCTTGTGTATGTGTTTGAGAGTGTGTGTCTGTCTGTGAGAGGCTGTGTGTGTGAGAGAGAGAGGCTATGTGTCAGTGTGTGGGGCTGTGTGTGTATGCTTCTGTGTATGTGTCTGAGTGTGTATGTGATTGTGTTTGTGTGTGATGTGTGTGTGTGTGCTTGTGTGTGTGTGAGGCTATGTGTAAGTGTGCGGAGCTGTGTGTGTATGCTTGTGTGTTAGTGTGTTTGTGAGTGATGTGTGTGAGACTGTGTGTGAGTGTGTGTGTGTGTGTGTGTGTGTGTGTGTGAGAGAGAGAGAGAGAGAGAGAGAAAGAGAGAGAAAGAGTTTGTGTATATAAGGCTTTGTGTGTGTGTTTGTGTGATAAGTTAACTTCTAACATAATCTCAGGAAAAGCCCATTGTCTTGGGAGTTACCCCAAACCCAAAACCCTTATAAGATTCTCACTAGGATCTAAACCCCTACTGGAACTTCAAGGACCTGGATCCCTAGGCCCCCAGTCTCCTCTGTGACCCTGCCAGATGCTAAGTTTCATTAAGGCCCTCTTCCGGGGCCTTAACGTCACTAGGACCCCCTCTTAGGATTCTGAACTCTTATGAGCCCCAACTATGAACTCAGTTCCTATTGGAACCCCAGGACCCCAGACCCTGGTAAGGCCCCTTCCCAGGAACACACTCCACTGAGCTCCACTGAGCCTCACTCCCAGGACCCGAACTTCCTCTAGAACCTCCTCTAGGACTCTGAGCCTTTCAGGGATCCTCTCCCAACTCCCATTAGTACCTCCTCCCTATCCTGGCATCCTCTATTCAAGGTGACGAATGGGGAACAGGGTTGGGAGGAAAGACGGGACAATTCAGAGGCCATGCAGTCATGATCCCCTGTAGCGCCACCTTGTGACGACATGTGGGCAGTGCTAGCCTGAGCAGACACCCAGATCTGAAATTAGGCAAAGTGATTAAATATATATTTGCAAGCAGACACGATGGTGCACACCTTTAATCCTAGCACTTGGAAGGCAGATACAGGGGGATCTCTGAGTCTGAGGCCAGCTTGGTTTGCATAGAGATTTCTAGGCCAGCCAAGGCTACAAAATGAGACTTTGTTTCAATTTTTTTTTCTTTTACATTTATTTATTTGTGTGCACATGCACATGGGAAGGTCAGAGGACAGTTCGGGGAGTTGATTCCCCTTCTGTTATGTCTCAGGCTCTCAGACTTGGTTGCAAGCACCTTTACTCACCGAGTCCCACAGTCCTGGCAAATGAGAAGGAGAGGGGTCAGAGATATTTTATATATTCCATATAGGGGCAAACTGAAAAATGTAAGATCCAGCACAGCAGCATCAACAAAGTAAGATGACCCCGTCTGTCTGTGGACTTGCATAGGCTGAGCACTAAAATCTTGTTTGTGAGCCTGCTTCTCCCCTGGGCTAGGGATGCAGCCCTCTGAACCTGGGAACAGCACCCTGGGTTCCCGGTACCCACAGTGCCCAAACACTAGCCAGCCCAAGTTTGATGGAATGAGGGCAGAGGCCAGGGATTCTCTGGGCACCCTGTGGAGTGTAGACCGCCAGCCTAGGTCTCAGTGACTAAGAGAGGCTGTGGCTACTCTGAGGTTCCGTTGCTCAGCTCATCTTTCTGCTGATGGCTTCCTTTCAGACCCTTGACACTGTTGGCTTTAGAGCATCTTTGTAGGTTGGTTCTTCAGGCTTCTGGCTATGCGAAGGGATCCTAAAGGGAGCTGCTCGTCCCCACAGAACAGGTATCTCTAGGCACCCTGTATCTATTGACAGCCTTGTACTTGGACTGGGACCCAGAGCTGTAGGCAGGAAGATGCTGCTTCTCAGGGTTGCTCACAACTTTTGATAAGCTGGCTTTGATAACAGCATTACTAGGAAGAGTGTCCTTAGTAGGACAAACCTGGTGCCCCCACCCTTTGGGGAGAGAGTTGAGTCCCCAGGGATGCTTAAGCCAGCCAGATAAGAGCTCTTACGAGGGATGTGTGCTGTTTATTCTGGGACACCTTCTGATGGTCCTCATGTCTCTAAGTAGGTCCAGCCTCTCTGCAGAGCCAGGTTGAGGTTTCTAGCTGGAGGCCTGTGGCAAGTTGGTGTCATTTTCTGTACTGTATTTTACACACTGTACCAACAAGCTTCTCCATCTCATTGAGACCTTGGGAAATTTCTGCTATCTTTAAGGTTAAAAAAAAATTCTTATTCCAGGGACCTGTTGAAATATTTGAGGGTGAAGGTGCAAGGGCCTGTGGGAAGAATCCACTGCTGGCCGGCCAATCATCTGGTGGGCTGCCCTCCTCTCTCTGCCTTCAGCCTGAAGATCATCATGAGGCCTTTGATTCTTGGGTTCAGGGGAAAATGACTGAGCTGATCCCACTGCGTGCTCTGCCCACTCAGGCAGCCTGGAAGGTGCCGATTCTACATTCGCTGCCTTGAAGATGGAGCAAGTGAAGCCCATCAAAACAAGACAGGTGTCTATTTTTAAAGCAGCTGTGCATGACAGAAAGCCTGCACCCCACCCGCAGGCTGTCCAAATATAGTGTTCCTTCCTGGATCTCCACAAATGCCATCAGAAGCCTCAGGCTCCCTGGATGCTGCTTCCTCTTCATGTAAGGAAGATGTACTTTACATCGCCATGTGGAAACACACCCTCCTGCCCAAACACCCTCTCTGAACTCTGTGGCCTTTGAAAGGAGTGTTCTGGAGCCCAGTGGACTTGATGAGGAACTAGAAGGACAGCTCAAGGGACTGAATCCCAAGCCCGAGGCTCAGCTGTGGCCTTAGGGACACGAAGTTGGGCAGAGACACTTGGCTGTGTTCCTTTCAACTTTAGCAATGACCATTTAATCTTCCCAGCCCTGCCCTGTCAGCAGCCTTATTGCTGGGGATGACCCATATCTAGGGGACACGCAGCCTGACACAGCAGGTATGAGATAGAGAGAGGCTGGATGCTCACACCTCTCTCCAAGCAAGCTGAATCCCCACTCCCATAGTGGCAGTCTGCTATGGAGGGGAACCTGTGATCATGCTGACACACGCTTCCTTTCCTCCCTGCTAAGCCTTGGGGGCTGCACACATGCTAGGACTCTAGAATGTTCCTTTGTATCTTGAGGGGTGTGCCGAACTGGTCCCTTCCAGTGAGGAATGTGTTGCTGGCTCCTCATTCTTTCCTTCCTAGTTGTGAGGGTCTGTGAGCAGCAGCAGCAGCAGCAGCAGCAGCAGCAGCAGCAGCAGCAGCAGCAGCACTAGATTGGAGGGGTTCTGACCCTGCTGCACACAGGGACCTATCCTCCAGTCGCATGGCAGGCAAGGCTTTATCACTGGAAAAGGAGTCTCCCAGATCTCTGGTGACACAGAACACATACAGACATTCCCTTTTGGTCTGGACAGTGTAGAGGCCTCCATCCTAGGGGAGCTGCCCCTGACTACTCCACCATCTCGAGACAGTATGTGGATCATATTTTTGTGTGTGGTAGTGGTGTGTGTATGTGTGTATGTGTATGGCATAGTGTGTGTTTATGGTGTAGTGTGTGCATGATGTGTATATAGTGTAGTGTGTGTGTTTGTGTGTATGTATGTAGTGTGGTGTGTGTGCATGGTGTAGTATGTGTATATGGTATAGTATGTTGGTATCTGTGTGTGTGGGTATGGTATGTGCATGTGTGTGCATGGTGTGTGTGTGTATAGTATAGTATAGTATGTATATTCAAAGTATGTTGGTATCTGTGTGTGTGTGGTATAGTATGGTGTGTGTGTGGTGTGATGTGTGTGTGTATTGTGTGTCATGTATGTGTATGTGTGTGGTGTATGTGTATGGTGTGGTGTGTGTATGTGTGTGTGTATGGTGTGGTGTGTGTATGTGTATGGTGTGGTGTGTGTGGTATAGTGTGTGGTGTGTGCATGTGTATGGTGTGGTGTGTGTATGTGTATGGTGTGTGTGTATGGTGGGACGTGTGTATGTGTATAGTGTGGTGTGTGTATGTGTGTGTGTATGGTGTGGTGTGTGTATGTGTGTGGTGTGTGTATGTGTGTGTGTTGTACGAGTAGTGCATGCACATATGACCTCAGGAGGATGTTTGTGTCCATCCACCATTGCTCTTCCACTGAACTGGAAGCCACTTCAGGTAGTCTAGCACATGCAGATGTGCCCAGCTTTCTACGTGGGTACTGGGGATTCAAACTCAAGCCCTTATGTTTGCCCAGAAAGCATTTTTATCCACACAGCCATCTTCCCAGCACCGTCTTCCTCTCTTTGACATCCAAACCCAGGTGGGTTGTTATGGCGAGTAAGAAGTGGTCTGGGGAGGCTGTGGCTTCTATTTCGGGGGAATACTGTCTCCAGGATTGGAGTTTCTATGCCTTCCCTCCCCTTCTGATAAACAGGGCCCCGTCTGTGCCGACTTAATTGGGCACAGCTGAGTCCTAGTTCTCCAGGGCCTTCGGGGGTAGTAAGACCCTGTGGAATTGTCCCATCTTTAGTGATGTTGGCTGACCAGAATCTTAGAATCATAGAACAGCCACTTAATCATATGCCAGATTGGAAAATGCCACATTATTATTTATGAAGAGCCTAATAATACAGTGCAGTCTTCACAGGCAGCAGGGTAGAAAGTTACTTTTTAAATAGCATGTTTTAATTGGCTACTGGTAGAAAAAGGGCAAAATAAATACCCCCCTCCACATTCTCTTTTGGTGGCGGGGAGTGTGGAGAGGGTGGGGTGGATGGGAAGGGCTACCTCAGCGTTCCACAGTGGGGTCTCTCATGGTGGACCTGGCTTTTGCTCTAGGCAAGCTTGTGCTCTGGAATTGGCTATTTGCATGTACCAGAGATAAGCAGAGAGGCGGAGGTAAACCATAGAGTGCAAATCCCCAAACAAGGGCTGAGGCCATGGGCTGGGGGCCAAGCAATTGTGTCAGGAACGACTTTAACACTGTTTGGTTTGAGAGTCAAACTTCGTAGTTAGGAATGAAATGAGAACAAGGGAAGGAAGCAGGTTGAGGCTAGATGAGACCTAAGTGTTGTCCCACCCACAAGCCCAGGTTCTGGTTGCAGAGCCTTGTCCAGGCAAGCTGATGGTAGGGACACCGGACATGCATATCTATGTGTGCGACAGAACCTGCCTTCTGGCTTTGCTGTGCTTTCCCTGGGGGAGGGACTGTGTCTGGCTTCCTAGTGTGGAGAGTTACTTAGTTTTGTCTCTTTGTGTACTGATGTGGACAAGCAGACCATCTGATCCAGATGGGAGTGTGTGTGTGCGTGTGGGTGTGCGCAGGGTTCCAAAGCCTGGCCATAGGAGGACACAGTTCCCGTCCTGTGATAAGATGGCTTCCGTCATCTCAGCCATGAGGGCTATCTGACTTCCCAGGGTATCCCCCTAACAGAGAGGAGAGAAAGCCCAAGGACTCAGTGGACCCAAATAAGTTGACGGTTGGCTAGGCAGAGCCGCTGTTGAGATCCTGGGCCTTCATCTTTAGTCTGTCCTTTCTTTCCTCACAACCCTGTAAGCCAGGGTCAGAGCAGTGGGTGCTCTGTGTGGGTTTTGTTGTTTTGTTTTTTGTCTTTTTTTTCTGTCTGTCCCTCTAGTGGCTGCATAGCGAAACTGGAATCTTGCGGCTTGATGACCAGAGACTCCTCCTAAACCCAGGTGTTAAGCATGTCTTGTAAAGATACAGCGTGGAGCCGTGGAACTATGGAGAGTACCAACCTCAGGTGTGATGTCCCAAGTGAGCAGACATACTCAGCAAAGGCGTCCGGGATGCCTTGCGGATGCCGCAGGAGTGGGCACAGTAAGTGAAGCCCCACCTCAACACTCGTATCTAAAACTAGAGGGAACAGGAGTCAATTCAATTGCTGTTCTGTTTTTTGGTCAACTTTGAGAGAAATGAACTCCTAGGTAGTACAAATCCAGAGTTGATACCATTGCTGGCACCTCCCTGCCTGCCTCTTCCTCCTAAGACAGCCTCACGTGTCTCGGGCTGGCCTAGAATTTGGCATGTAGCTGTGAGTGAACATCTAATCTTTTCTTTATTTCCTAAGTGCTGGTGTTACAAGAGTGACCACCACGTCCAGTTCATGTGGGAACGGAACCCAGCATGCTGGGAGAACACTCCACCAACAGAACCACATCCTTAGGCCTTGTATTTCTCTTGAACACTCATATCCTAGTGTGTCTTTCTGTGTAAGGGTGTGTGCATGAGTGTGGATGATCAAAAAGGCTAGGAGAGGGCATCAGATCTCTCGGAGCCAGAGTTTCAGGTGGTTGTAAGCCTCCTGAAGGGTGCCTGGAACTGAACTTGGATTCTTTGCAAGAACAGCAAGCGCTGCGTACTGCTAACATGTCCTCTGAGCAACCATTTCTCTAGTTCTTGTACTATTTCTTTGCCACATAAACCTAGGAACCAAATACCGAGGAACCCCAGCACCTGGGCTTTATGTACTTTGTAGTTTGGTGTTTGAGGGTCTGGTGTGTCTTCGGGGAGAAGGGATACAGGGGAGAGTGAAGAATGAGATCCAAGAGGAAGGGTAGCTGGGGCTGCCTTGGTCCTGAGCTGCAACTCAGTCTGTCATGACAGTGGCTCCTACATATGAGATGTGCTCCAGTCTGAACACCAACAGCGTAGCTGTTCTCTCTGCGGTGATGTTTTGGTAAAAGACAGCGATGCCTTACAATGTGGTCAATATCAGCCTCTGCCTTCTCCGGGGACAAAGGCATAGAATCTTCTGGGGCACTGATAGTAAGATGAGCAGACAGGTGCTCCAGGGGCAGAGACAGGAAGCAGCAGCCAGTGCTGTCCCCTCCTGATGGCCAGACTGCTTGAGATGCAGACATATTCTCTCTGAGTCATTTTCCATGCAGGCGACACTAACTGGGAATGTCAGAGGGGAGGAAAGTTGTTTGTTAGCTTGTCATACCTTATGGCTAATTATTTAATTACTGTAATTTAAACTTTTACCCGATTTAGCATCAAAACATAAAAATCTTGTGATTGCAGAGTTAGAAGGTAATAATGTAATTAACTTGTTTAGGGTAACATATTAACTTGGTTGATTGCGTGGCATCTATCCCGTAGGAAAATCATGTGGAGGAGGTGTGAGGAGATGGCGGAAGAAACCCAGGGCACTAGAATGCAGAGCTCTAATGCCCTGTGCAGACAGAGCCCGTGTTCCTGTCTTTCCACGCAGTCTGCATACAACACAAGGCCCGCGCCGGGCAGTGGTGGTGCACGCCTTTAATCCCAGCACTTGGGAGGCAGAGGCAGGCGAATTTCTGAGTTCGAGGCCAGCCTGGTCTACAGAGTGAGTTCCAGGACAGCCAGGACTATACAGAGAAACCCTGTCTCAAAAATACAAAAAAATAAACAAGTGTGGGACCCTCATCCCCCACCCCAGGCCCTGTCTCCTTCATGTCTATGTTGTTCTACAGGCCTTTGTCCTCCTAGTTTAGACTTGCTGCCAAACACATTCTGAAGCTCTAAGCCTTGTCTCTAGCTTGAGAGTAAACCTTTGCGTACCCTGAATCCAGATGCCTCCTAGGAGCCTGGAGCTTGGGCTGCAGGCACGAACGTCTGTGCTGTTGTCTGGAGATCTCCGAGGAGCTGGAGAACCAGAGAAAGACACCTGGGCCCCCTGTCTCTGAGCACAAGATGTGGAAGAGGAGAGGTCAAGAGGAGGAAGAGAACTGGGGAGATGTTGGGGGTGGGTTTAAGGCAAGTCCAGGAGAACTTGGGTCTCATTATCCAGTGCTGAAAGGAAGTGGAGGTTGAGGACTGCCTGCTAGGTCAATTGCTGTGGTCACTGGGGCCAAGACCACAGTCAGCATCACCGCCATCTGCTGCAGGGTTAGTTTATCGCTTGTATAACGTTAACTGAGTATAATAGCCCTGTCCATCCTGGAACTTGCTGGTCTCAAATTCACAGGGATCCACCTGCCTCTGTCTCTAAAGTGCTGCAATTAAAGGTGTAAACCACCATGCCTGTTACCGCTGGTGTGAAGGGCAGTATGGTCGGTCACAGGGCGGGTCAGCTAACATGACCCCTCCTCCAGTTGCTATGACTGGCTAGCCTAACCAACTCAAAAACCCAAGGATGGAGTCCGAGATGTACAGCACAGGGGTGTCAGTGTTCTAGGCCCAGAGCACACAGCAGTGCAGGCATAAGACTGGGCACCCAGGAATTCAACCCCTGCTTTGAGATCAGAAGCTCATCAAGACCAGACAATGCATCAGTCTGGACATGGGCTTGGTTCCCTGTCCCTCCCAGTGCCTCTAAGAGACACTGGAATACAGAACTCCTTGGGGGTGATCCCTAACAGGAGAGCAGCTGAGCCCTCATCTGGGGGTACCTGGATGCCATTTCTACTCCCAGGCCCTGCTCCCCATACACTGACTGACACAGCCCCACTTATTATGTAAGCCTGATAAGTCTGGATTTCTGGTAGGCTTCATCTTCCATGCAGCCACGGGCCAGCTTAGAAAATAAGAAGTGGAGGCTGGGGAGTGGTGGGAAGATGGCTTTGTGGTTTGGAAGAGCACTGTGTGCTCTTCCAAAGAACCAGGATTCAATTCTCAGCTCCCAGTTGATGGCTCACAACCATTTGTATGTAAATCCAGTGGATCCAGCATCCACTTCTGGCCTCTGTAGGCTCAAGGCACGCAAGCGGTGTACTGACATACACACAGACCAAAACAACAAACAAACCACACACATAGAATAATAGTTAAAATTCTTTTGAAAAGAAAATAAGGACATAAAATAAAGTCTCCAGTGGAGACCAGGGACCCCAGCAGTAAAGAGATTTTGAATACTGGGGACATGAGGACATTTGGTGGACGGTTACCTAGGTAATTAGATTTCCACCTATGCTAGAGGGACCTGTATTAGTGGTGTCCAGTTTAAAGCAGATTCTGTCAGATTTCCAGCCTGCACACAGTGCAGGGTACGGTGGATTTGGGCTTCCCTGGAGGGTTTGTGTCCTTTCTGTGGTTTAGACGGTGAGGACTTGCCTGTTTGTCCACTTGTGTACCCCTCCCCCAGACTTGCTGGAAAAGGAAGCAAGCTCCCCACAGGGACTTTGGTCTCTCTACGAGGATCCCACTATGCCAGTGGGCAACTCAGCCTCAGACCTCAAGACAGTCAGAAACCCACTCAGCCAGGAGGCTGGTGACCATCCACAGGAAGGAAACCTGAGTTGCAGGAAGTTCAGAGTCAGTTTTAGTGAGAAGCAAGTCCTGTGTTAAGGAACACCAGACTGGAAGGGGCTGTGTCTCTCAGGTAACTATGGAAACAGAGGAAGCCATTTGATTGGCTGCAGCCTTTTTGACTCCTAGGTTGCCCTCGCTCATTGGATCATGGACTAGCAGAGGGGAGGGAGTTTCTAAACCAAAACTGCTCAAGAATTTTTGCTTTGTCGGCAAATCCATCATGAGAGACCCCTCAGGAGCCGGTTTGGTCTCTTCTATATCCATTTACAGGAAAGTGAGGGAGTAAAGCCCTGGAAGGACGTGGAAAGGGGGACAGGACTTCTTGGGGCTCCTGCCTTGAGGTAGATGTGGGTTACTGTAGTCCATCTCCCGCGTCCCGCGACCCCTGCTGTGTGAATGGGGGAGGCATGAGCCCAGGCTGGGTGTCCCTTTAAGCAGGTTGGGGCCACTGGGCAGTTCCTATGGAATCCCCACCTAGGGGGCTGCACTCTAGGACTGCCTGTCTCCTCCCTGAAGGTGACACAGGGTTTCCTCAGGCAGAAAGTTGATGTGCGCTCCCAGACATCCTCTGTACTGGGAGGAGATTCCCATCTTGTCTTCTGTACGTTCATTGTACCATCTATCTCCTTGTCTCCTCGATGGATGCTCCACCGGGCCCTTTGGAGGTGCAGGTCTTCTGAGTCCTCTATCATGCTGTGTAGACAAGGATCTCTCTCTCTCTCTCTCTCTCTCTCTCTCTCTCTCTCTCTCTCTCTCTCTCTCAAAAAAGATTTATTTATTTATTTTATGCATATAAGTACACTTCCATTGCTGTCTTCAGACACACCAGAAGAGGGCACCAGACCCCATTACAGATGGTTGTGAGCCACCATGTTGTGGCTGGGAATTGAACTCAGGACCTCTGGAAGAGCTTTTTGTGCTCTCAACTGATGAGCCATCGCTCCAGCCCCCAAGGACTCCAGCCCCAAGGACACCCATCTCAAGGCCGCATTCCCTTCTTCCCTTTTCATCTCATGGTTGCTCAACCTTCCTTCTCTATCTCTCTTCCTCCCTCCCTTCCCTTTTCTTTCTTTCTTTCTCTCTTTGTTTCTCTCTTTCTTTGTTTATTCCTTTTTTCTTTTTTCTGTTTTTTTTTTTTGTTTCTTTCTTTCATTCAAGAATGGGTCTCACTATGTAACCCTGGCTAAACTGAAACTCATTATGTAGAACAGGTTTGCTTCAAACTCATAGAAATCTGCTTCCTGAGTCCCCTGGGGTTAAAAGTGTGTGCCACCATGCCCAACTTCTATATCTTTTCTTGGCCTTGATCTTGTCTCCATCTTGGCCCAGTTGACTGTTCTATTACCTCAGAGTCCCACAAACACTTGTCCCTTGAGTCTCCATGGCACTGATAGTCTGTGCTCCATGCAGAGCCTTGCCAAGTTACAGAAGCTAACTTCAGGAAGGGCAGAGAGGGCAGCTTCCTGAGAATCGTGGGGCTGTCGCTGACAGCCCACGGGGGCTCTGAGCTTCCCAAGGCTTCAAGAGGCAATTTAATTATAAATGTTTCCCTAAATGTCAGCTCTACCACAAGCTTGACAGACAGACACTTAGGCTTTTGATATCTCCCGTTCAACTGGTGCTGTGGGTAGATAGGATGATCCCGGAGGTACCTGAAGGGCCTGGATTTTGGATGAGATCATGATTGGGCTGCCCTTGGGACCTTGCTGGCACTCCAAGGTTTTTCCCCTTTCTGGCTTAGGGCATTTGACTCTTACATAAGAAGTGGTGCCACCAGGGGCTCAGGCTAAGTGGGAGAGCTACCTCCTCCTGCCAATGGGTTTATTTCTTTGTCACAAACACTGACACACATTAAGAAAGGTCACCAAGTTCAGGAAAAGGCAGCAATGCGGGTCCGTGTTCTGGACAGGCCTTTGCAGAGTAAGGGACAAGAGATGAGAGACACGGAGCCCAGAGCATGAAAGACCCAGAGAGAAGCAGGGGTAAGTGGAGCAGAGACCATAGTGGCCATGGCTGCATTTTCATCCTCCCTCACGGAGCTAGTGTCTGTAGCCCCAAGGTATGAGATGTGTGTGTTCTGTTGGTCTCTCAAAAGGCGCTGCCTTCTGATGTCTAGAAACATTTAAGGATTGGGCCAAGGTCCATAGCAGTACCTAGGACCAGAGTCCAGGGGCCAAAACTCTGGTGTGGCGTCCCCTGAGGGCTAGCTCTGTTCTGTCCTTTGTGTGGGAAAGGTGCCGCTCATCTCATTGACTTTTCTCTGGTTCCTTGAACACTCAGATGGCTCCATCTCCTGCTGCTCTTTTAGGGCTGAATCTATGCATTTTGATTTCATTATTGCACCCTGCTGTGGCTGGAGTAGAGGGAAGAGACTGCATGAAGACAGCTATGCAGTCCTGCTGGGACATTCCTTCAGCTAGGATGAATGGCCTAGGGAGACCAGTCCAAGCATCATGGGCCACCTACAGCAACCACACACCCTCTAAGCACTGCCTCCTCCCCAGCCTGGGTCCCATTAGGCAGGTCCTCCCTGGAGCATGCTTTGTCCAGCATCATTGAAAGGGTGATCTATTTTGTTTGTGAAAAGCTGATTATCATAGATAAATAAATCTAATTAGTCTCATTTGCTGACACACAAGCCTTTAATTGAAAGCTGGATAATTTGCATATGCAAATGAAACAGCCAGGCATCCCTTCCCCCCACGCCAGACTTAACCTGATTCCTCCAGAGACAAATAATTCTGTTTCAGGAGAGAATATGATGTATTAATTCATACGCAAACAGCTTCATTTAGAATCGGTGGCTGTGTTTGTTTACATGAAGTGATGGCTGGTGGAGCCAGAGTAAACTTGCTGAAGAAACAAATGACTCTAAGGGAAATCTCCGTGAGCTTCCGCTGTGGGGTGGTCCCTGAATCAGGGGCTTCTTCAGTCCTCAGGATGGCAGCTACCAGCACAGAGGCCACAGTTATGATCCCACTTTGCTGGAAGCTCTGGCCCCCTGGTAGGCCAGGTGAGTACCAATAGGTCTTGTGTCCCCCCTGTATTTGTTCCCTGCCCATCCCCTGCTGGCAACTGATGGAGCGGGTACAGCCACTGCCTGGCAGGTTGGTGGTCATTGACGGCTTACAGTGAGGCTCCACATATGTGGGGTGTTTTCCCTCAGGCTGTGAGCAGCAGACTGTGGAGTTTGCCAGCAGTGTCTGCTCCTTCCAGGTGTAGTGTTCAGTGCTGGGGAAGGCTGAGCCACTGGGCCCCAACTAC
Organism: Arvicanthis niloticus; assembly: GCF_011762505.2. NCBI lineage: Eukaryota > Metazoa > Chordata > Mammalia > Rodentia > Muridae > Arvicanthis > Arvicanthis niloticus. The sequence goes on from NC_047659.1 coordinate 146,966,788, forward strand.
TGACTTCATACAGCTGTGGCCAGGGACAGCTGCCTCTTCTTTTTTACAGGTCTCCTGCACCAGCAACTCGGGACAAGCCTGAGGTGTTGGGCTCTGTGGAGGAGCTCCCTACACCTGCTCTTGGCTAAACCCACAGATTCCAGAACACAAGTGACAAGGGTACCCTCTGAGTCTCGTTTATAGGGCTACGGCCTGCAAGAATACTTTGGGGGCCTTGGCCAGTGATGTAAGAACAGAGACCTACATCTCCAGCAGGGCCAAGGTCTAAGTGCTAGGTGCCTATCCTCCCTGGGCAGTGGGTGGCATAGCCTTTTGTGTGTGTTTTCTCCTTCCTTGGGCCTGAGGGGTGCGGTCACATGGGCTGCTCTGAGAAGGCCTAGTGTGAGAAATTTGGCTCCTGTGGAAGAAGGATGATGGTATTCCCTGCCTACTAGAGGGCCCTTCAGGCTGTCTGTCACCCTAGCAACTGGCTCATGAAGCAAGGGATCTGATACTGCCCTAGATCGCCCCTGAGGTCCCCTCCCTTTCCTCTCTGGGCTAGGCTAGCCAGCAGAGGGCAGCAGTGGGCCAGCTACAGGCGTGGAGGAAGGGATTGGTGAGCCTGGAGAGAAGTTATGCCTTAAATTCTGGGGTCTTTGTGTGTTCCCCAAAGCCCTGTAGGGGATGACTGCAAGTGGGTGATAACCATTAACTGTGTGTCCGCATCGGTGAGAGGTAGCATCACCATCACAGCAGTGGGCCCCCGTACACGGAGTGTTCTTCTGCCCTTGGCCGGTAGAGAGCTCATTATCAGCCCCAGTCTCTGAAGACAAGGTCTCTGTCCATTCTCAGCCTCAGATCATGATAAGCCCAAAAGGGACTCAGCTGTTAGGATTCCCAGTTCTAACTCTCTCCTTTATCTACTGGCTCAGTGATTCATCCATTCACTAAGTCGTCTGCTTATGCACACACATTCATCCAGACAATCATTCATTCATTCAACACACACCAACAGGAAGGTGTATCTTTTTGCTTGTTTGTTTGTTTGTTTGTTTGTTAGCTTGTTTGTTTTTCGAGACAGGGTTTCTCTGTGTAGCCCTGGCTGTCCTGGAACTCACTCTGTAGACCAGGCTGGCCTCGAACTCAGAAATCTGCCTGCCTCTGCCTCCCAAGTGCTGGGATTAAAGGCGAGCGCCACCACTGCCTGGCAACGTGTATCTTTTTGATCCTGTGAAGGAAGTATCTGCAGTTTTAAAAACCAGGATTCCAGCTCTTCCCGGGCCCAAGCAGTCCTCCAAGGCTCGAGCTACAATGTTTCCTTTGGCTTCAGTCTCCGGCTCATTTACTCTCTGAAGTTTCTTTCTCTGCTTTGTGGTTGACCTCCATCATCATTACAGGAAGACAAAACATCCCCGTAGCTTTTGTCAGCTCAAGGACTTCATCTGGTGTCCAGGGAGAGACAAGGAGGCAGTACGTATGCGCATCGTTACTCACACTGAGCAAGTTCTCGTGAGGACGTCGACGGCTCTAACATTCTAACTGTCCTTGTCATCATGGGCTGGGACAGAGTTCTTGTACAGCTTATCAGGACCTGGAATATAGGCTTTGGACCCAAACCTTTTCTGTGTCCCAGCCCTCATGGATCTTTGGGAATGAGGACTGAGAGCTGTGTGTACACATACTCATGTATGTCTGTGCGGCGTGCACATACTCTGTGCATATTCTTACATACATTGGCAGGGCCTGGTCCTGGGTGGCTAGTGTGGAAGGCCAGGCTGTTACAGTTGAGCCATAGCAACTAGTTTGTAGCCAGCTTAGTGGCCTGTCCACATCCTCAGCCTCCCTTGTTTTCCACAAGTGACTCAGTAGACCCTCCCCACTTCAGGACCACCACTGGTTGTACCCTCTCCATTGTAGCTGAACCTGGCAGGCTCATCCAGACCTTTGTGTAGAAGCTAGATATGCATCTACAGGATTTTAGAGAGCAGGAGGCCATTCACGTGCATGTTGGGCTCAGCTCCTTTCTTCCTAGGCAGAAGCTGTTTTAGGGAGTGTGTGGAGCCCGACAGCAGTGATTCAGTTGTTCAGATGGAGGCGTGTTTGTGTCTCCAGGACAGATGTGATCTGGAGTGTGGATGAAGTGAGTATGTGCATTTGGGGTGTTGTGTGCGAGAAGGTGAGAAGGTAGATACACGAAGTATAACAAAAGTTACATTTTATTATGCTGAGGGTCATCACACAATGCTCGCACTCTAGATTCCTAACTGCTGTTCTCCCCAAGGCTGCTCACCTCTTAGCTGGAGGTCAGGCCCGATCTCTAACAGTAGTTTCTGATTTGAGGGTCAAGATCCTGGGGGAGACTCTCCAACCTCAGGGCAGATCAAGGTGCCGTCTCTCCAGATGTGCAGAGCAGAGCACTGCTCTTGGTCTGTCTTATATACTGTCCAGTGGGCACCACGGGGTTCTAGGGCTGTGTCTGGTTACCTTAAGTGACGATATCACTGGGTTCTGGTTATCAGGTATAGCCTTGGATATGCTGGGGTTCCTGACAAAGCTATTTTTACATGTCTAAAAGGCATTTAAAAAAAAAAAAAAGACAAACCTTTGTAGCTTGTGGCAACACTGTCCTGGTCTTTCTTTCTGAGTGGGTTCTGCTCCAATGAGGATATTCTTGATGTTAGTGGCTCCTCATGTTTATCTGGTTCCTGGAAAAAAGAGTTTAAGAATGTGTCACTGGAGCCAGACAGTGGTCGAGCACGCTTTTAATCCCAGCACTTGAGAGGCAGATACAGGTGGATCTCTGAGTTCAAGGCCAGGCTGGTCTACAGCATGAAGTCCAGGACATCCAGGACTACACAGAGAAACCCTGTCTATAAATAGATGATTAGATGACAGATAGATAGATAGATAGATAGATAGATAGATAGATAGATAGATAGACAGACAGACAGACAGAATGTGGGTGTTGACATCAGAGGCTCACCTGGTGGAGTTAGGCCTAGCTCATTTGGTTAGGGGAACTGGGGCCATGTTTGTGGCATTCTGGGAAGGTTGGGGCGGGGGTAGCGGCATCAGGTCTGGCTGTATGATCTCTTCAGCATGCCAATGAGTACCCTATGAATGTTCTGGAGGTAGTCCAGCTCCTAAGCCCAATGAATTCTTGCATCACTAAGGGGTCTTGATCCTCGAAAGCTTGACAAGATCATCTGAGCTCACAGTGGCAAGGAGCATGCCAGGGCTTCTTCCAGATGGCATTTTGTGAAGTGAGGGAAGGTCATAGCTTTCGATAGCCTGGGACAGAGGTGATTTTAAAGACCAGTTGGGATCTTAAAGTTGGGAAGCTAAGTCCATCACAGCCAGTGGACAGCCAGTGACCTTCTTCTCTCAGACTCTTCAGTGGAGCCATCGAGCACTTTTGCAAAGAACGAATTGTTCCTTCCCAAGTGACTTGTGGCTTATGCTTGTTTGGAGGGATGGATGGATGGATGGATGGATGGATGGATGGATGGATTGACAGATAGAGAGACAGACAGGTCACATTCTGTTCACCCTTCCCATCCCTGGGCCATTAGAGAAATAATCTGGAGCCTCCTTGTCCTGTTGTCTGGTCCCCACCATGAAGTAGCACAGATAACGAAGTCAGGTGGGGCACATCACACAGATAGGAACACTTCCTGCCTCAGGGCTCTGGAGAAACTGGGGTCTGAGCTGCATGTAAGATTTCCTGGAATAGGTGAATGCATCAGCCCAGGGTGAGCTCATGTATGGGGGTGAGGGGTTCTTTGGTCTGAGACATAGCCCAGTCTGGCCAGGCATGACATGTCATGGCCTCATGACAGGTTACTCTGCTGTCTGTGGTCCTTTGCAGACAGCCTGTCTGGCTGAGGTGCTTACAGTTGGGGGCCTTTGTGAGAAGAGAAAATGAGCAACAACTGGGTGGTAACTGAGGGTCCAGGGGGTTGCAGGAAACTCTCTGGGGTTCCTAGAACCAGCCTAGCTCAGTGTTGCCCAGTTCATTCTCATGATGATTCAAATGGTACACACTCCTCCAGACTCTTGCTTCCCCAAATGGAGACTGTCTCCCAACCCCTAAATCTGCTGTCAGACAATGGAATCCACCATTCTATTCAGGTGCAATGGATCTGACCACTCTGGGGGCCTCCCATGTAGGACTCAGACTGCACTTACCCTTCTGTGACTGGCTTACCTCATTCAGCACAATGCTCTCGGGTTTACCCTGATTGCAGTGGGTCTCAGAACTCCCTTTCTGAGACTGAATCATCTTCCATTGTGTGGATAGAGCCCATTTTGCCTCTGCATTCACTTGCCTGTGGAACCCTGCTGCTTCACTTACTTCCACGTTTCGTGTGCTGTCAGGAGCCGAAGCTTGAAAATACTTCCTCGAGGACCCTGCTCTCAGTTGTTTCTGGTTCTACCCTGAAGTGGAATTGCTTCCATTTTTATACTTTTTTAATTCTGGGGGGAGGAAACCTCCATACTGCCTTCCACTGTGGCTGCAGCATTTTAAATCTTGGCTAGTACCCAGACACCTCTCCAGACTTTTGGTGGTCACCATCTATGAGGGTGGAGGTCACATCTTGTAGAGGCTTTGGGTGCATTCATTTCTTAGGGGTGAGGGACGGGCATCGTCTCGTGAGTTTCCCCCACGGCTGTCTACTCAAGTTCTTTCTATATTGCAGCTGTTCCTATAACGTGGAAGATGTGGCTCTGCTCTTGTCATGTTGATAGCATCTTTTTATCCTTTATTTTCCTTTCCTTGAGCTAGTGTCTCACTATGTAGCCTGGCTCACCCCCCCCCACTTCAGTTTCCGTGATACTGGAATCACCAGTGTAAGTGCCTGTGCACGCAATGTCGGACTGGACACAGAATTTGTGTGTTTTGTTATCTATGCCTTTGGCATCTTCTTTAAGAAACGGCAGTCAAATTCAGCACTGTGAGGTGTCTCCTAGGCATTTTACTTTATTTCTGGGAATAAACAGCTCATCCCACATTGGAAGAAACTAAGAGGGAACCCCAGTCATAGTGAAAGACATCAGGACTGTAAAGCCCATGGGTCTGAATTAGCTTCTGTAACCCTAAGCAGAGAAATAAAGGCTAGGCTCCTAGCAGCCAAGAGAGGTGCGGTGGGAGTAGGAACAGAAGTTTCTGGAAGATCAGTGAGGAATTAAAGCTAGTTTTCAGGAACTCTCCCACCTAAACCCAGGGAAGTCAAGGACTGTCTTAGTTAAGGTTTTACTGCTGTGAACAAGCACCATGACCAAGGTAAGTCTTATAAGGACAACGTTTAATTGGGGCTGTCTTCAGAGGTTCAGTCCATTATCATCAAGGTGGGAACATGACAGCATCCAGGCAGGCATGGTGCAGGCAGAGCTGAGAGTTCAACATCTTCATCTGAAGGCTGCTAGTGTAAGACTGGCTTCCAGGCAGCTAGGATAAGGGTCTTAAAGCCCACTCCCACAGTTCACACCTGCTCCAACAAGGCCACACCTACTCCAAAAGGGCTATACTTTCTAATAGTGCTGCTCCCTGGGCTGAGCATATGCAAACCATCATAAGGACCTACCTCATTTACCACTCAGTGGCTGTCAGCCTGTATGTGGCCCAGCTTTCTACTAAACAGAAGGGAGATCCCACACCTGTACTGAACAGGGAGGACTTCCAGGCCTGCACTGGGCAGGGAGGACTTCCAGACCTGCACTGGGCAGGGAGAACTTCCAGACCTGCACTGGGCAGGGAGGACTTCCAGACTTGCACTGGGCAGGGAGGACTTCCAGGGCTTGTACTGGCAACTAGACACCAATGCTGTTTCCTTAATGTTTCCACCATGTTAAATGATGCAGGGAGGACTTCCAGGGCTTGTACTGGGCAGGGAGGACTTCCAGACCTGCACTGGACAGGGAGGACTTCCAGACCTGCACTGGGCAGAGAGGACTTCCAGACTTGCATTGGGCAGGGAGGACTTGCAGACCTGCACTGGGCAGGGAAGACTTCCAGGGCTGGCAACTAGACACCAATGCTGTTTCCTTAGTGTTTCCACCATGTTAAATGATGCTGAGTTTAGCAGCTAGAAGAAACGTTAAGTACTTTATCTGCTTTCCAAATATACAGCCACCTAGTGGTATAACCAGAGACATTTTCTCACCCAGAACCATTTCTTGAGCAGATTCAGTTTTCCAAATTAAAGTCCACAGTTCCCACTGCCAACTCTGTGTTTATGATGTCCACCCTGGGGTAGTTGGGCGACTCACCTGTCTATCACAAGAGGGAGGAACAACCAATTTATGAAAAAGCCACACTGAAAAAATATTCCAAGGGCCAGCTGTATGGCCAGATCAGGGAGAAGTCAGGCCATGTCAGGAATTCAGGACAGCATCAGCTCCATCCCTGACATCTAATTCCCCTGCAGCATCTGGAACACAAAGGAGAGAGGTGACCTAGGTTTGAAGCCTGTCCATGTTTTCCTTCTGTGCCTCTACAGTGTGTATGTGTCCTCTACTGTTGGAAGCATAATCTCTTACCCTACAGAGATAGTGCTATCTCAGCAGGAAGCATTGGAGTGCCAGACATGGTGGCCACCAGGACCAAGGTGCCCAGTGCTGTCGTGCACTTTGTAGTCATGGAAGCTCTGTGTTCTCCTCCACTCATGCCTGGGTCCAGTCTTGCAAGGTGACTATTCTCTTGGGTCCACCCCTCTGTCACTAGTAATGGTTAGCTGAGGCTGGAGAAGGTTTATGGCAATCGTGGAATGGGGAAGTTCTGCAGCCTGGGCTCTGATTCCTTCCCTGGATGTCAGAAAGCAAAACAACTCAGAAATCCTTAACCATTTGCAAGCTGTGATTTTCATGAATTAAAAAAAAATCTTCAGTAGTCTGGAGTCTGTATACAAAATCCTGCCACTAGCAGGAAGAGGAAGGCATATACACTCACCTGGGGGCCCAACCTGAGGCTAGCCCTGGTTTTTATGTTCCTATGCAGGCAAAGGGTGGCACAGAAGACATGACGGTTACACTGATGTCCTCCTTGAGGCCTGCCTGCTGGAAGCCGTGGCAGCTCACTTGGCCCTTTTGCCTTTGTGGCTTCTTTGGTGCCTGACAAGTCAGAAATAGCCAGTCTCTGAGAGGCAGGCAGGTGTGTTACACTCTTGACCACACATATAACCAGCACACGAAGGCTCTCCTTAAGTCATGCCTTAGACAAGGGCTGCAGTGGTGGAGAGGCAGCTTTCTGTGTTCTGTCATCAAGCTGTGATGTGGGTCTTTGTCAGCTGAGGTCTTGTCAGTTCAGCCCGAGTTTTGGTTGTGATGGTCTTGCTCATGGATTTTAGATGCTGTCTTCTATGGCACTTAGCACAAGAAGTGTTCACCCCAAGCCCCTGACCCCCACTCGGGTCTCAGATGTTGGCTGGTGAGCTGGGATCAGACACACCTGAATATCAACAAATATCCTCCGCTTTTCTCTTGGTTCGTAGTTGGATATTCAGTGGGAATCACTGTGACTGAGAGCAAAGCCGTTCATGGGTGTGCTGTTGGCAATATCTGTGCTCTTGTTGCTCCTAGGAAGCGGGATTCTTGGCTGCACAGGTTTCATAAGCAAGGAGGGGGGGCATAAGAACAGACACATTCCCAATGTTTTCCCCTGAGACATCTGGATCTGACAGACCCTGGGTAAAGATGTCTTAGGCCAGGACTTCATCTAATGTCTGGTCTCCCGAGGCTCTGGGTCTCCAGGGTCGTGTGGATACTGCCTTCGTAGTGAAGATCCTGCAGCCCACACATCCCGAGTTGTGGGACAGTCATGGGACCAGACTCTCCTGCTCCTTTAAGGAAAATAATACTCAGCAAGGCTGGCCGTGAACATTTGCAGTTGTTTATTTCCTTGCTCAGACGGTGCTGGTCTAAAGCATTAAGCAAGAGATGGAGCCACAGGCCTGAACTTTGGTGGCTCTGCCCCATTACAGTGTTTCTCTTGCACACTTGTCAGAGGTGGGGCTGTAGCCCTAGCTGCCTGCCTCTGTGACGGCCGTAATGCCCTCTCCATGACTGGACCTGGGTCCTGAAGTCCTTCATGAAGCAGGCTGTAGACTGTGGAGCTGGTGTCAGATGTGTAAGCCAGGGCTGGAGCCATGATCTTTACCCATCTTCCCACTGCCCTCCTGGGTCTCTGCACCCAGCCCTGACTTTGTATAGTTCTGGAGGTGATTTTATCATTAAAGTTTACGAATGGGGTCTATGCATGGAGCCACACAGGAAACAAGACAAAATGGAACACGCCTGCAGAAATAACTGGTGTGGGCAAGGCTCATGCTCTCAGCCATACTAGGTTCTTAACCGTCCTCTGCCCAGAAGGGAATCTCTATCCCTCTTACCATTCTGAGAAAACAAGGGATCACTGTCTAGGGATCAGGGGCTCTTAAAGAAGGCAGTAGGTAAAACTGACCACCTAGACAGGGTAAGGTGGTGTGGTCGGAGCGTGCACACACTGAGCCAACCAGCTCCTGAAATTTCATGAAGAACAAAAGAGAGGGGGCATCAAGGCTGGGTTCTGGGCTGGATAAGACCAAAATAGTCTACGGTGATTGTGGAGTCCCTGAGCCAGACTGATTCCTTTCAGATAGAGAAAGGAGGGTCACCCCCCAAAAAGATCCTAGACCCAGAGCTAATGTCTCCATGAGTTATCTCCTCCAACCAGATAATATCTTCCCCCAGTATGGACCCTCTCATTTTGGTTGTGGATAGAGCAACCAGCCTGTTTGTCTCTTTACCAGCAGGTAGCAGCTAGCAGGTATCTGGATCAACAGATGCATGCCTGTGGACAGCACAACGAACACTGGTCCAGCCTCCTAGGCTTCCTGGGCCAATACCTGCCCCAGCCACCCCCATCTAGTGTATCTATTGGCTTCATAGCCACCATCTAAGCCCTTGACTTTCCTGCCACAAGAGACAAGTACAAAGCACGTTAATCATGGACAAATCCCTTACTCAGTCATAGTCACACAGTATCATCTCTTTCTGCTTGCAGATATTGATCCAATACCACTCAAGAGGGGCTGAAGTAGACCAGGAAGTGGGTCAGGCTCCCTGTGACCAACAGCCACGGCAGCAGGAGGGCTCAGCTTCTGAGGGCTGCGGGCCTGCTCTGTGCATACATTCTTGACTTTCAAAACTGCTGGTCGGAGGCTAGTTAAAGTGTGACTCAGAGGCTCAGCTCTGCAGGAACATAAACTGTCATCAGGGTTGTCATCAGAGGCATGTGGCTGAAAGCCCCGAGGGAGAACCAGCTTCCAGGAAGCACAAGGAGACAGGCTGGGCCTCACATCCCTGTCAGGCTCCTGGAAAAGACAGTCATAGCTGTCTTGACTCCCAACTGCCTGTAGAGAGCAGGGATAGGGTCTGGAGTTGGGTCGGGATTGGGGGCCTTGTGCTTACTAGTGTGAGGCTATTGAGCTGGTCTTATCTATTATCCTCAGTGCTGGGACATCAGTCTTGTGTACCACGTGTCCTTGGGGGACCCTCTCAAAGGTGCTGACAACAGTCTCCCACCCTTCCTCTGTCAGTAACACCAAGAGGCCTCACTGGCTGTGACACACAGGGCTGATACTGTGGCCATGAGTTTGGTAACATGCCTCTTTCTTCTAACCTTGAGTCTTGCTTGATTCCTTTCTTCTCTGTCTCTCTCTTCTTTCTCCCTCGATCCCTTCCACAGCAGGGGAAGACCCTTTATCGGTTGGTTCTGTGAGAAAGTACTTGCAATTTCTAACACGCTCTGGGGTTGCTATCCAGGCAAATGCCAGGGGCAGATATATATTGGATGTCAGGTGTATCTCCAGATTATACTAACCTAAGGAGGAGCCCCACACTTTGCTTTCTGGCTGTTCAACTAGTCTTGACACCAGTTTGTGAAGAAGCCTCTCAGGGACTAAGCCACCCCCTCCTTTCCCCATCCTTCTGAGTGAAACAAGAGATTCAGTCAAATGCCCGTGTCCATTTTTCTTGAAGTCAACATAAAGCCACATGAGTATACCTGAAACTTACCCTATTGTTTGGAAGCAGGGCCAGACTATGATGGAGAAAACGGCTTTGTAGCCTGGCTTTGGTGCTCACGTTGGTTGAGTATATTTTACATCTGCCTGCCCAGTTGTGCCCAGTGTCCTGTTGTCATGACTGCGTTCCTTGGTTCTCATTTTTGAAAGGGGGCTGACATAAATGTGAAGATGGGCCAGGGTAGGCCAGGCGGAGCTTAGTTCAGAGCCATCAAACCTACCTGGCAAAGCACTTGTATGCATATTTGGAGCCAGGAAGGGAGGCTGGATGGAGGAAGGGAAGATAACCCAGCAGGATACACAGGCTGGAGGCCCTGATTGACCGTAGCTCAAAGCAGGTACCGGTTGTTAGAAGAGAGTGACCTCTGGAAGCTGAGGTGACCCCTGTGAGGCACCTGTGAGTTGGTGTTCACTCCCTGTGAGGCACCTGTGAGTCGGTGTTCACTCTGCCAGAGCTCATAGACTTACATTAACATCCTGTCGCCCTCGAGTTCAGATGCAGAATTCTCACCACAGAGGTCTGCCTTATTCCAACCCTACCAGAATTGGGTGTGGGATGGGGTTAGATGCACAGTTCCCTTCTGTGTAGGACAGTCAGAATCGGCCACTCAGGGTTGTTCTAGCCTCCTCTTCTGGGCGGCAGGGGCCAGTGCAGGACAGATCTCCAGGCTCAAGGACACAACAGGAAGTGTAGGACTTACCTAACCAAACCTAAACCTGCCCCATGTGGAAGGATCCCAAGAAAGGTCTTAATGCTACCCAGCTGGATCCTAGAAGTCTGTGCCAGGATATTCTGAGTCCTTGCCGTACGAGGCCCTGCCCAAGGCCTCTGGATTAGTTTGGGGTCCTGCTGGACCTCCCTCCTTTCTCAAGGCTTGGCCTACAAAGGGCTAAGAAGATCCATCCACTGGCTCGACTCACTCGGACATATTGTCTTCACTCTTGGCTCTGACATCAGGGCTTCATTTAACCTCTTCCCCAGCCCTGCTCCTCTCAGCCCTGCCCAGGACCCGGGTCCAGGATGCACCCTCTTGGCAGTCTCCACCACCCTATCTTCTTCCTTGATGCACTCTCTGCTCTCTTCCATCCTTGAAGGAAGGGATTCTGGATATGTTCACCTGTCTTGACCAATTTCTCCTTGTACCTGGAAGTCACCAGCTCCACTCAACTCCTGGTGGCTCGATGCTTACCCTCTCATGTCTCATCATCCCTTGCAAGGCCTACCATGAAGGCCTGGCTTCACTGGCTTTTGCATTTTCACACAGGCTTCTGACCTGCTTCCTTGTGTAGCCACTCCCTTGAAGGTTTTTCCTGTCCAAAAAAAATGGGTCCACTTGAGTCTCCTGGTCGGGCCCCATCCCGAGTGTGAGAAGCCCAAAGTTCCACCTCTATCCACTTCCATGGTTTCCCTGAGCGCTTCTACCCAGGTACACAGATTGACTGGCTGTAGCCTGCCAGGCAGTTAGGTCTGGGAAACTCTAGGGTGAATTGAGATAGTAGGCCTTCTTGACCTTTCTCAGGCAAGGTCCCCAGGAGAGAAAGCCCAGGGGAGGTGGTCAGCGTCATTTTTAGTGAAGGTCAGTAGAAGACAAAGCCAGTAGTTGGGGGTCTTTGCACTGCCAAAGAGAAGCTCGTCAAAAGGACCTGAACAGAACAGATCTTGTAGAAATGCAAGGACAGCTGGTGGGAGAGAGCCATCCACTCTTTAGTGTGAGCAGACGTTCACACTAAGGGTTGGCAGCCATGAACAGATGCTTCCCTCTTCCTGCTTCCCCTACATCTCCTGCCCCTCCCTGCCTCCTCCTGCCTGCCCCCTACATCTCCCATCCTGCCCCTGCCCACTCCCTGTGCCAAACAATGACTTTAAAATGGTCTCATTCCTCAGTTTTTCTCTGGACATGACGGGCTCAGGGGTGGAAGTTCCAGGATGGACTGCACGGAGTAGGTTAACATGTAGGAGCTGTGTCCTGCAGCCACTTCACAGGCTGCCACAGAGGACACTGAAGGGGCCCAATGGACTCCTGTCCCTGACCCTTGTCTAAGGAAGTGGGCATTAGACACCCTCAGCCAAGATGAGGCTGCTGTAGAAAATCCTGTCCCAGCTACTCAGGTACTCAGGCACTCAGGTACTCAGGTACTCAGGCCAGGCCTGACGGAATGTCAATGTGGGGTTTATACTGTTCCCCAAACACGGCTGCTCCTCAGCAGAGAGTCAAGGTTGGCATTTCTATCCTAGAGACACTCTTTCAGGATGACCCATGCTGGAAAAGAGACCCAGTCCCCGGAGGGATGTCTGGGCAAAGAGAACAGGAGGCCTGCCTGACTTGGTCTTTTCTACAAACTTACAAATCAGAGAGAAATTAATTCAGACGCTGTGATTTTACTGATAAACGTCAAAATATGTAAATATCAAACCCACTTCCTTCAGCCACTAAAACAAATGGAAAACACATTTATTAGCATAGAGATGAGTTTAATCAAATCAGCCGGTACAAATTAGCCACAGGAAATGTAATGAGCTGGGGATTAATTAGCAAAGTAATGATAATAACGTTGCTTGCTGATCACCTCAGGCCGCTCCGCAGCCACAGGACCTACAGCTGATCTGTCCTTTAGCAGGAAGCCCTGGGAAGGGGTCACCAAACAACCCCAGGCTCCTGGGAAGCAGAGAAAAGGGACTGTGTCCTAGGGAGCTGGGCTGATGTCTTGAGACCCAAGATGCTCTTCTTGGGCAGCTTTTAGAGGTGCTGAGGGTGAGGTATTCAGTCCAAGGACAGCAGGGATCACTGAGGTGCTAAGGGGGCCCCAGGCAAGTGCTGAGAAGACCAGGCCTTGATGTGGGTTTGTTCAGTCCTGGGAGCTAGGAGGAGGCTCTCCAATATGGAAGCTGCGCAGTGCCGTGTCTCAGATGATTGTGGAGCTCGAGGAGCTTGTTGGGTCAGCATCCCAACCTGCTGTGTGCTTTTCACACTCTCGGGAAGGAGCAGGCCTCTAGTCTACCACCTGAATAGCGAATTAAACCCCCACCCAAGGGTGTGCAATTTGGTGTTATAATGAGCCGTAGGTTATCTGCAGACTCTCTAGATACTTGTGTACCTACCTTAGCCGCCCCTGTCAGTTCCAGCCTTGGGTACAAGTTCCAGCCTTATCTTTGCCAACTTGTTTTTCTTGTTTTCTATTTTTTCAGCCTCAGCGTGAGGCCGTCCCCACCTCACTCTTCACCTAGGTCTCTTGCTTCGTGGTGGCAGGTGGGGGTGCGTATGTGGAGTGTGCTAGTTAGTTTTCTGTCAAGTTGGCGTAAGCCAGAGTCACTGGAGAGGAGGGAGCCTTGACTGAGAAAATGCCCCCATAAGCTCGTGTTGTAGGCAAGCTAGTTGGACATTGTCTTAATTAGTGATTGGTAAGAGGGCCCCACCCTTGTGTGTGGGGTCACTTTTGGCCAGGTGGTTCTGGGTTCAATAAGAAAGCAGGTTGAGAGCCAGGCATGGTGGTGGCGTCTTTAATCCCAGCACTTGGGAGGCAGGTGAATCTCTGAGTTCAGGGCCAGCTTGTTCTACAAAGTGAGTTCTAGGACATCCAGGGCTACACAGAGAAACCTTGTCTCAGAAGGATACTACTTCTACTAGTAGTTGTCCTAGTTAGGGTTTGACTGCTGTGAAGGGACACCATGACCAAGGCTACTCTTGTAAGGACAACAGTTAATTGAGGTTGGCTTACAGGTTCAGAGGTTCAGTCCATTATCATCAAGGCAGGAGCATGGCAGCATCCAGGCAGGCATGGTGCAGGAGGAGCTGAGAGTTCTGCATCTTCATCTGAAGGCTGCTAACAGAATACTGGCTTTCAGGCAGCTAGGTTCAGGGTCTTAAAGCCCATCCCCACAGTGACACACCTACTCCAACAGGGCCACACCTTCTAATAGTGCCACTTCCTGGGCTGAGAATATACAAACAACAACAACAACAGCAATAGTAGAAAGCAGATAGAGAAGCCATGCAGAGCAGACCTGTCAGCAGCACTCTTCCATGGCCTCGGCATCAGCTCCTGCCCCAGGTCCCTGCCCTGCTTGAGATCCTGCCCTCACTGCTTTTGATGATGAACTGTTTCATGGAGCTGTGAGTGAAATAAATCCTTTCCTCCCCAAGTTGCTTTTGGTCATAGTGTTTCATCACAGCGATAGTGACCCTAAGACATGGGGGAGGGATGGACAGACATAACACATTCATGAACAGGCAGCCTGGGTCTGAAGGGCATTCTCAAAGACAGAAGAGCTTGCTGCTGGAAGAGGAGTTGCTGGCTGGTCTGGAGCTGAGCCATGTTCTCTCGGGATGAAAGCCCTCTGCTGCCTGTGGCTGAGGAGACAGCCAGTGCACCACATAGTTTATGTCAACTTGACACAAGCTCAAGTCATCTGAGAGGAGGGAACCTCAATTAAGAAGATGCTGCCATAAGCTTGGGCTGTAGGCAAGCCTGTAAGCATTTTCTTAAGTAGTGATTGGCAGTGGAGAGCCCAGCCCATTGTGGCTGATGTCATCCCTGGGCAGGTGCTCCTGGGTTTTCTATAAGAAAGCAGACTAGCATGTTGGTGTCCATGAGCCGTGATGCCTCTGGGGACCATGCAAATGTAAATAGCCTGAGTTGCCACCTGAGGCCATGATCTGTGCTGCACTGGGGGCCATGTTAATGTCCATGGCCTGTTACCACCAAAGGCCATGCAGATGTCCATGGTCTATGCTACTGACAAGAGTCATATTGAGGGTCCATGGTCCTGCTGCAGCTGGGGGCTGAATTGATGTCGGTGTGCGGGCTGCCGCCGGGGACCATGCTGAAGTCTGTGGCATGTGCTGATGCCAGAGACCAGGTGGATGTCGCTGGCCCTTGCTGTCCTTAGATATCATCTGGAAGTCTATGATCTGTGCTCTGCTGACTATGAAGGACAAGGGAGCTTCTTCTGCAGTGGTATCCATGACTGCAGACTCACAGCTGAGGGAGGGGGACAGAGAAGGCTCTATGACAAACCACTCCCCCCTAAAAAAAGTAACAACCTAGACAGGAAGCCATTGAAGAGAACTCTTAAAAATTGTGATAAGTATGCTGAAGGGTAGCTCTCCACAATGGGTGGCTACTGGCAGGGAAGGACTCACTTTTCTTAAAGGGTTTGGCCACCCCAGAATTTTGATCATGCACCAATGACTATATGGAGAACACAAGTTGGATTTTTTTTTAATCTTTTTTTTTTTTTTTAAGAGGAAGCTAAAAGGGTGGAGACCTGGGAGGACCGGAAAGCAAGGGTAATAGAGGGACATTGTGTGACGTTCCCAAATAATTAGTAAACAATTATGATAATGAAATAAAATAAAATAGAAAGAAGGAAAGGAAGGAAGGAAGGAAAGAAGGAAAGAAGGAAAGAAGGAAGCTGAGCAAGCCATGAGGAGCAAGCCAGTAAGCAGCACCCCTTCATGGCCTCTGCATCAGCTCCTGCCTCCAGGTTTGTCCTGACTTCTCTTAGATGATGAACTGCAATGTGGAAGCCTCGGCCAAGTAAATCCTTTCTTCCTCAAGTTGCTTGGTCATGGTGTTTCGTCGCAGTGGTAGTGATGCCAACTGAGAGAGCCAGCTTTTTCACCAGTTTTCTCAGTGCAGGAACAGCTTTGGCTTCTGGAAGGCTACTGGGCAAGGAAGTAAGAACCTGTTTGTGGTCAGAATCCAAACTGACCTTGAGAAGTCAGTGGAGCAGTGCCCACCCCATGATCTTTGCATGAACTGCTGATTCCATTTGATTTACAAAATAAGTTCAGAACCAAGATTTCAACAGAGAAATCTGCTCTTTGATGCTAGAGACATGGAAACTGTTTCATTATGGCTGATCAGTAAAGGGCATGGGATAACTGGGTCCTAAAGAAGACCAACATGGACACTTTCTATGTGGAAGATGGGAAAACTTCATTCTCCTGAAGCCAGAAATGGGGACCTGCTAGAGTCTTTGAACTCAGCGACTGAACATTGAATGGTTTTGCCGGCTGTGAGCTATGGCTGGCATGTCTTCTAACTACCACTTGACAAGTTCAGGTCTTGTCCCCAGATTCTAAATCATCAGCTATGACACCTGAAATTCTGTGGCCTACGTGAATTTTGGCATAGACCTATTACCTTACCTAACAGGGGTGGCCACCAGCTTGACAGCACCCTTGGTTAATTTCCTTCTACCTCATGGCCTCCGTCAAGTTCCAAGGGATGTGCTGCCCAGGCTGTCTCATCTCTGGCTCATGAGCATTATGATTTTAGAAGCTGTACTCTTCATCCTGGTGACTTTGATGCTAGAGATTAGCACTCAGTCATGTCTATAACACTTCCTCTTTCTTGAGGAATCAACGTGCACTCCTGTGCCATAGAAGAGGCTGCTGGAGCTGTAGGGTCTGGAAAAGCCCCATGCAGAGTGATCTTGGTGTTGAGGAAAAACCACTACCTGGCTCTTGTGATAGAAAGATGCCCCTCAGAGTCTACTGCCTGAAGTTTTGCTGCAGGATGTGCTCCATCTGTCCCAAGCTGGTTTGACTTGAACCTAGCTGGGCCAAGAATGGCCAGGTCCCTTCCCTCCTGACACTTTGGGGACAATACTCCTGTGACACTAGGAAGCAGGTGTGCACATGATGTATCCAACAGGAGCCTACCATGTGCAGGAGTACATGTATTATATTCAACAGGAGCCTACTCGGTGCACTTCTTCACGGAGAAGGCACGTCTCTTCCTTCTCTTGTCTACTATTCTGTTAGGGTGATGATAAATTCACCTAAGCTCAATGGGTGCTTGTCTGCCCAGCTTCTTCACGGCCTGCCTCTCAGGAAACTAGAATGTGGTATTGCTTATGGTCATCCTTGGCAGGTGACAGACACCAAGCCCAAGGTTTTGATATATTCACTTGGTCCTGAGGAAGGATTCCTGGCTGGTCTGAGTTAAAGGCTCACATTGCTGATCCATCCACTTGAGAATTGTCTTGCTCTGGAGATGGTTCCGTGTGCCAAGAAGCATTGGGCTCAGCTATGGATGCCTCCCCAGATAGTCACAGGGCTCCCTTCATGCCGACTACGGGATCCCTACTGTCCTACTACTGCCTTGGGGTGCAAAAGAAATGTATGAGTCTCCAGTTAGAGGAATTACCCTAGCCATGGGGAATGGCAGTTACCAAGGCAAGTCTTGCAGGTCCTCAGACACCAATAAGTCAGCTAGCTGTTCTTACCGCCTGCAGGAGAGCCCAACTGCAAGGTTTGAGCTGCGAGCCAGGAATAGAGAGCCCTCTGCTGCCTGCATGTGGGAGCTACATCAGTTTCTATGCTTGCTGAAATACTAAGCTGTGTTGGGGACACCCTCCCCAAGACAGCACATGCTGGCTACATCCTGTGTGGGAAGGAGGGAAATGACAGTCACGACTTTGACTCTTGGGACTTGATGTTTTCCATGAGCCTTTGCCAATCCCTGCATTCTGTCACAAGGAGGAGAAGGAATGTTCTATGTGCTTCTGCCTCTTCACATTCTACTGACACCGACTGTTACATCCCCCTATTGGTGATATCCAGTTAACAACAGCCACCTCCATACATGGCCTGGGTGATTCTACCCAACTGATGACCAAGCGGACAGTAGGAGAAATCATAGGGCATTAACTAACAGATTGACTAAAGAAGCTTACCCTCTAGCATCTAGGACCAGGGCAAGGAACAGTCCTTCCTGAGGGCGGAGCACAGGGGCATCTGTTCTGTATCTGTGTCCTCTGTAAAGCCCACATCAGATTCTCTCAGTTCAGTTTGAACAGGGTTTTCTGATCTGTCAGACCTGTCAGGAAGCTGGCCTGCTTGACTCTGGTGTATCCTGTATCCATGTTGAGGGTTCTGTGGCAGCACTGGCTTCGTCTCTGGTTTTTGGCCACCTCCAGATGTTCTAGACAATGAGCTAGATTTTGACCCCACAAACAGAAAATTTGCCTCACCCAGGATGTGAACTGTCCAAAATGACTGTCATGCAGATGAATACAAGATCCTTGTTAGAGAAAGCTCTCTTCAAGAGATGACCCCTCAGGGTCCTCACATACCAGGGGTAGAGCTCTGCTTGAGGAAGCTATACTCGCTGAGGTGATGCAGGAAGACAGTCATCTCTGTCAGTTCTGTACCTTCAGGCTCTTCAGCTTCGCTCCAAGCCACACCTCAAGCCAGAGCTCCTCTGCCTGCCCAGGGGAACCCGGGATGAGGACAAGCTACTCCTCTGAATAAATGGGAGTTTGAGCCAGAGTGGAGGTAAAATGGATCAAAGCTGCCATAGTGGCAGGGACTCATTCACGGGGGCAATGCTCCCACTGTGGCTGTGGGCCTGGCGTTGGCTATAAACACCCCAGCCTTAGGGTTTCAGCATCCAAAATGGTCCCCACATCAGGGATGTTTAGACATCACTGAGGAAGGGGAATTGTGCCTGTGTCTTAGGCAAAATTCTGTGAAGAGACACTGTGACCATGACAACTCTTATAAAGGACAACATTTAATCAGGGCTGGCTTAGAAGTTCAGAGGCTCAGTCCTTTATCATTACAGTGGCAACATGGCAGCATTCAGGCAGGCATGACACTAGAGGAGCTGAGAGTTCTACCTCTTGTTCCAGAGGCAGGTAGAAGACTGACTTCCAGAAAGCTAGGAGGAAGGTCTTAAAGCCCACCCCCACAGGGACATACTTTCTCCAACAAGGCCACACCTATGCCAAAAGGCCACACCTCCATAGTGACACTCTTTGGGCCAAGCACATTCAAACCACCACAGCCTGTTAAGCCACTCCTAAGCTCTGTGACAGTAGGGAAGACAACATGGGTGTTGGGTTCTTATCCTGAACCTTCTCTGTCTGGAGTGGAGGGCTGATGTACTATTGCAGGGGGTGGTATTGTCTTTCAAAGACCCCAGGAGCCAGTTGAGGAATAATGTGTATTCTCATCCAAGAAATATTTCAGCCTGCAACACCTCCCCCCTCTCCCCTAAACTTCAGCACCAAAAGGCAGACAGATCTTTGCAATGCTTGGCTATAGCCAGCCAGATATCTCTGCTTGTCTCAACCAGAGTTGGCTTTGGCACAGGTGAAGGAGTGCTTAGGACCAGAGAAGTATCAATGAGGGTGTGTGCTAAGTTTCTGTCTACGTGACACAGATTGGAATCATCTGGGGAGAGGAAGCCTCTATTGAGGAATTGCCACCATTAGAATGGCTGTGGACATTTTATTGATTGTTGATGGATATAGAAGGGCTTAAACCACTGTGGGTAGTGTCATATACAGACAGGTGGACCTGGACTGTACAAAGAAAAGTAGCCGGACAAGCTAGGGGTCGAGTCAACCAGTAACACTCCTCCATGGTTGCTACTTTAGTGCCTGCTTCCAGGTCCTTGATTGAGCTCATGCCCTGGCTTCTCTCAACTATGGACTATATAACCCAGAAGATGTAATAAATCTTTTTCTACAAGTTGGTTTTGGTCCACATCTATCACAGCAACAGAAAGCAAACTAACACAGAGGAAGCAATAATGGGTGGCAGTGGGCAGTGTCGGCTCAGGACAGAGAAAAGACAGAAGAAGGTTTCCAAACGTTGGGTGGATTTAGGCTCCTAAATTCCAATAGACAATAAGGCCAGTCTGGCTGTGGAGTGGGGAGTGTGGCATCCACAAGGAGAAACCAGGTTCAGCCAGGGTATTTGCCCCACTGTCCTGTGTGGGAGATCATCTCTGTCTCTCCGTCTGCCTCGGTGATTCAGATGTTTGCATACGAACGACAGAAATTTCAAAATGTCTGCTCACATGGCTCATGATGCATTCCAGCCCAAGATCTCGTAGGTTGAGGTGGTGGGAAGTGTTTATCAGGTTAACCTTCTCCCATGGAGTTAGTTAGCTCTGTGTTAATGAGACACAAGGACCACCAGGCTGAGGTCCATAGAATGTCCAAACTATGATTCTCTATGAATCAGAACGTTGCCCTTCATTTCAAACAAACTCTCAGCCATAGGATCTGTGTGGCCAACAGGCCTGGGGCAGGGTAGCATTCTGTCTCCCTGGCCCAAGAGCAGCTCATGATGGCTGCCCAGAACTGCTGTGTAATAGCCAACAGAGCCCTCCCAGGACAGGTGTGTGTGAGGGTTCAGAGCCTAGCCCTGCAGTGCTCCAGGTCTGCCCACAGCTGTGACTCAGAGCTCATAGACCCTCCTGCCGCTACAGTGACTTCATATTCCCAACTGGAGCCAAAACCTTTGAGAGCTGCCCCTGGGGTTGGGCCACATGTCGTGTAGCAGGATTGAGCAGCTGTCCTAATGGCCTTCTGGATGGTATATAGTGATGAAGTTGAGACCCTCGCCATTTGAAACAGCCTGGCTCCTGATCTCAAAAAGAGTACTCTTCACTCTCCTTAGAGGACAGAGCTCTCCCAGGACTTGGAGCAATCCAGCTCTCCTGTGAGAACATTCAGGGAAACAACCCTCACAATGCTGAGGGACAACCTGTGTGGCTGACCCACATCTTTGACCCAAGATGGAACCAACTAGGATATGGAGATGGATGACCCATGTGGGACCCAGCCCATTCTCGGAAGTGAAATGTTCTACACGTCTCAGTAGTCTGCTGATCCCTTGTCTCTGCTGAACAGCTTGATGGCAGCCTCCTGCTGTTCTAAAGGCCAGCCTCCCCAGAGCCCTGAAAGCATTGTTTACTGCAGTCCTGTCTGCCTGTAACAGTTCCTTTTTCCTCAATGTTCTCGTGCTACACACCCGCCCAACTAAAAACACCCTATAAAAGCCCAACCTCCTTTTTGGTGGTGCTGATGTCCCCTCCCTTGGGGACAACCCAGCAGTTTGTATCCTGAATAAAGATTTGCCTTTGACCTCACCCAGCCAGTTCTGGTGACCTGGTTCTCTTGTTAAGCCACACTCAGTCCTGATACCCCGTGTAGCTCCTGGTGTGATGCCTTCAGTGCCACTCATCACCTCTCCACAGAAAACGCAGGAAGTCTGGGGTGGGAAGAAGTCTCCATATAGAAGACACATCCCAGCCCTGTGCTTCCCTCTGCCTCCCACAGACATGAAATTCTAAGAGATCTCCAGGTGGACAAAACAACCCTCTTCCAGGGTGAGAACATGGAGCCCAGGACATGGGTAGCAGGACAATGGCTGCCATCCAGCTCAGTCCTGATGGATACACAGTTGCAATTTTACAGTGTGGATGCATTCAAATGTCTGCTCCACAGCACGCTGTCTTCTGCCTGCTCCTTACATGTGACCGGAGTTTACCTTATTTTGTTCCTGGTGCAGCAGCCTTTCACTTGCCAGTAGCCTGTCTGACATACATTTCCTTCTGGGTCTGTCACAATGAAGAGGCGGTGGTCTCAAGGTGGGTTCTGCATCTGAGCCAGGGAGGTCCAGGCTGAATTCTAGCCAGTTGGCAGTGTTCCCCATGGTTTCCAGATCCTTAGGTAGGCATAAAACCTATTGTCTCTTGCAAGTCATGGCCTCACCTACTTTTACTTTGAGTGCTAGGCTCTCAGTCATGGATCAAACCAGCATGCTGCATCCTTCAGAGACATGTGATCCTCCCATACACCTCAGTGAGCATCCTGTGGATGCTGCTCCCAGGCCCAGCCTGTGTCACACCCTTGTGTCTTTTCTGGCTGGCTGTGCAGTGAAGAGCTGCCAGCTTCACCTCCACCTGCCACAATCAAGCTGGTCCTGTTTCTGCTCCATTCACACCCACGGATTCCATCACTTAGAAAGGCCCATTTCTTCCGAGCCAGGGATTTTATGACTCTGAGGATTAGAAGCTGTTATCCAGCCCACCCTAGAGCACTCTATTCTGATTTTATGATAAGCTTCACTAATAAACTGTTTAAAACATGGTAATTGTGTTTATTGTATTCTTTAATTATCGTATGTATCACTAAAGATGCCGCTTCCCCTGAGAATCGCAGGGCCTTGCTGCTTCTTCCTGCACGGAATGTATCTGTACATATGTCTCTGTGGGCACCCATTTATGTGTGTCTATATTTACCAGTACATTTATGTCTGTTCCTCATATGTGTGCCCGCGAGTGTGGGGTGTGTGTGTGTGTGTGTGCGCACACGCATGTGTGAATCACCTAGCATTGTTCACATTCTCCAATAAGAGGGGCTCTTGGGAACCTGCCTATTGGGTCTGGACACTGATTTAAAGCAGGCACTGAGGCGTTGCAGAGAATTGCCTGCCCTGGGAAGGGAGGCAGGAAGCAACACAATACTGCAGTGCGCCTCACTGCGCTTCACACTGCGGTTTATTTTGAGCCTGCCTAAGATAGATTATTTCTCCTTTCGGGTTTCAGACGTTTGAAATCCAAGTCTGCTAAGCCCTGGGCTTGGGAGGGATGAGAGTGGCCCCATTGCATTTAAAAGCAGCTGGCAGGCAGGGTAGGGGAAGCTCTGCCCCCATCCAATTGCCGAGCTGAGCTAAGGCTCGCAAGGTGAGCCAAGAATCCTAGCTCCACGTTCCCTCACCCCCTGCACAGCCTGCTCTGAAGGACTCTGACCTTCCAGTGGGTGCTCAGGATGCCTACAAAGCTGTCTCCTTTCTAGCCTATGTCCCTTGCTCTGAGCTGCAGCGAGTCTCTGGCCTCCATCCAGCCCATGGGTCAGGCTGCTTATCTGTTCAAGCGTTCTCCTTGCAGGGGACTAAACACAGCATCAGATTCATCACAGCCAGGCTCTCCGTATCAGACTCCAGGTTCAAAGGTCATTTACTTTCTCAGGTCAAACCTGGGCATTTCCTGATCCCCAACATTTGTGTGTATGCATGCCCACACCTTACACAACATTTATGACTTGCCCTAAAAGTTACACCTTTGTGTGCACAGCGGTCTCTCAAGAAGAGACCTGAGCCAACTGTACAGTTTGTAGCAACCCTTTCTTCTCTCACTCTGTTCCTGCCTCATTTCTTCCTCCCAAAGCTGGCCATAGAAAAAGAGGGGCTGGGGAAAAGTCTGAAGACTCAATGTGGCGTATTCTGGAGTCATTTATTTCTGGCCATGTGTGTAGATGAAATGGCTGCATGTGACATTCCAGGACAGAGAACCCCCTTTCAGCCAGACCAGCGTGAACAGGTCAGAGCAGAACAGTTGGAGCTGACCTGAGTCCCCTTCCCATGGTTCACAGTTCCTGTGCTGTGGGTCTCGACTCAGTGTTGGTACGATTTGTAGACCCCCCTGTCTGGTGTAGTAGGGTATTGGAATACGGTGTCTACTGGGGTGACCCAGCCATCCTGAGGTCCTGAAAACAAGCTTCATGGTTGGTTTTGTGTGTGTGTGTGTGTGTGTGTGTGTGTGTGTGTGTGTGTGTAGGGCAGGCTATCACCTTGTCCAACTGTCTTTTCTCCAAGACTTGGCTCTTGTGTTTCTGAGTTTCTTTTCTGTGGCTGGTCCAGGGTTTCCATGCAGATCTCATCAGAATCTATCCTGGGATCCTGTGGACTCTGGGAAGGTGGGAGGTCCTAGCCCCTGAGCCTATGTGGCATTGTTCTACAGGCATGACATCATATGTTCTCAAGGTAATAAATATGCGTTGTGTGTTCCTAATCATGCTTTTATCCATCACTGTTCTCGTGTGGTAAATGAGACAAAACCGACCTTGGCTTTCTCTCACTCAGGTGTGTCTACACTCTGTGCTGTCATGGTTCTCTGCTGCAGATCAGAGGATCTATTCTGTCTCTACCCTCAGCTACACTAGTGTTTTAAGTTCCTTATGAAGAGAAAGGGAGGATGCTTGCATGTCTGGACACCTTTCTGTGCTCTGTTGGTCAGATCCATTCCTGTCTGTGCTCTTTCTTTACTTGGAAAACATCTGCTGCTAATTCTTTTTCCCTCTCCTCTCCTCTCCTCTCCTCTCCTCTCCTCTCCTCTCCTCTCCTCTCCTCTCCTCTCCTCTTCTCTCTCTCTTTCTCTCTCTCTCTCTCCTCTTTTCCTCTCTCCTCTCTCCTGTCTCTCCCCTCTCTCTCTTCTTCTCTTTCATGTCTCTCTCCTGTCTCTTTCTCCCTTCTCTCTCTCTCTCCCTCTCCCCTCTCTCTTTCTTCCTCTCCCTT
Organism: Arvicanthis niloticus; assembly: GCF_011762505.2. Classification (NCBI taxonomy): domain Eukaryota; kingdom Metazoa; phylum Chordata; class Mammalia; order Rodentia; family Muridae; genus Arvicanthis; species Arvicanthis niloticus. Next base: position 146,990,930 of record NC_047659.1, read on the forward strand.
TCTCTGACTTATTTTATTTATTTTGGTTTTTAGAGACAGATTCTGACTATTAGCCTCTGGTTGTAACAGGCTAGAATATGCCTGCCTCTGCTTTCTTCGTGCGTTATTAATCCTCTGGTATTAAAGGTATGTGCCACTGCACCTCGCAAGGTTGATTTTTATTTTATGAGTATTGTGTTTTGCCTGCATGTACATGTCCGTGCATCACATGCATGTCTGGTGCCCATGAAGTGCAGAAAAGGCTGTTGGGTCTTCTAGAGCTGGAGTTACAGATGGTGGTGAACCACCGTGTAAGTGTTGGGAATCTAACTTGGGACTTTTGCAAGAGCAGCCAGTGCTCTTCACTGATTAGCCATCTCTCTAACTCTTGGTTTTTCTTAGAAGGTGGTTGCTCGTGCTAGGGACTCAAGGAGCAAGATACCCATCACTAGTTCTCCAGGTATGTGAAGCTTGTTCCTCACTGTGGACACTGGGTTTTCCCCTCATCTCAGTCTGAGGTGTAGGGAGGAGGCTTTGGGTTTAAATGAGTCCAGCTTCCTGTCTCTGGCTTTCACATGTGAACGGAATAGGCACTCATGCTACAGGCTGAAGTAGGGCCCCATTACCCCTACTGCTGCAGCTATGGGTGCTGCTGTCATCTTGAGCTTTGATGTGGGAGGAGCCAGGGGGACAGGCAGCAATGGGTGTCACAGGCCCAGGGCTCGACAGAAGGCCCCGAGGTGGATTCTGCTACTAACAGATGGAGCCTAGTGAGTGAATGTCAGCTGGACACTCAGGGATCAGGGTTCTGGGGAAGGGTATGTGGGCATTGACCAGTCTGTAAACATGCAGAAATGCTATAGAAGTAATTGATTAGTAGCGATCATGTAATTGCAGGGTAATCACATGGTTATTTTTGCTTTGCAAATTAAAGTGTTACTATGAGATTGAACAATTATGCAGGGTAATTAGAGGCTGAGTCACATGCTAATTCTGGTTAAAATAATCAGGTGAACCACGGGATGGGCAGTTCCTGTACAAACATGGGGTGATATGATATTATTATTGTATGTGACAAGGGGTGGCTGGCCTTGTCTGTGTCCCAAGGGCTTTCATCAATGATTTCCTTGTAGTGCTCACCTGGTACAAACTGCAGTGTTGCAATGTATGATATGAGGTGTCCTCCATAAACTCAAGGTGGTACTGAGAGGTAGGTCATTATTTTTTGTTGTTTTGTTTTTATACATTTACTTTGTTTACGTGAGTACACTGTTGCTCCCTTCATATCCGGAAGAGAGCACCAGATCTCATTACAGATGGTTGTGAGCCACCATGTGGTTGCTGGGAATTGAACTCATGACCTCTGGAAAAGCAGTCAGTGCTCTTTGCCACTGAGGCATCTCTCCAGCCCGAGGTAAGTCATTGTTGAGGGTATGAATTCTTTTATGGATTAGTTCACCCATGAGCTCCTACTCAGTAGGCTGTTTGGAGATGGGGCTTGATTAAAGGAAGGTGGTCACGGGGGCAGGTCTTGGTTCTCTTCCTCTTTACACACACACTGAACACTGATGGTTTACCCTCTAAAGCCACGGAGCCAAAATGCCATGAATCGAAGGCTCTGCAAAGTGAGCCAAGAAAAACCTCTTCCCGTTGATGTTGATTATCTCAGTTATTTTGGTGGAGTGGAGATCTGACTGTGTGGCCACTTACACAGAGGAAGGGAGCCTGGGAGCCAACACCAGTGTTCCTGGCTTACTGAGGCCATTCTTAGAAAGTCAGGGCAGTGGGGACGACACCAGGGACACGGCTCCATATTCCCACTTGCAGGAGACCAAATCCTTTCTCGAGACCTGTGCTCAGGAGAAGCCATGATACTCAATCTCTGCAGAAAAGAATTTCAGGATGAGCCAGAATGAGGCAGAGTCAGAATGAAGCCAGAGTCAGCAGAGTTAGGAAGCTACTTTAATATAAATTCAATCAAACATTTTAATAGAACTAGTGTTCAGAAAAAAAAGATCAAGGCACACCCAAGTATGGGCGTGGGCTCAAGAGACCAGCCTGTGTGAGTGTCTTTAGACAGTAGCCAAGCATATGATTTTGGCAGTTTTTGAAGCACAGGTCAAGGGATTAGTTAGGATTTTCTTTTCCTTTTTAATCTCTTTTTCACCCTTTTCAGTAAGTGTGATTATAAGATGGTCCTTGAGGTGCCTTCCTCAGGGTTGCTGTTGGACAAGGTAAAACCATACGCTGCAGAAAATCACACAAAGGGGCCAGGACAGGAGTGTACTGTCAATGGGGTTTCTGGGGAAATTCCTAGAGAAGTTCAGGTTTATGGCAGGGAAAGGGAAAGGCCATACTAGGTCATGCATGCTTAGCTTATGCAAGCATGGCTCCCTGCTGCCTTAGCAGTCTTATTTAAAGCATCTCTTATAAGAGGAATATTCTCTCTGTGTTAGCGACTTTCATGGTGAATGTACTGGATGCTTTAAAAACAAACAACTTTGTATTGATCCTTTATGAATTTCACATCATGCACGCCAATCCCACTCACTCTCTGTCCCTTGGTAACTGCCCTCCACCTTTGCAACCCCACCCCTGACAAAGAAAATAATTAAACAAAACAAAAGCTTGTCGTGAAAGCTGTAGTGTGTCACAGTGTGACACACAGCACACCCTTTTGTCCACACATCTTTATTTGCAAGTGTTTGTTGCAATGAGCCATTGGTCTGGTTCGAAGCTTCTGGCTTCTGCTACACCATCAATACCAGATCCTCACAGGGACTCCTCTTGGATATTCTGTGTTGCCGTGTGTCATGGACATCCTGCAGCTTTGGGTCTGCAGGGCTGGCCCCTTTATGTGCTGCATCAGTTCATAGATGAATTAGATGTTGGGTCGGGGTAGACCAACTTAAAGCCCTGGATCTGGGGCTAGGTGGTCAACCTTCCAGGTCTCCTGTACTCATATCACTGGGGTGAGCTCTCCAGCCCTGCCCCAGTTAGCTCACCCAATGCAGTAGCTGGCAAGAGGCAGGGCCATCTCTCCTGCTCTCACATCCTCTGAGCAGCTCACATGAGCTCCTGCCACTAGAGCCAGCTCTACTATGCTGCTGCCCAGGCAAGGTGCAGGGTCTGCTCTCTGGAGTGCTGTAGCTGATGAAGGCCAGGAACAGCTCTCCTGCCTGCTTCAGGCAGCGAGGGGTGAGGAAGGAGAGAGGGAGAGAGCATCTCTCCCTCACCCACACCACCACATAGTAGACAGAGAGCTGGGCCAGCCCTCTGGAGTGTTGCAGCTGGTGAGGGGCAGAGACAGCCCTCCTGAACCCACACCACCAGAGCCAGCTCTCACACGCTGCCCAGGCAAGGGGTGTGGCCAGCTCAGCACAATGCTCAAACATCAATGTGGTGTCAGGCGGCAGCCCAGATCAGGGACATCTGCATGGCCTTCAGTGGTACATGAGCTGAGTTCATCAACACAGACGCTGTGATCGTTTGTATGTGCTCAGCCCAGGGTGTGGCACTATTAGAAGTGTGGCCCTGTTGGAGTAGGTGTGCCACTGTGGGTGTGGGCTTTAAGACCATTGTCCTAGCTGCTTGGGAGCCAGTATTCTCCTAGCAGCCTTCAGATGAAGATGTAGAACTCGCAGCTCCTCCTGCACCATGCCTGCCTGGATGCTGCCATGTTCCTACCTTGATGATAATGGACTGAACCTCTGAACCTGTAAGCCAGCCACTATGAAATGTTCTTATAAGAGTTGCCTTGGTCATGGTGTCTGTTCACAGCAGTAAAACCCTAAGACAGACCCTGATTGCAGTAGGATCACTGACCCAGTCATGGTCTCTGTCAGCAGCATGACCCACTGACATCCACATGGTCTCAGGTGGCAGCCCAGACCACAGACATTGGTGTGGCCTTTGAGGGTAACTTAGGCCATGGACATCAGACATCAACACAGATCCAGACATGGCCCTCAGCAGCAGCCAGGGCCATGGCCTCAGGCGGCAGCCCAGACTGCTGATGTCCGGGTGGCCTTCTGGCAGCATGAGCCACAGGTAACAGCACAAACCTGGCTGCTGTAGAGCCATGAATCCAGACATGGTCCTTGGCAGCAGCCCAGGCCTGGACATCACCATGTGTGCAGGCTTCTCATACCCCCCCCTGTGTTGAGCCTACAGTTCCACCTTTCTCCACAGCATATGAACCCTCATACACTTTCTCTCCTGTTCTTCACCTCACACTCCGACTTTCCTATCTCTCCTTCACATACTCACTCATCACATTCCTTCAGGCTGGGCCAGAGTCTTTGTGCTTTTTTTTTTTTTTTTTTTTTTTTTTTTAATTCTCTTGTGTAGTACATCCTGACCCCAGTTTCCCCTCCCTCTTCTTCTCCCAGTTCCTCTCTCCACCTTCCCTCTTCCCCTGGCCCACTCCTCTGTTTCCCTCTACAAAAGGGCTGGCTTTCCATGGATCTCAGCCAAACATTGCATATTAAGTTGTAATAAGACTAGGCAGTGGTGGTGGTGCATGCCTTTAATCCCAGCAGGAGTTAGAGGCAGGTGGATCTCTGAGTTCAAGACCAGCCTGATCTACAAACTGAGTTTCAGGACAGCCAAGGCTATACAGAGAAACCCTGTCTTGAAAAACAAAACCAAGAGGCTGGATAGATGGCTCAGCAGTTAAGAACACTGGTTGCTCTTCCAGAGGTCCTGAGTTCAATTCCCAGCAACCACATGGTGGCTCACAACCATCCGTAATGGGATCCAATGCCCTCTTCTGACTTGCAGGTGTACTTGCAGATAGAGCACTCATATATATAAAATAAATAAATACAATAAATCTTTAAAAAAAAAAACCTGAGTATATCTTCTTATATTAAGGCTGGACAAGGCGACCCAGTAGGGAAAAAGGTCCCAAAAGCAGGCAAAATAGTCAGGCAGCTGTTAGATATCTCATTGTTAGATATCTCACAAGAACATCAAGCTACACAACCATGACATATTCAGAGGGCTGCTTGTCGGTTCAGTCTCTAAGTTCCTATAATCCCTGGGTAGTTGACTCTCTGGGCCATTTTCTGGTGGTGTCCTTGACCCCTCTGGTTCCTATAATTCTTTCTACCTCTCTTCTGTAGGATCCCGTGAGTTCTGCCTAATGTCTGGCTGTGGGTCTCTGCACCTGTTTTCATCAGTTGCTGGGTGAAGCCTCTCTGATGACAAGCGGGCAAGACACCAATCTATGACTATAACAGAGTATCATTAGTAATCATTTTACTGGCTTATTAATTTGTCAAACAAAACCAAACCAAATAAGCCAAAACAAAGTAAAATTAAACAAAAAGTCCATAAAAATTCCAAGTTTATTTTGTGTGTAGTGCCTGCCCTGAAATGTGGCTGACAGACCCTTTTGCCAGTGGGTACCAATTGCAGCTAACTTCTTAGCTAGAAGCGGGATTCCATGCCTGCTTTCTCATCTCAGTACTGGGACCCCATTGGGCTTGACTGTTTGCAGGTCTTGGGTGTGCTGCAACAGTCTGTGAGTTCGTGTGTATGTCTGGAAGACACTGTATCTGTGGAGTCCTTCATCATCTTGGGCTCTGACAATCCTTCCACCGTCTCCTTTGACTAGATCCTTGAGCCTTGAGGGGAAAGTCTTGATGAGGCATCCATCTAGGCACAAACCGTGATTTGTCTCTGCTGTGATAGTTGAACAAAGCAGATATTCATGCATGTGTCAGACATTCATACACACAGTAGGTGTTCATGCACACAGTAAGTGTCCATGTACACAGCAGATGTTTGTGCATGAAGTGGGTACTTACACACACAGTAGGTGCTCATGAACACAGTGGGTGTTTGTACAGGGGATATAATAGTCCACAAACCTCATACCAGCTGAGATGTTCCCTAGACCTGACCAAAGGCTTGGATATGCCACAAGCACTTGGTGCTACCTTCCTAAAAGGTTCTGTGTGGTGGAGCTGCTGCTTGGGCTCACATTTTCTCTTTTAATCTACACCTTTCTGAGCAAAGCAGGTCTTTTTCTTCAAGTATCGTCTTTGTCCCCACCTTTGAGTGTTCCAGGTCCCCAAAGCTGCTCTGTCTCCAGTATGAGATATTGGACAGTTCAAAATTCCCTGAAATGTATGTGCTGTGTGGTTTTGTCCATTACCAGAGGCTTTGGTGTCCCTAACATTGGAGCATGCTCATGAGCCTGGCCAGATGGGACATGGCTCTCCTGTGCCATGACAGAGTTCTGGCAGGGACCACATTTCTTGACATCGAGGATGGAGACTTGACACAAGAGCCAGGAGATTTGGACACAACTGTAGAGATGCCAGCCACAGGCTGGGACAGCACTGCCCCAGGGACCAATCAGCAGCCAAGGCTCCAATCACCCCTCTCAGTCTTAAGTGAAGACCATAATGGGACAGGCCTCCTTCACAGCTTCTCTGCAGTCTCACCCTCAGAAGACCCCAGTAAGGTGCAAGTAGAACCCCAGCTTAGCCTTCCAAGCTCGACTTTCTGGGTCTTCCTAATTACACTCAGAGAAGTGGAGTTTCCACAAGTCAAAGGATTCGGTTTACAACCACACCCTGAAATTTAGTAGGTCAGTTTGCTCTAAATTAGCTGAATCCTTCCTTCAAATCCAGAACACAGCACAAGCAGCTCAGGGAACTGGTGATTTTGTGGTTGGGAAGAGGAGCAATTAAGTGCATCCTGGAGAGTCATAAAAGCAGGCAGCGGTTTGGGAAGGCTTAGGTTGTAGGCTGCCAGTTCTGGGTGCCTTTCTTCTGTGCTTCTTTTCTTCTCTGTCTCTTCATCCCTCTCCTGTGTTTTCTCTCTTCCTTCTTCGGTCTTTTGCTGTCTCTCCTGTGTTCTTTTCTCCCTCCTCCAGCTCCTCCCCCACCACGTGTTCTCCTTCCTCTAGCCCCTCCCCCTGTCCTGCAGAGCATGAAGGTTAAGTGTGAAATTATGAAAAGATCTTCCTCTGGAAATGTCCCGTTACATAAGAACTCAGCTGGCACTTAGGGTGGGTGTCTCTTAGCCTTCCTGTCCAGACTGACAACCCACCTGCGTGGATGTCTCTCAGACCCTACATGCTAGTTAGCAACTAGGACACACGAAAACATTGGAAATTAGGGGAAAAAATGAGTTCAACATGCACCTTATAGAACATGACAAAACAAATGCTGAATTATCAACCTTGTAACATTTTAAACTCAGCAACAACAACAACAAAAAATCACTTTGTCTTTTCATGAAAAGAAAATCAGTTGCAACTTCTTGTCGAATCCAGCACCCAGGAAACAGCCCAAGCTTCCTATCTCAGACCACTCTCCACAGTCTGAGGCATGGATCTCAGGGATGTGTTCTCAGAGTGCCTTTGAGCAGGATGTAGGAGAGGGTCCCAGCCACAAGTCATGGGGGAATCCTCATGTCCTCTGGGGTGTGCTTGGAGGATATTTTGTCTTAAAACATCTGAGGTGAACAGAAGGGAAATCTTTTTTTTGTTTGTTTGGTTTTTTTTTGTTGTTGTTGTTGTTTTGCTTTTGGGGGGGTTGTGGGTTTTTTTTTGTTGTTGTTGTTTGTTTGTTTGTTTGTTTGTTTGAGACAGGGTTTCTCTGTGTAGTCCTGGCTGTCCTGAAACTCACTTTGTAGACCAGGCTGCTGGCCTCGAACTCAGAAATCCGCCTGCCTCTGCCTCCCAAGTGCTGGGATTAAAGGCGTGCATTACCACCACCCGGCCAGAAGGGAAATCTTAAGAGTCAGTTCTGAACCACCGAGATATCCTTTCAAGGATGAGCACATGGGAACTCAGTAGAATTATGTTTGGAATGTTCCAGAGTAAACATCTCCTTGTACCCTTGTGCATTAAATTGTCACTGCAGCCAGGACACCAGTGGCTTGTGGCCATCCTCCTCTGTGTTCGAAAGGCACTAGAAGAACCATTTTGCTGGCCAGTTCGAGGCTGTCCTCAGAGAGAGCTGGTTAGGACTCCTGAGTTCTGGGCATCCCCAGCACAGATCTTTAGGATGATAGAGCCATGCTCAGGGCAGCGACAGCTAAATGTGCTTCCTTAGTCTTCTGGTTTACTACGAAGAGAAGAGTCTATGATCTGAACCTCGTGCTAGGAAATAAAACCTGGGTCTTGTGTTGGGAGCCAGTATGAAGTATTTGAGCTAAAGTCGAAGCCACATCAGAGGTCAGATCAAGGTCAGGGATTTGGAGACACCAGGCCAAGCCAAAGACCCCCAGAAAGCACAAGCTGACCTTTAGCTCCTGTCATCACTGAAGAGCCATGCTTCCAAGCCTGCCACCATGGCTGCTGCAGACCACCTGCTTGTCCTAAAGGCAATTAGAATTAAACTGTGTCTCTATCTTCCCGACTTGGATGCTCGCCTTCGTATGCGCAACCCCGAATTCTCCTTAAGTGGAGGGCACCGTGACATGACTACTAAAACTGAGCCATCCAGGGACACTGGGAGAGATCCTGCAGCAAATGGGACATTCTTAAAGTGAAGATTCACATGGGGTCTGCCACCATTGTATATGTATTTCAACCACAGAGCCGGTTGAAAGATTACAGTCAGATCCAAGGATCCTGGGAGACAGAGGAGTGTCCATCAAAGATGGCCGTATCTCAGTATCCCCGGGAACCCATGAATGTAGCCCTTTGGCAAAGATAACAGTCACAGCAAAGGGAGCCAACCATCAGTGCTGACTGGCCTTCATGCAAGCAGAGAATCCTGGTGTGTCCAGAGGGAGTCATGGTGTGTCTTAAGGGTGGAAGCTGGAGGAGAAGGGGCTATGAAGACAGGGACTTTTGGCTTAGCTTCATTCTGAGAAGACCACTTGTGACCCCTCAGTTGTAGGAACCGTGGACAGGAATTGGGTTGCTTAGAAAAGTCACAGGAAATCAACAAGGACCAAACAGGTAGAGCCAATCATCCTTATGTTCTGCAGAGCCATTCACGAAGGGTCTGGTGGCCTCCTAAGCAGAAGAGCCCAGGCATCCTCAGCATCTCTTTCTGCCCCAAGGGGAGGTTCTTGTGGCTTCAGCCCCTGCCCAGCAAACCCTCTTCTCTCTGCACACACACATTTGTCTGTTAAAGACATATTTCTGTAAAGACAAATGTTACAGAGGTTCTGACTTCAAACACTACAAACAATCACTCAGGTGGACTGGAGAGATGGCTCAGTGGTTAAGATCACTGGCTGCCCTTCCAGATAATCAGAGTGCCAGTCCCAGTGCCAGTTACAGGGGATCCAATGATCTCTTGTGGCGTTTGCTGGCACCAAGCATATGGACACACACATACGCAGGCAAAACGTTTATACACATAAAACAAACAAAAATAAATCTTAAAAAAAAAAAAAAAAACCGGGCTGGAGAGATGGCTCAGTGGTTAAGAGCACTGTCTGCTCTTCCAGCAGTCCTGAGTTCAATTCCCAGCACCCACATGGTGGCTCATAACCATCTGTAATGGAATCCAACGCCCCCTTCTGGTGTGTCTGAAAACAGCAACAGTGTACTCATATACATAAAATAAATAAATAAATCTTTTAAAAAAATCACCAACACTCAACAGTCATCTGAGATGTCTGTTCTCATGGGTTTTCTCATCTCTACTCAAGAGGCAGACTCTGGTGGGGGCCGGGAGGAGGGGAAATGACTCAGTCAGTGAAGTGCTTGCCACACAAGCACAAAGACATAGTGTGATCCCTAGCACACACACTAAAACAAAGCAAAAACAGAACAAAATGTCAGACACTGCAGCACACACCAACAGCCACGAGAGGCAGAGACAAGAGGATCTGCCCAGTTTGCTGGCCTTGCTGGCCAGTCCAGCCACATTAGTGAGCTCTGGGTTCAGTGGGAGACCTTGCCTTGAGAAACAAGGTGTAGAGCAACTGAGGGAGACTCCCAGTGTCAAGCTCTAGTCCTCAATCACACCCATTCATGTGTACCTGCACACACACACACACACACACATGCACACACACACACACACACACACACACGCACGCACGCACACACGCACACACAGAGGCCAGGGTGGGCCCCATACCCTACGGGCTCAGAGGAAATGGCTTCCTTCCTCATCTGCCCCTTATCCGCTAGAGGAGGACTGTAGTGTCAGGTGGACCCCACTGCCTCTCAGACCCAGCAGTGCAGTGCCCCCATCTCTCTACAGGACTCAGCCTTTCTCTGACTGCCTTCTTGCTTGACATAGCGGGCCACATACAACTTCAGGGTCGTTTCCTCCCCAAGGTCCTCAATTCATACACTACACAAAGTCCTTTTGTCATTTTCTCGATGAGAAGGGACACTCCCTTCACAGGTCAGGGATGCGGCTGAGTGACAGCTGTGTTTGCATGGCTGCTTGCACAGAGCTGGCTGCTTGATAAGACCAGGTGCCAGGGAGGGACAGTGGGAGAGATAATAGGGATGGGAGAAGGGAAAGAGGAGGTGCTTCCCTTCCCAGCTTTCTGGCAAGAGAAGAAAGAGGACCCAGTTCAGGGACAAGGCTGTGAGGGAAACCTGTCTTGGACTGTTTCTCATGCATCTCTCTTCAGAAACCTAGCAAGGTCCCAGCATGGGAGAGGTATGTTGGACGTGGGTCAGTGAAATTAAAAGCTCCACACAGGCGGCTCTAATCCCTTTCTCCTGTGTCAAGGTCGGGCATGTGGGGGCTGGACAGACGAAGCTGTCTGTGTACCATCTGCCAAGCCATGGGCCCGTGTGCCATGACACCTGGTGTACGCTCAGAAGAGGGGACAGAATGTCTCACTTCCTCGAGATGCCAGAAGATCCTTGGGGGCTGCTGGGCTCTGGACCACCTTGGACCACAGAGATTGTGGGATGGGACTGACAACCCCATGTGGAGAAGGCACCCATAGAGGGAGGGTTGTTTCAGGAGGGAACAGCCCCATCCTTTGCAAGGTCTACCCCAGATGTTCAACTCTGAGCCCCTGGATGGGGGAATGAGAAGGAAGACAGAGGGGGAAGGTTGAGACGGAGGTAAGTGTGGCCGAGAAGGAACTGGGCTACAGCCTTAGGAATTCTGTCAGGATGGGGAGACCCCTTCATGTATCGCTTAATCACCAGCTCCGGTCCTGCCCCTATTCAGCTCAAGACCATGGCAATAGAAGACATAACATCCTCCAAATGATGAGACTTTAATTTTAATGCTCTTTGATGGACTGGCTCAGGAAGTAAGTCCACTGAAGGGGCTTTACTCTGCTGCTTTCTGGCTATCTGCAGCAGGGGAATGTTTTCAGAGTCTTTTCAATACAATGATGGACTGGTGAGAACAGCTCCGCTTCAAGGAGGGGGAGGAGCTTGGCCTGTGGGGGAGGGCAGAATTGGGGGTTGTCATGAAAAGTGGGTCAACAGAAAAGGGGTGAAGGGCCTGAAGGTGCTAAGTGGGTGGGTTTTGGGTGTTGTCTCTGAGAACTTTCAGTAGCCAGGAGCTGTCTTAACCTGCCTCAAGCCAGCCTGGTGAGATCCTATGTTACACAAATAAATATCCCTCCTAGTCCTGAGGAGTAAAGTGTTTTGTCACTTCTCACACCCCTGGAAACTACCTTCCTGGTTTCTTTCTCCTTGACAAAGCAATTTATTTTGCTAGCCTTTCCCATCTTTGGGAAGACTTGTGGGATAAGCAAAGGGTAGCTGACAAGGGATTAAGAAGATTATTCTGTGGGTGGGTGGAGACATGAAGGGGAGTCTGTGGGAGTGTGAGGGGACAGTGGATATGTCTATGGATGTATACAGAGGTGTGAAGGGGTGTCTGTGCATGTCTGAGTATGTAGGCGTATCTATGGACGTGTGTGGGTATAAGGGTGTGTCTTTGTGAGTGAGTGTGTGGGTGTGTTTAAGTGTGTTTATGTGAGTGTGGGGGTGTGCCTTTGGGCATGTGTGGGGATGTATGGGTATGTGATGAACAGGGTGTACTTACCCACACACGCCTCAGGCTGCAGCAATGTATCAGGTGGGTTCAGACTCTGCTTGCATCTGCAAGCTGTGTAATCACCCACAAAGTCACTCCATGCTCCTGGCTGTGTGGTTTTTTTCTCTTCCTTTCTTTTCCATAGCGTCTTACCCTGCAAGTGACAATTAATGTTCGAAAGAACATAAAATGGAGGAGAAATTACAGCAATTTATCAGCTGAAATTATAGGTGTAGACACATGTCAGCAGTGGAAATGGTTTCTATCAAAATTAAAGTATTTAGAGATTTTCCTCAAATTTCAAATTATGCAAATTCCATTTTCTGAGATGCCACAGCATGGTGGCTTTAATTGCAGGCTTACTAGGAATGTCTCGAGAAACACAGGGACTTGAGGGTCTCTCTCCTTCCTAGGCAGTTCTTTCATGCCCACAACTCACAAATGCAGGAGAGGCGTTATCCAAGAGCCAGACAGACCTAAGCGGTGCGGAGGGCTGTGGCTTCCACAGATGCACAGGGGCCGTAGAGGCCTGCAGCAGCTAGACGGCAGAGTCTGTCCACCCCAGAGACAGCCAAGAACTGGAGCAGTGGTGCCTGGTAGTACCTTGGCCAGGGTAACCCTAGCATACCATACAGTACCTCACCAGGTTCCCAGATGAGTCAGTGACCTCAGCTCAATGTGATCCCAAGCCCCTCCTTGGTTAAATTTTACTCAGTGGTCCACAGGAACACAACTGCTCTGTGCTGTAGTTTGGATGCAGCTTGAGTGTTCCCAGGATTTTCATGCTGAAATTTTTAAAAAGATCTATTTCATGCATATGAATGCTTTGTCTGCATGTATATCTATCTGTACACATGCAGGCCTGGTGCCTATGGAGTCCAAAAGAGGGAGTCAGATCTCCTGAAGTGAGAGATATGGGTGGTAGCTGAGTTGTTCATCTAGGTGGCTCTCCTGCAACCACCCCACCAGGGCTAGCTCTCCCGCTTTGCCCAGGTGAGGGGTGGGGCCAGCTCTCCTGCTTGTAGCAGCCAGCAAGAATCACTGATGCCCTTGGGGACAGCTCTCCCATGCTGCCCAGGCAAGGTTTGGGGGCTCTCCCTCATCTACGATAGTCAAGTGCTTTATGATTCTTACATGTTTACAAGATCTAGATTCCGTAAACGTGGTCTGTTACGCTGATTAAATCTGAGCATTGAATGATCCTTGAATTATTGAGGTTAACCGAAGTCCATTGTGTGTTTCTTTGATATTCTGTGGGAGGCCCATTTGATAACATCTCTGCAAGGGATTCCCACTACCATCTATGTCTACCAGGTAAGAGACAAAAGACAAGCTCTCTGCTCACCCTGTTAACAACGATGTGGGGAATCACATCGCTTCCCCTTGCATCTGAGTCTGAGTAATGGAATGGCTACTGTGACCACAGGGTTTGGGGTAGATCCCCCCCCCTTTTTTCTAGAATAGGGTCGGTATTAACAAAAAGGAGCACAGCTCTTAATCACCCTCTCCCAAGCCCCATCTGAGAGAAAAGTTTTTGAGTTCCATATACCCTGTCTGTTCTGGATTGGAATTCCCTAAAATGCCCCGTCCACAATATGTGAGAGATGCCAGTAAAGTCTCAGAACTCTCTGCCAGGAGGCCAGGCTCTGGCTTTCCTCCACCACCCCTCATCCTTCTGGTGTGGTGGCTGTTTTGTGTTCATGGCATTTTAGCTGGAGGAAGGACCCGGGAGCAGGAAGCCTATTTCATACTGGTGAGACAGAAGTCCTTAACTCACCTGCCTCTGTCACTGAGTATGGTTGGGAGTGTGGCACATCGGGAGAGGAGGAACACTGACAGCTGTGTGCCGTCAGGTCCCACTAACCACGAGGCTTGCACTTTAACCAGATCTTTTCATCAGAGCCTCTGTGTGCGATTTGTCTGGGCTTTTACTCCTATCGCACATTCGGGTTGCTTTTCCTTTTTGTAGCTGCTGGGCAGCAGGGACAGTACTGACTTTTGTTTGTGAATCCTACACCTGACAACTTAGCTGAACTGATTGGTTCTCATGATTATCTGTGTGTTTAAAAGTTTTCTATAAACAAAAACCTCTATCGAGCAATAATACCAACCAACCAGAGCTCCCCAGGGTCTAAACCACCAGCCTGGGGCCCATGACTCCATCTGTATATGTAGGGGAGGATGGCCTTGTCGGGCATAGTTGGGAAAGGAGATCCTTGATCCCATGAAGGCTGAACACTGAGTCAGGGGGAATTCGAGGGTAGGGAGGTGGGAGTGGGGGGTAGGTGGGAGCACATCCTCATACAAGCAGGAGGAGGGGGATGGGATAGGGGGTTCCTGGGTGGTGGGGAGAATGGGGTAAGGGGATAAAATCTGAAATGTAAATATAATATCCAATAAAAAAAACAAAAACAAAACAAAAAACCCTCTATCTTCCTTAATTCCTAGTCCTTTTTTTTTTTTTTTTTTTTTTTTAAGGCTTATTTGTTTTGGCACAGACATGTACACATACATTCATGCCAATAAAACACTAACAAACCAGGCTTTTCGATTTATTGATTTTATTTCATCTGTATAGTTGTTTGCTGCATTCACCTGTTCACCACATGGGTGGCTGGTGCCTATAGAAATCAGTAGAGGTCATCAGATTCCCTGGAATTGGTTATGAACCACCTTATGGTTACTGGGAATGTGGACGCACAGTGGGTGCTCTTCTGTGTACGCACAGTAGGTGCTCTTTACGGCTGAGCCAGCCCCCGTTTGTTTTGTTTCCTCTGGATACTTTGGCTAGGACATTCAAGACAAACGAAACAAAGTGAATGATGGGCATTTTCATACCTGCCCAATAACATTTACCAAAACACATGATTATATCACAACATCTGTTCTGGTTTACATGGACTCAACCTTGGAGGATGTAGGTTTAGATTTTTCAGAGCCTATTTTTTATTTAGGGTTCTTAAATGCTTCAGCCTCCCTTCTAACCCAGTGACCAAAGGTAGGGGAGAGAGATGGTTAACAGGACAAGGGGGTTGTGGACCTCTTTAGAAGCAGTTCTTTGGGACTGATTCCAATCTTCGTTGTCAGGATATTGGCAGTCCAGCTCAACAGCAGACATCAAACACGAATCAGTAGCAGTGGCTCAATGCAGCAGAAACCAAGAGGCTCCTTGCAGAGTCAGCAGAAGCAGCCTCAATACCACGAGAAGTTCTTTTGCACGTTTCTCTCTGTGAAGTCACGACAAACAAAGACCAGTGAAGTGTTGCAAGGAGTAGTAATGCAAGAGCATCCTTCCACTGTCTGAGGAATTCTACTTCTATTCTTTCCAAACACCACGTACCCTTTTAAGTGTCTGCTCAGCAAAACATCATATGCCCCCTCGCAAGGCAGCTTCCAGAAAAACACCACGAGTCTGTTCTCAGCAAAACATCCTCTCACATGCCTACTTCAACAAAACATCCTCTCACAAGACAGTTTCCAGAAAAACAAAAAACAAAACAAAATAAAAAAACATCGCATGACACAACTGAGTTGTTAGAGAAACCAGAAATTTCCACTTCAGGAGGATACTGTGTTTTGGGGCTACATCTTCTTGAATTCCTGAAATGACACCATGGTTATGTGATTTGGGTAAGAATGGTCTCCATACTCTGGTGTGTTTGAATACTTGGTCCCCAGCTAGTGGAACTGTTTGGGAAGGATTGTGAGGTGCAGCCTTGTTGGAGAAGGTGTGTGGGGTGGGGCTTTGAGACTCACATCATTCCCAGTGTGCTCTCTGTTTCCTGCTCGCAAGTTCAAGCTCTCAGCTGTTCCTTCTGTCATACCTTTATTCCATCATGGACTCTAACCCTTTGGAGCCAAAAGTCCAATTAAATGCTTTCTTCTATAAGTTGCCTTGGTGGTGGTGTTTTATTGTAGCACTGGAAAGTAACTAACACAATGGCTTATTCCTTGCAGCTCTTTGAGCTCCCAGCAGAGACTGTGTGAAGTGGAGCCAGCTCTTGCTCGTCCTTACCGCCACAGCGTCTTTTACATGGTGATGGACTTGACTTGCCAGCAGCTTTCCAGCTAGCTGTTGGTCCTGTTTTGACACCAAGATCATACCAACTACATGAAGTTGTTTGAGTTATCTTCTTACTTTTCTATAAATCACATTGGTTTTAGATACTGTCTTACACTATATGCCAGGCCGGCCTTGAACATGAGGCAGTCCTCTTGCCTCCAGACTGCTGGGTTTATTGATGTGCACTGCCACATCCAACAGAAGGTAATGTGTTCTGGCCCCAAAAAGTTTGACAAACATGTTGAGGTTTGTTCTTTTGCTATTTATTGTAATGCTAGGTGAGATGAGAGAGTCTGCACACAGACTCGGGTGATGCTATGTGACCTTGCCCCCAAGTTATTTCTGATTGATAAATAACATTGCCAACAGCCCACAGCTGGGCAGAAGAGATATATAGGTTGGTTTGGGGTTGCTGAGCTTGGGGCTGGAGGAGGACCACAATGGGGAGCAGAAGGTGAAAGAGGTAGAGTAAGTCGCTATGGGTTAGAAGTCCAAAAAAAACATGGCCCTGAGGGCTGGCCAACTGGAGTTAAGAGCATCCCAGATGAAACATAGTAAGTAATAACTTGGGGTTATCAATAGGAAATAGATTTTTAATAGCATAGAGGTTCATATCTGCCCAATTCTAGTGCTGATTAAGCCTTATTGCAAATAATAAAAGTTATGTGTCTTTTATCCAGGAACTAAATCATCAAAGGCAGGGTAGAAATCCCAGATTGGGATTAAATAAATTCTACAACACAAACATTTGCCCAAATATGGGCTTTGCCTATAAAAACCCTGATTAAGAAGAATAGGTGTGTCATGTGTGCATGTGTGCATGTGTGCATGTGTGGATGTGCAAGAGAGAGTCAGAGCTTCAGCTGCTGACTTTCTAGGGGACAATTGGTTTTGTTCTTTGAGGTTCACTCGCAATGTGTTTTCTATAAATGTATTATTTCATCAACATCTTCAGTTGTGTCCATGTAAACTTCTCAGTGTGGATTGTGGGTTTTAAATCAGATTTATGTATCTGCAAGCATTCCATGCTGTGACTTTCTCATCCTGCTTTTATTGTCTGCCCCCTCCCCTTCTGTTTGGTCTCATTGCAGGGGCCACAGCCAGGGTTGGTTGAGCTCTGTAACCTGCCCCAACACCAAACCAACAATGTCTTATTGGTCAGTCAGGGCTCTGAGTGACAGAAAATGCAGAGGGGGAAGACTCATGAGATGGAAGCACAGAATGTAAGGCTAGGTGGACCATGCTAGGTCTGGATGAGAGTGTTCAGGAGGAAGCTGCAGAGCTCACAGAAAAGCTGACATTGTTTACTTTTCCTGGGGAGATGAAGAGACGAACACATTTTCACCCCATAGAGGGCACCAACAACAGATCAATGCATGGATGCATGTGTGCACAAGCACACACACACACACACACACACACACACACACACACACACACACACACCAGTCCCACGGGGCAGTGAACTGGGATCAGAAGACCTGGAAGAGAGAACTGGAGAACAGGGGACACAGAGAAGGAGCGGCTTGTCTATAGTCTGATCGAACCGCTGATTTTACTTTTTCACACAGGGGTTATATACACAAAAAGGCAGGATGTGGGGAAGGGGATGACACAGGAGCGTAGGTGTTCAGGGGGAGTACAGATACCTTCCAGAATAAGGTATTGGCTGGGTGAAGGTTCGGGGGACAGGTCACTATGACTCCGCCTATGATTCACTTGTCCTTATCTAAGTTGGTACTATCCACCAAGGCTACCCAAGGTCTAAGACTATCCACAAGACCTATGACTACTTGTTCTCATCCAGGCTGGTAAATTTCCACCAAAGCTGCCTGTTTACAATATCTTATAGCTATCTGTTTCAGTGTTTTTCCACAGAGACCCAAGACTTTGTGTTAACAGGCATGTATGTCAGGCCTAGTGCTGATTTTAGGCCTTTGGTGTATAAGCAGGGCTTCCCCGGACACACACACACTAATGATAAGAGAAAATATGGCTGCTCTAAAAATTAATACTTTTGCACTCTTTCACTGGTTATCCAATGCCAATTGGTCAGCCCTGAAATTGTACTTATATAAATAACACTAAATAGACTGAGCAGGCTGAATTTATATATTTAGGTGCGTGTGTGTGTGTGTGTGTGTGTGTGTGTGTGTGTGTGTGTGTGTATAAAATAACAATTAAGAGATAAAAGGCCATAAAATTGAGATTAGAATAGGGGACATGAGAAGGATCAAGAGGAGGAAAGGGAAGGGGGAAAACAATGTAATTATACTTTAATTTCAAAAAAAAATTTTAAAAATTGAAAGAAAATGAAAAATTTTAAATGGCCATAAGAAGTAGAAATTTGGTCAGGTGGCAGTGATGCACAAATGCATCACAGTGATGCACTTAGGAGGCAGGGACAGGTGGATGTCTGTGAGTTCAAGGCCAACCTGGTCTACCAAGGCTACAGACAAACTCTGACTGGAAAAATAACAGCAACGAAAAGTGGAAACTTAGAGGTGAATGTATCTGGCAAACTGCAGTTTTTCATTTTTATTTTGTGTGTGTGCGCACACATGCATACACTCCGTAGCGTGCAAGTAAAGGTCAGAGGGCAACACGAGGGAATGGGTCCTCTCCTTTCACTGCGTGGGTTATGGAGATTAAAGTCAGGTTGTCAGGCCTAGTATCACGCCTTTACCCACTGATCCATCACCGTAGCTGACGCTGCACCTTGAGGTGAATATCTTCATTTACTCCCACTGGGCTTTTATTTTCTCTCCCTCTCCACAGTTAGAGTAAGGTGTCAGGATGACCTCTGAGATGTTTTTATTTAGGCAAGAGGATAATGGTGCTTAGAGACATAAAATTGCTTCCTGAATGAAGTCTAATGAGGCTTCAGTTCTCAAGGGCACAATGAGTGTCTTTAGAATCAGAATTGGGAATGAACTTGGCCAGCGGGTGGAGCTAGGCTTCCAGGGCTCCTGAAGGCAACATGGCTTAGCACTCAGCCCTAGGTCCGCACCCTGGCTACGGCCCCAGGATCACACGCTCAGCCCGAGCCATTCGTGCAGGGCTTACCTTAGGAAACAGGACATAATGTGAGGGAATGAGACAGAAGATGGAGGGTCATGGGAATCAAGAAAGTCAGTGTTACTTATGAGGGAAGCTGTAACCGTTCAGTGGCCCTGCCCTAGGTGAGGTAGCCTGGTATTTGTTGCTCTATGCCTCAGGTACTGTAGGGCCAGTGGGCATCAGCTGGGACTTACTTGAGAGATGTTTAGATTGGGGAACAGAGTCAGGCCAGCACATCCACTCCACATAGAGGTAAATCAGCGTCAGCATTTCTTAACAGGTTCAAGGCACTTGCACACACATCAGTGCAGTTACCAAGATAGAGGCCCTTTCCCTTTCAAGGAACCTGTGGTGAGTCCTCAGATAGGGTAGGGTAGGTGGGGGGAAAATGGCTCTCTGACTCTCGCTCTTTCCCTGTCTCCATGACTTTAGTCGATGCTGTACACAGATGTCTCAGAAAAATTTTCACCAGCTGCTTCCAACCAAGCTGCACCTTCAGTTTGAGTGACATCTCCTGGGGGAAGCTTTGGGGGCTCAGCCTAGGTTGTAATGCAGACATGTTCCCTAGTGCCTCTCAAGGCAAGTGCAGTCACATGGTCACTGGGGTTTGGGCAGCCTCTTCTTTCAGACTGTGAGCTCCATAAGATTGAGGGCCAAGCTTGCAGTTTGTTTGTTTGCGTGCATGCATGTGTCTGCATGTGCATGTGTGCATGTGTGTGCACATGTGTGTGTATGTAGGGGGAGTGCACGGCACATGTGTGCGTGCATGCCTGTGCCTATGCATGTGTGCATGTATATGTGTATGTGTGCATGTGTGCTTGTGTGTGCATGTGTGCATGCAAGAGTGTGTGTGTGTGTGTGTGTGTGTGTGTGTGTGTGTGTGTGTGTGTAGTCTGAATCTGAATAACACCTAAACTTTTAGCTGGCTATCAATTTGCTTTTCATTCTACTAAATTCAATAAATATTCCACTGAAAAAAGACAAGCCTCACCAGTTCTTGGGGTTCATCGTGGTAGGACTGACCACCACTGGGGCACACCTGTGAGGGTTAAGAGTGCTGCATGGGCTGACTGTTTGAGGCTCAAATCCCCCAAAACAGAGGTGGAATCTACGCTTCCTCCCAGCCATGATGAAAGAGTCAGCACCTCGGATAGAGCCACAGTGGTCTCTAGAGGCCTCTTAGCACTGCAGACTGGCTGTATAAAGGGACCCTGTGGATTACAGAAAGCTCTGGTAAGTATAGCTTGCCGGGTTAGCATGTCTGCTTTATATTCTCAGAAGAACCCTGGCTCACACAAACAGGCCCCAGGTCCTCTTTGCTACGAGTCGTGGGGTGCTCCTCCACTCCTGAGTCTCAGCTTCCTGAAAAAAAATGGGGTCTCTTCCCTCTTAGAAGAGTAGAGACTTGGTAGGACCTTGCATGAAATTTGCTCCAAGTGCTTGGTTCACTCACGGCTGGGACACCATCTGTCATGTTTCCTATCGGGTCCTGGAGACAGCCCTATGCTGGCATAGAAGCTAATGAGAAACTTTGTTGCTATAGAGGCTGAAAATAATCACACTTCTTTTATCTTTCTAGCATCCCAGCTCTCCTGGATGTTGCAAGAATTCAAAGTGAAAAGAGAAAAATAGACCTGTAAATTGCTTGGTTTCCCATTTGGGCACTTTGCCCAATCCATAGAGAATGGTTGGCTTTCTCTGCTCCCAGCACAAGGCTTGGTGATTAGGTTTGCCTCTGGCCAACTGACACAATACTCCTGTGTGTAGATTATAGATGGCACTCCGTGTTTTGCAAAGGCCTTACAGTGGCTGATAACTCTGGTGGAGGCAGGGGAGGGACATCCCAGACTGAGGACCTCCCTGTTGGTAAGTTAGGCACTTGTCAGAAAACTCAGCCTCCCCTAAAGAATGTGTGGTGAATGTACAGATGACTAGGTGCACCTATGTGTGCCTCTTGAGGCTTCTGGAAACGAACACAGTGAACCAGGGATTTAAAACAACACAAACTTAGTTTTTAATAACACTGGAGGTAAGCCTCTGGCATCCAGGTGTGGCTAGGGCCATGCCTCCTTGGTGGTTACCAGAGGAGGCCCTGCTGGCCTTTTCTAAGTCTCAGTGGCCCCAGTGTGCCTCAGCCTGTATAGCATCCACCTTTGTCTTTGCGCAGTGTATGTGGCACTGGTCTCTTCCTATGAAGATTTCGGTTAAGCTGGACCTGATCTGTTCAGTTTGACATTATTTTAGCCAATCAAATCTATAATGACAGTATTTCTGAGTAAGGTCGTGTTCTAAGCTCCTGGAAGGCATGCAGTCTTAAAGGGCACTGTCCAGTCCAACTGCCATGGAAAAAGAGCCAGCAGAATACACTAGGAAGCCCTCGATCCAAGTTCATCACACATGACGGGGGTAAGAACATCTGCACTGCCTCCTGCCTGGAGACTCTAGGAAGCTCTGAGGCAGAGAGAGGACAGCAAGCACTCTGATTGCTATACATGGAACGCCTGCTGAGCTGGACTCAGCCTGCTCAGCCTGCTCCCAATCACCTGGCCAACCCCTCATGCCATTGTAGTCTGGGGGAGGCATCTTACTTCTCTAGTAAGGAGTCTGATATTAGATGTACATCTCCCCTGAGGTTTGAGTCTTGGTCCTGTCAAGATGCTCTACCAGCGTCTTTGTCTCTGTGAGGAGAGCTCATCCTTGTCACCTCTCCCCATGGCCTACCTCACCTGGGCTACACCTGGAAGACAGACTCTGGGTATTCAGGGCATTCTTCCGGGAGGAGGAACTCTAAGCTGAACCACTTCTGTTTGTCCAAATGCATATATACATGTACATATCTGCACATATACCTCACACCGTGGAAAGCATGCACACATCCACAAGTGCACCACCGCACATACTCACAAGCTGAGTGACATGCTGACCGACCACTGGGTCCCATTGTCTTTGACAAGAACGAGACTGCTAGGGGTGCTGCCAGGCTCACAACAGGGACAGCATCGGAACTAGGAGAGGCAGACACAGGAGAATCCGGAACAGCCTGAGCGGCACAGATCTGGCACTCGAGGCCACTTCCCTGCCATGGCGTGAAACTGTTGCATTCACAGACACCTCAGCGGGACCTGTTCCTTCCTCTGCCAGGGTCCTGGTGCTCACGCCTTCATAAATCTTTCCCTTAGAAAGACGCCATCAATAAGCCACAGAGGCCAACATGTGACCGAGAAACCATTCCATTATTAAGCCCGTAATTGCCGAGAATTAATTTGCTAATTGCACGCAACTAATCTGCGTCCCTTTTGTTTTATGTCAATTAACGGAGTAATTAAAAAGAAGCAATCTCCATGCTCTCTCCTCCCTGGCAGCCTCAGATGGCCAGAGCTGATGAGACAGGCCACCCTTTGCTGGCCTCATTATCAGCTCTTCTACTGCAGTGAGCTGAGCTCAGGGCAAGGCAGCTAATGGGACTCCATTGCTTTGCTGCAGCCGCCCCTGGTGTAGCAACTCACCAGACCAGGATCAGATCCTTCTGACTCTGTTGACTGTCACTACTGCAGCCACCATGTTGGCAGGGCCCTTGACTGTTAGAGCACAAGGGTCTGATGGATGATGGGCACAGAAGCGGGGTGGGGGGGGTCTGCAGAGAACTGAATACCAGGCAAGACACTGCAGCAAGCCTGTATTTATACCCTTTGTTGGGATCGCACACTGAGCACCTCTCTCCCCACTCATGGATGTTGGAAGAAGGTGCTGATCTCCCGGAAGCTGTGGAAGGTGCAAGCCACTGGATTGGGATCTGATGCCCAGGAGCACAAAAGGGAGAGCCTTACGGGGCAGAGTCTAAGACAGCTTGGCTATATGTCCAGGCTAGGCTGGCCAGACCTCTCACTCCTGTTTACCCTTCTTCCTGAGGGGCTGTGATGTGGGTTCAGCCCCCTTAGCGGGAGCACATATACTGGAGTCTAGGCCTCACCCCCCTTGCTGGCTGGGTCTTTCCTTCACGTGTGTGGCTCTTGCTGCTCTGACTTCAGGATGTTCACTGACAGCTATGTCTTGGTGATGCATGGCTTTCTACTTTTCCTGATGCAGACACCTGCTACAGAATTGATCCTACATCCTGGGCTGGCCAAAGCAGCCTGGGACTCTCTGTACTGTCTCAGCACTGGCTAATCCATCCTCTCTTCTGGTCGCCTCTCAATCACTGTCATCCACATACATCTGTGCTGTCATGGGGGAAGCTGAGCCACCAGAGAGAATTGCCTGGCCCTATACCTAAGGACTCACAAGACTTCTTCCTTAGCCCCTGCCCAGCAGGACTCCTGTCTGCTCTCACCTTGAGGACCCCACTCTGGATCAAGGTCATCGCTTCAACAGCAGAAATGGCACCATGATTTCAAGACCTGCAGAAGCTAACACTCTTGAGAATATTCAGTCAGCCCAACTCACAACTTTCTCTGTGGCTTTTAGCTGCATGAAGGGCATTTTGCTTTGGTAACTTAACTTAACTTCCAGTTAAGACTCTCCAAACCCATCAACCAACCCTCAAGCATATCTCTGTTTCTGGTACTTAAGATGTGTTCATTGTCTCCAGTTTCCAGTGTGGCCTCTTCTTGCCTCTGGGAATATCTTGAGCAGATGGTCAGGGAATGTGTGGGGACAAGTGAGTGCTCCCAGGCACAGCAGACACAGGCAGGAAGACAGTGCAACCCATGATTTAGGCCACTGGCCCCTCTACAGTCCAGGTCCAGCTTACTGGGATCTTGGACAGGCTTGTGAATTATCACACATTTATAGTTCTCACTGAACAAGGACAGATATTGGAGTGGCTCGGGGCCCCCTGGAAAGTGGCCAGTGATTTCTCCTGTCTGTTGCATGCTCTGCATGTGTGGCACCTGGAGCCTAGGTTTCCAAACACTGACGCTGGGCTTGCATATCAGTGTCTATGTATGAAACATCTGGATTCTGCAGGAGAGTGTAGGGATGGTCACACAGTATGTTACTTGAACCTCTCCCTCCTACTGGGTCTAGCCTCATCACATCTTCACAATGGGCCATGGGAGGACAGCAGTGTGTTTCTCACTTCTTTATAGCTGTTATTTGAGATAAGTGGTGATTTCAATCAGAATGGTCCCCATAGGCTCACATATTTGGATACTTGGTCTCCAGTTGGTATAACTGTTTGGAAAAGGTTAGGAGCCGTGGCCTTATTGGAGGAGGTGTGTCACTGAAATTTTGATGTTTCAAAAGACTCACACCATTCCTAGTATTTTTCTCTGCCTCCTATTTACAAGCTCAGTTAACCTCTCTCTCTCTCTGTCTCTCTGTCTCTCTGTCTCTCTCTCTGTCTCTCTGTCTCTCTGTCTCTCTCTGTGTCTCTCTCTCTCTGTGTCTGTCTCTGTTTCAGACTCATAGAGATCCCTTTACTCCCAAGGGCTGGGATTAATGGTGTGTGCCACCACCCCTTGGCTAAACTTTCTTTTATAAGGACACTGTAAGTGTCCTGCTGCTTGGGGCTCAATGCTCGAGCCAGATTTCAGGCTATTATTCCTCACCCACCTCACAGACCCCAGCAGCATCCATGCTGCTGTGATTTAATGGTTGTGTTTACTGTGCCACAGCTATTTATTTATTTATTTATTTATTTATTTATTTATTTATTTTTAGAAAGTCCTCAAGTAGTAGAAAACCCCTGTCTTATGTTCACTCAACCATAGACAGGGAATGCTATGTAAACGCCTGCATATATACACATGTGCACATGTACTATGCACAAACACACACATATACATATGTGTACACCTACACATGCATATATGTACCCACTGTATGCACCTGCATGTTCATACACACACAGTGTCTGATCAGTGTGTTCTATGCAGACACATTCATACACCGGCCATGTGTGTGTGGATACACTAATGTGCACACATCCCCACGGAAGTCTTAGTTCTTGGTTCTGTGTGTTTTCTGGGCCCTTGATGCTGCACTGCAGCAGGAATCCCATGTTCAGTGAAAAGGCAACTGAGATATACTTGTCCTCCCTAAAAATGCATTTGGAGACTGATGGCTGTCACTGTGGCAGTGTTGGTGACCCTGCGTTAAGAGAAACAGGGATCACTGTGAGCTTATGATGTAATGGTGTGAAGAAGGGTGTTTGGGACTCTGCATAGTGCAGAGAACTGTAATTACAACCCCTCCACATGTGAGTGAAATGACACCCCATTCCCCCCCCATCTAACACAGATGATGAGATCGTGACCCCAACAAGTTCACCTGCTTTAGAGCCCAAACCCCAAAATCAAACTCCTGTGGTAAACCCATCGCTTCTAACGAGTCACACTGGAGCATCCACAGCTCAATCGACCACCATTATAAAGCAATGTTGTCCTGGGAAGTGTGTCTGCTCGGAGCAGTTAACAGCTCCCTGCTCAGCTTACCACCGCATAGGAAGTGGTCGGTCTTCAGCCACTGTGCTGGGAATGGCGGCCGGGGCTGACGTGGTTGACATGGTTGACACGGCATTTCCACTTGAGTGTTTCACCTCAGCTTCTTAGCAGCACACACTGTGCTACATAGATTACACGTGTGAGCATGTGCACAGTGTGCGGCGGATACGTTGCTCCCACACGTGTGCCATGTGTTGCTCAAATGTGTGTGTGGAGCATCAGATGAGAGGCCTAGTTCAGATGAGGGGAGCACAAAAGCCTGGTGTTGTGTGTTAATGGGGGTGACATGAAGCAGACAAATTTCAAAGCAAATAAAACCCTGGCTCAGATTTATGGTGCAGCCATTTCCTTCATGATCAGCTGTGCCGTGGAGTTAAATCAGCCGATAGAAATGCATGAGGTGGAAGCTTCTGCAGGCTAGACACCTGTAAATCATCCGTCAGCCAAAACAGTCCTCTGGAGCTTTCACCCTCGGTCAGGGTTGGGGTACGGGGAGGCTGGATGGAGAGAGGAGGGTTGTTTTTCTTTTCCTGGCAGAAGCACAGCCCTATCCCCTCTGCTGGCTCAGAATGACAGCAGCTGAGAGGTCTCATGGCTGTCCTACCTCACATGCCTCAAGTGAGACTGGACCACAGAAGGGCCACATTGGGAGGCTAATCCACACACACACACAAAAATAGGGACAATAACAACCTGAGGTGAGCACAAGCCAGCATGTCTGTCTGAGTTGGAGCCTTTGAGAGTGGAAAGGAATAGGATTAGGCCAGGGAGAAGAGGTCAAGGGTCCCAAGACCTCTAGGGTCAAGAAAAATGGATCCCACAGGGAAGCAGCTAGCTCAGATCAGTCATCAAGAGGAAAGTCAGACTGGGAAGCTCATGCTGGCCAGGGCTTGAGCATCCCCAAATGAGCTGGCTTTGCCTCTTTCCCAAGTGTCTGTCACCTCTAAGCTCTCTCACACACACACATGTACATGCTTTCACACATGTGTGCGTGCCCTGCATTAATAGGCGCCATTTACATTTGTGTGCATTTTGAACACATGTGCACAAAAATGTACCATAACTAGAGCAGAAAACGGCCTTTCAGTTTAAGGTCCCCAATTACTGTGCCCAGTCCAAACAGGGGAACAGGGGTCTTCATGACTGCGCAGCCAAAAAAAGATCACTGAATAAAAAATATATATATAGTCATACTATATAGAGGTTCTGTGACCTCCTCAAAAGTCACCAGCAACAGGATGAAGTATGCAAACACATGAGCCTCTGGGCATCAATTTTTATTCAACCACCACACATGTGAACAAATCTATTACCCCCAAATAAAAAACCAGGGAGAACCCAGAAAGCAGTTTCACCCAGTTTAGTGAGTATATTTAGTTAGGATTACTTACAATAGCCTGGGCCACTTATGGGCAGGAGAGGGGCCTTGTGAGCCACACCGCTAGCCCTGTGAGCTCTCTCCCCCACAGGAAAATAGAGTGTTGGGGGGCCTAGTTTTGTGAGGGTGTCAGGCTCTGAGGACAAAGTTCTTCCCCCCTGAGGAAGCATCATGCCCAGTGAGGAGATGTGCCCTCGGCTTTGCTTAATTTCCTATGGCACTGTCTTCCTGACTTCCTGACTTCCTGATTTCCTGACTTCCAGTCTTCCTGTTCTAGATCCCAAATCTGTGATCTTTTTTCTTCCTTCCTTCCTTCTTTGGTTTTCTTCTTCCTCTTCCTCTTCCTCCTTCTTCCAAACAATGTCTTGCTCTATTTACTAGAATATTATATATACATGTACACACATTCATTTTACATACGTATCTATTAACGCTGGCTAATGGAGGGAAGTTAGATACATAGAGGAGACAGGTAGTCTTGCTCCAGGCTTCAAACTCCTGAACTCAAATAACCCTTGTGCCTCAGCTTTTCTGATAGCTGCAGACACTGGTATCTACCTCTACGCCCACTCTCTCCTAAGGGTTTTGAAATCCAGTTATTTGCTTCTCAAAGCATCTTTGGCCATACCTCTTCCAGTCTCTTCACTATGGCTGCCACTCCGTCCCTTTCTCTCAACATGAGGAGACCTCCCACATCACTCTCATATGTGGCTGAGTCAAATACCTAGAGGACTAGGGGGGATGAAATAGTCAGTTTAACTTGTTTCCCACATGGAGACCCAGTTGTCTTGGGACCTACGCAGTGGTCTCCACCCTTTCCTCTGAGACTATAGCACAGGTCCTTTGGGTCCTCCTCCGTGTTCTTGGGCATACTCCTGACCACCTGAATGTCCGTCTCCATTTCTACCTGCCTAATCCATCCTCAGGAGGTCCTTAGATTCTCAGTCTCTATGAGTTCATAGCATCTCTGCTTACCCACTGGCTTGGGTATTCATCTGGTCCTCCCGGATGCTCAGCTACTCTCCACAGTCTAATAATCATTTAAAAATAGGTTTTCAAACTATCTGTCTTCTCTAAGTCCATAGACATAGACCTCCATTGGTCAGGGTTAATAAACATGTATATAAAATGAATGTGTACACACACACACACACACACACACACACATACACACAATTCTAATAAATAGATGTAAAGGCGATTTATTAGAATGATTTACAGGCCGCAGTCCAACTAATCCAACAATCGCTAGCTGTCAACAGGAAGTTCAAGAATCTAGCAGCTGTTGATCTTCTGTACACACTGGGATCCAGAAGAATTAGGCACCAGTGCCAGTGAAGGAGTGGTTGTGTCAGCAAGGTGAGGGCAAGCAAGCAGACAAAGAGAAAAGCTCCTTCTTCCACGTCCATCCGTCCGTATGTAGGCTTCCAGCTGAAGGTGTGGCCCAGATTAAAGGTCCGTCTTCCTGCCTCAAAGGTCTGGACTAGAACTGGATTCATCCACTTCAGACCAGGCAGAATCTCTCTCTCAGGTGTGCCCTGGATTGTAGAATCAAGACTGGCTGTCACATCCCCTTTCCCCAACTATGTCTTTACCCATTGGGCTCCTGCTATTGATTTTCATCTACAGATAAGTCTGGCCACAGTGTGAACTCTCCCCCTTTATACCCAGCTCTTTTGCTGCCTATTTTTGGGAGGGTGGGGTGGTCTGCTGGTGTTTTCCACGGATGTGCTGTTTGCTGTGTTAGCTCTGTTCTTTATATCTGAATGACATTGTAAATGGTCTTCATTGCTTTCTGTATATTCTCTCAGATGAAAAAAAAAAAAAAAAAAAAAACCTCCAGGATTTCTGCACTAGTGCTGCAGGTTATTTTGGGTCTTTGTAAGTTTCTACCCAGCTGCCTGATTCTCCATCTTCCTGTTCTTCCTGCTGACTGGTGCCTCTTCTCACAGGCTTGTGGTGGGAGCTAATCCATACCCTATTCTGTACCACACAGCATGTGGCCATCTTCCTCTTGCAATAGTCTTATTCTGAGGTTTCGGTCTTTTTTTTTTTTTTTTTTTTTTTTTTTTTTTTTTTTTTTTCAGATTGTTTCTGTACCCACACACAAAGAAAAAGATCTTTTATAACAACCATTCTGGAATCTCCTCAAAGTCTCCACAAAAGACTGCCACTTGCCTGCCCATGTGGTTACTGTGGGTCTTCACCCAGCCTCGTCTCCACCCCACCTGCTGAGTGGATTCCCGAGTGCCCGAAGCAGCTGTGCAGCACGAATCCCCACCTGACACCCTGTCTCAAGAGGAGGAACCGAAGGCTGCTGACGCCCTGTCTTTCAGCCCACCTCCTCCCTCAATAACCCCTGCCACCAAGCATGTGGTCAGTGGGCTACTTTGCCCACCCCCAGCCTTTCTTTCTCTCTCTTCGAAAAGACCCTACTCCCCCTCCTTCTTCGCAGCCTCCTCCTTTGCCTGCCTCACAATAGGTCTCCCCATTGTCTCACGGGGGCGTCATTACTGTCCCGCCGTGTGACATCATAATAGGCTCCTGTCCCAGAAAACAAAGCCCTTTGGAGACACTGAGGAGACACGCCGTGTTTATGTCGTCACTGACTAGACAGAAGTGGAAATAGAGGGGGGTAGAGTAAACATCTGTAGACTGGGAAGAACAATACCCTTTGTCCCCCTTTATTTCTAAAGCTGCTGAAATTATGCCTTGCACAGCATAAAAACGGAGTGTATGTGTTCGTGTGTGTGTGTGTGTGTGTGTGTGTGTGTGTGTGTGTATATGTGTGTGTGTGTGTGTGCACGTGCGCGTGCTCATGCGCGCGCACGCTCACACTCATGTGTATGCAGGTGGATTAATAAGAAACCATTGAAATGCAAATTGAGGACCCCTCCTCCCAAACAAGCCAGTTATCACCCTCATCCTCCCGGGATACTCAGGGTGAGCAGAGGCCAGCCAGCAGGAGACAGGACTCAGGAGCTCCTGCCTATATAGCTAGCTGCAGGTCATAGCAGCTCAGCCTGTACCAGCAGGTAGGGGTTGCAGGCTGTAGTTTCAAGGTTTCTCTGCATCTTCATTCCTCCATCTTTATTTTGGGGAAACAAGCCCAGAGGTTGTTGTGTTACAAAACATGCACAAAATAAGTATCATGCAACAGTATTTGAAGATGTAACCATGAGCAGGAGCTCACATGTGAAACAAGGTATGCCCAGAGCTACAAAAGAGACAGAGACTGCCAGATAGTCATAGACACCAAAGCTCCCAGATATGTGTTTATTATGGGATGGCTAAAGCATTGCATGCCATTCTCAGACTCAAATCTCAGGGTTAGTAGTCAAGACCACAGCTGTCTTCGTGCACGTGGAGAGCAGGTATGTTCTTGTGGCACTTTCCCTCCTGGGGCTCAATATCATTCTTTACAAAGATACCGGCATCAAGAAAGCAATTTGTTTAGTACTACAGGAAGAGGGTCTGGTTAGAGATCAAAGCAGAAAGGGAAACTAAATCTAGCTTGTGGCTGGTCCCATGTAGACCACATGGGGCAGGAATGGCCGGCCTCGGGAAGCCCCCCTCCCTCCCCCCAGTCACTAGAAAAGCACACCAGTGGATCAGTGCCGATGCTGGAGACACTGTAGCGTCTCCACCCACAAGCTTCACTGACTTGCCTGTGCTGCGATGTGAATAGTAACCAGAGTTTAAAGATGCTGGTAGTTAAGCCTAATTTATATCAAGCAATGCTTCGGTTCTGCCCTTTGTTGAAGAGTAACTGTTTATGACCCTGCCATGTGACAATGGGTAACAAATGCCTTCTCCTTCCAGTGCACACCAGTGGGGCTCTCAGGCATAAAATGGTTTGTCTGCTTGTCCTCCAAGGGGCCTGGAGCCCCACTTGTGTGTTAACCACACAGACTTGGCTTCCTGAGAATGCGTGGGACACTTTGATCCTTGTCAACATTGCCTCTTCCAATCTGTGTCTGTTATGCCCTAACGGAGGCAAGGAGTAGGGGCTTCTGGGACTTGTGTGAACACTCGTACGCTAACATTCACGCACAGTGGCATCTGCATGCTTACACACCTACATACTCATGTTACATGTGCGTTTATATGTACTCATACATACCCAGGCACCTTCACATCTTCTTGTATGTGGACTCAGACACCCGCACACAAGCTCACACGTATGCATTTAGACACCCTCACACAACTCCATAGAATCCTACTGATTTCCACCCCAAGGACATAGATGAGGGACACATCTCCAGAACTCTGCATGTTCAGGAGTGAGAGTCTAACTGGGGTGAGGATTGGTCCTAGCAGACCCCAGTGGGCAGGATCTCTGTGACCTGTACAACCATGCTGGCTACTAACACACAAGGCTTCCAGCTTTATCTGAGCCCAACTGGACTTAGCTACGGACATACCACCATCCAGACAGCTTAGGGCTGCTTGTGCTACAACATATTGGGTTCATATCCTCATTTAAATGTTTTTCTAAGAGAGCCCAAATGAAGGTATTAAAAAAAAAAAAAACTGAGCAAAGCATGGGCTCCTGGGCCCTCCCCATGAAACCAGCCAAGAGGTAGGGCCCTGCAGATTCCACTGGCTGGAGTATCGGCAGCTGTACACTAGGTTGGTCCTTTGGCTCCTTCCTCCATAGTTCCAGCCTCAGTGTGTGTTTCTGCTGGGTTGGTGAGCGTGCCTGTAGGGTTAGCACTGTGCAGTAGTTCCTTATGAATGCCATGCTGCATGGCAGCACATGAACCAAGCACGGGATGTAGGAGGGGTAAGGCTGGATGTCAGAATGCCCCACATGCTCTCAGACACATTTGTTTTTTCTTCTCTGCCAAGTGGGAGGCTGCTCCCTCATTGTTGCTGCCATCCACTCCCTGGGCCCTTTGTTTCTGGCACGTGTCCTTTTGTGCCACTTGGCAACACTGTAGAGGACCCCACACCATGGTTTTGCCCAGAGAGGAAGGATTTGTGCTTAGGGCTCGCAGCAGAGTCTCTGGATATCTCAGCCACACTCTGGCCATCTGCACCTTTTTTTTTTTTTTTTTTTCAACCCCTAGGACAAGGGAGGGATGGATACAGGCTGCCTTTGTAAGAAAACTATCAGAATCTCAATCACTAATCTCTTCCCACAGCTGAAGGTGATTCTCCTGAGAAGCCACTGGGAGGGCAGCAAGGCAAGGACTGGGAGGGTTGGTGAGACTGTCTACAGCCCTTCCTCCCTGGCCTAAACCCAATGCTGAAGGTGACTGTTCACTAGTGAGTACAGAGGACCTGCTTGACTTCTTCTCTCCAGGGCCTGTCTAAAGTTCATGGGCATGTGGCTAAGTCTTCAATGAACTGGGCTGGAGAGGGAGTCAATAAAGTCAGTGAAATTTTGCAGGACCCTAGTGGATAGCGCCCCAGCTTGACCCTTCTTGTGGATGGAGGGGCTCTCTTTTCTATTCTGTGGGTGTGTAGCAGAGGACACAGAGATGCAAAGAAGGGGAATTCACTCCTCACAGCTGTGGAGCCTGGGATGTCCTGGCTGGGGGATGAGCAGACTTGCTGAACTCTAGATTTGGAGAGTAGCAGGAAGGGCAGGGCTACCTCTATGTAAACTCGGGATGGCAGGGGGTGGAAGGGGCACAGCCACAAAAGCATTTCCTGCAGGAGGACCTAATTGAGGACTGCCTGAGAGACCAAGGATTGCTGGCGCAGATGATGCCAGCCAATCAGGAACTGCTGTTTAGAAGAGATGCTTTCTTAGGACCAATGGGGCACAGGTGGAGGGTATTAAAGGAGCTTGCAGCCGTGCTCAGATGAGCTTGCTGCGGCTTTTCTCACCTGCTCCCAGAGGAGTCTGTGTCATTGACTCTGCGCCACCTCACCTCCAACCCCCCAGGGCAGGTAGGGTCAGGTGGCGAGTAGTACAGGGCACAGGCAACACTGGAGCATCTTGCACCCTGCAGTAGCATCTTATTACTGTGCCCCCCAAAAGCTGGAAGGGGTAAGGGGGTGTTCCATGGTCTATTTCTGTGAGTGCAGATTTGTATGCCCTGTGTCTGTGGTGATCAGGATGTGTGGCCTACTTTGTGTGACTATGATGTATATGTGTGTTGTGCGTGTGAGTGTAGGAATATACACTCGGAGGCCGAAACAGGATGTTGGGTGTCTTCCTCTGTCACTTCTTCTTAACACCTTGGGACAAAGCCTTTCATGGAATCAGAAGCTAACCATTTACACTGAGCTGGCTGGCCAGGGAACTCTCAGGATCTGCCTGTGTCTGCTCCCCAGTGCTGGGGCTCCAGGCAAACACAGCAATGCCTGGCTGTTTACATGCATTGCGTACTGGGAACTCGAGTGTTGGTGAAAGAGAACAGAGCAAGTTCTCTTTCCTACTAAGCTGTCTCCCAGCCCCGACGTGCAGCCTTTTGCTTCTGATTTCTTTCACCTCTTGTCTTGGAGGCTTAGGCTACATGGCAGTATCCCGTGCCTCTTCGTGAAAGAGCAGCGTTTCTCTTCACATGAACCTACATCTATCCACACATCGGCAGACAGACATTTGGGCTGTTCCCACCCCTTGGCTCTTCTAAGAAACCTTGTTGTAAGCATCATGGAACTGTGATGTCATGTGGTTTCCATTTTTAATCTTCTGGGGATCCGTGACCTTTTCCGGAACAGCCGCACCGTTTTACACGCCCGCCCCGCGCTTCATATAGATTCTGAGCTTCTGTTCCAAGGATGTTAAAAGTAAAGCTGGCAAGATGGTTCATCAGGTAAAGGTGCTTGCCATCTGGGCTTGATCTCCAGGACCCACAAGGTAGAGCGGGAAAACGGTCCTGTACAAGTTGTCCTATGACGTCTACACATACAGTGTGGTGTGCACAAACCCACAGGCAGAAATAAGAATTTAAATATAATGAAAATTAAATTGCTTACAGAAGAAAAATGGCCCCCTCACTGTGATAAGACACATTGCTCTCCTGACCCTTCCTGTCACCCTGTCAATGGGAGTCTGCTATGATTTGTATATACTCAGCCCAGAGAGTGGCACTAGAAGGTGTGGCCCTGTTGCAGTAGGCTCACCACTATGGGTGTGGGCTTTAAGACCCTCATCCTTGCTGCTTGGAAACCAGTCTTCTAGCAGCCTTCAGATGAAGATGTAGGACTCTCAGCTCCTCCTGCACCATGCCTGCCTGGATGTTGCCATTCCTGCCTTGATGATACTGGACTAAACCTCTGAACCTGTAAGCCAGCCCCAATGAAATGTTGTCCTTATAAGAGATGCAATGGTCCCGGCACCACATGGTGGCTCATAACCATCTATAACGGGATCTGGTGCCCTCTTCTGATGTGTCTGAAGAAAGCAATAGCGTACTCAGATACATAAAATAAAGAGTTGCCTTGGTCATGCTGTTTTCTCACAGCAGTAAAACCCTAACTAAGAAAGAGCCAACAGTCATAGTTAGAAGAACAGCATATATGCAGCATCATAGGAAGACACAGTTGTACACTGTCCCCAGAGCACACATGCTAAGAAAGCAGAGCTGATTATGAGATTAGAATATCACAGCTAGATACCTTCATAGGTGACATAAGCCCACCTTATTTTCACCATATAGAGATGAGGGTTCAGAATTAGAGTGTCAGGCCCATTTGGGTCTCCTCAGCCCTGACACTGAGGTCCTAGGGCTATGCTACCTGCCCACCTTTGAAAAGGCATGTGGCCTTTGGCCTTTGACAGAACTAATGTAACAGTCTAACCAGATGGGAAAGAGACCCATGGTGGTCCCCATAGGGCTTCTGGAGCAAAGCACAAAATATCTCTACGTCATACCCTTATAGTACTTGCCTGGGTCTGAATCTGGTGCAGTCACCTCTGTTCTCTACAGGCACCCAGCTAACTGCCAGCTAGCTTCTCAGTATCACAGTCTCTCAAGATTGAAGGCAGGTGTGCCTCGTGCTAGTGGGACTTCTGATGCTGAACTGTAGTGGCATCCTTCTGGCCAACATGTCCTTCTGTCAGGTCAAGTCTCCTGGAGAAAACAACTGCATTTGAACTTGAGATACTAGCACCTCCCTCGAATCAATTGAGCTCATGGGAGCCAGGTTACCAGGGAAACCGTGTTGGAAGGCTGACCAGCCAGGAAAACACCTCACATTTATAGCCTGGAAATTCCTGCAGTCTCAGTAGCCACAGTGGAAATAACCGAAGTTAGTTAAAGACATTAGTTTCAAGCTAAAGACTATTAAAAGGATAAAAAGACAAGCTACAGACATAGAGAAAACATCAGCAAACCATGTATCAGTGAAGGACTTAACGAGCATGCAGATTCTCAAAGCTCAATAGTGAAGGAGAATGGGAAAGAGAAGAGAGCCATTAAAGAGTCATTCTACCCTAAAGGAGAGTCACCGAATCTGGCCATCAGGGAATGCAAATAAGACCACGGGGAGTCTCCGCTTGCCCCAATCTGAGCGGCTAAGATAGAAACAAAGGTGGATCCAGATCCAGTAGCATACACCTAGAATCCCAGGACTTCCATCCCAGGATGGAAGCAGAGTTGTGAGCTTGTGGTCAACTCAAGAAACCAGCAAGGTTATTCATACAGTGTCGGTGAGATTGTGAGTGGTCCCGCCACTGCAGAAAACCAAAGCAAGTATGTGAAGATGCCCAGAGCCGCAGTTCTGAATTTTTATTCAAAGAAATGGAAACGTGTTCAGCCAGTCCTGGTGGTTATATCATTAGCAGCCAGAAACTAGGGACAATGCCCTGTGTAGGTGACAGCTAAAGAATCGTGGCACAGTACTTTGTAGTCCCTTCTCAGCTATGGAGACAGTGGCCATTGATACAGAGCAAGAAGGGATCTCAGAGGGCTTATTGAGGGGAAAGACTTGTCCTTGAAGCTCGAACACAAGCCAGAGCTGCCTCCCACTTCCCATAATGCTTACTACACAGAGTTGGGGGACACATAAGAACCCAAGGGGCCTAATGTGTCTGTGAATGATATTTAGGGGTGGCAGGGGTTGCTGAGGAAAGCCCGACACCTCCAGAGCAGCTCTGGGTCTTACTGGCATGTAGAAAAGACAGATATGTCACTAGAGGGATATCACATACAGGGTGTGGTGCAGGATCACGATTTCACAAGAAGTGATACTGAGGGACTCGGGTGAGATATGCAGCGGACATCCCTGTGCCGTCTGTCCTCCGCCTCCTGTGAATCTATCATTATTTCAAAATAACAAGTTTTTTTTTTTTTTTTAAAGTGACAGCAGGCATTGCTTTGTTCCAGGCAAGTAAGACACTGAGCTCGTCTCAGCATGTGTCATGAGAGGCCCTTCTGCCGCCTGTAATCTGGGCGTGCGGCGTGGCAACTGTTATTCTGGTATCGTTTCATCTCGCATCCAAAGTGATTAAAAAGCCTCATTGTCATAACAGCGATTTTTAAATCTGTTTGCACAGCAAGGCAGAAGCGATGGCTATAGCCTTGACAGAGAAAGGGAGGCAGAGAAACCATCGACCCACACACGGGCAGACAGCGTTTCCCAGAGTCACTGTCCACAGTACAGCAATGGGGATCTGAAACACACTGGAGGGCGGTATGAGGCAGCTCAGCCCATCCTTAGCCGCACACCCACATGCCTTTCAAGTCACAGTGAAAGTGCATTCAGCTAGCACACTTGTGGCCACACAGTTATCAAGAGGTGTGAACATTGCCGTCCTCCAGGGTTTCACTTCGCCTGTGGAGGAACAGTACTCTGGAACAGTTCTGCTACTGAGGGCAGCTGCCCTCTGTCTCATCCCCCCTACAAGAGTCCTATCTCCACAGCCATTGCTTCAGCCATAGCTTGCTAAGAATAACTGCTTTGCAACAGGCCTGGTGCCATCAGTGTTGTCTTCTTGGATTTAATAGTATGGTTGTAATTAGCTTAACACACGTGCACAAAGCCAAAGAGCCAGCGCCCAAGTCCAGCTGAAGCCGGATTCCATTCAGGTCCCAACAGCTGGTTTCCTGCCTGGTACCCCTACTGTTGGCCCAAATGGTCCATCTGCTCTGGCAAGCCAGAATCGCGTATCAGGATGAGATGCCATTACACGCTCATCACAACAGCTGTGTATAAGAGACTGTGCATACATACATGGGCAGGTAGAGCTTGTAAGCCATTGCTCTTGGGGGTGGAAAATGATATTGTCTATAGATTAGTTATTGTTCACACTGCTGTGTCCGGACAAGAAGCAGCTCAAGAGAGAGAGTGTGTATTTGGGCTCTCAATTTGAAGGCATAAAGTTTATCCATGGTTGGGAAGATGTGGCAGCAAGAATGAAGGGTGGTATCTGAC
Source organism: Arvicanthis niloticus (assembly GCF_011762505.2). Lineage (NCBI taxonomy): Eukaryota > Metazoa > Chordata > Mammalia > Rodentia > Muridae > Arvicanthis > Arvicanthis niloticus. Next base: position 147,028,133 of record NC_047659.1, read on the forward strand.
CACAGCATCTTGAGTCAGGAAGCAGGCATGGAGAATAATATACTGGTACTTAGGCCACGATTTCCTTTTTATATGGCCCAGTCCATAGAATGATGCCACCAACATTTATTTAGGGTGAGTATTGCCATCTCAACTAACACAATCTAGAAACTCCCTCACTGGTCTACCTAGAAGACTATTGCCTACAGAATTCTTCATCCTGTCGAGCTGACTGTATCAGCCATCACAGTCTTCTGATAAATGGGAAGCTGTGCACCCAACATACCACCCAGCAATTCCATTCCATGTTCCATCTGCTTCATGCACATACACAGAAGGTGTAGCTGAGGGCTTACAAACCTGTGCACCTGGGAAACTCACGAGCACTCAGAACATGCCCCTGTGCCTCTTCTTAGCCAGCGCCAGACAACAGGCAGCTACTTTCTAGATTTGTTTTGTTTTGCCAGTGCTGTTTGCTTCTAGAATGTCACCCTTTGTGTTCTAGAACTTCATTAGATGTGCCCTGTGTCTGGTTCCTTTCTCCAGCACAGTGTCCCAGGGAGCCATTATGACACAAGAGAATTCAATGTTCATTTCCTTGAAATTATCGTGCAGTCCTCTGACACTTAAGAGCCAACTGGATGAGACCACCACCTGAGGACACCATGACCAAAGTTTCTGGAGAACATCCCAGTACATGCCAGTGTGGATGTTCACTCATGTTTCTCTTGCTTAACCAACTGGGAATGAATCTGTGGATGACAAGAATGGAAGAAGTCTTGTTTTATGAGTAAAGTACTTTGTTACAATGGAACTATATCACATGCACACCCCGAGACAATGCTCTAGAGTCACGCTTGCCCATGAGAGGGCCAGGGTATAGCGGTCCTTTTCAGTCTGTGCCATGCACAAGGTGGTGACAGCATCTCATTCCTCTAACGAGCATCTCACTGGAGACTGATTTGACCAGCTTTTCCTGTGCCTGCTGGGTCACCGTCGAGTGAGTGTCTGACTAGGTCTCTGCTCTACTCTGTAGAAATGGGCCACAGTGCTATGGAGACAGGTCTTTCGGCAGATCTAGGTGAATGCTTCTCCTAACCTTAGACATATCTTTTGGTTTTCCTAGAGATACTGTTGACAAGCTTTTACGGGCTGGGTAGGTGACTTGTGGGTAAGAGTGCTCGCTGCACAAGGATGATGAACTGAGTTTGAATCTCCAGTACTTGTGTTTTAAGAAGCTGGGTGTGAATGCACACGTGCTTATAACCCTGTACATACTCAGCAGATATAAGAAAATGGGGCTAGCTGGCCTCCAGTCTGTCTCCAGGTTCAGTGAGAGACTCTGTCTCAGGAAATGCGGCAGAGAGTAAAAGAAAAAGCTACCCAATGTCCTTCATGTGCATGTATAAGTACAATTACCTACACATGCACATACACCACACACACATATTACACATATACACTGGATCTAGAGTTATAGATGGTTGCCAGCCACTGGTGTGGGTGCTGGGAACTGAACTCAGCCCTGTGCAGGAGCAGTGCATGCTTTTCGCCATTGAGCTCTCTCCCCTAGCCCCTTTGTGCACTTAAAAAATTGTTTTTATGTTTATGGGTATCTTGTCTCATGTATGTTTGTATATCACATGCATGTCTGGTGCCTATGGAGGCCAGAAGAGGGTGTCCGACACCCTGGGACTAGAGTTACAGATGGTTGTAAACCACTATATGGGTTCTGGGACTAAAACCCATGTCCTCTGGAAGAGCAGACAGTGGTCTTAACCACTGAGCCATCGCTACAGCTTCCTCTTTGTTGTTTTTAAGGGGTAATTTTTGTGTGTTCCCTTCCTCAGGGCTCATTGCTTATCTCAAGGTCAGAAAAAGCCCATATTGAGTATCTGTGGGTTTTAGAGAAAAACTGTGGGTTTTCAGTGTGTCTCTTACCCATTAACTTCCCTTTAACTTCAGCTTGTAAATAGACTTTTATTATGAGAATGTGTTAAGAACTGCAGTTCTCAACCTGTGGGCTGCAACCCCTTTGGCAAGCTTCTATCTTCAAAAGTATTTGCATTACAGTTCATAACGGTAGCAAAATTAGTTATGACATATCAGTGAAAATAATTTTATGACTGGAGAGTACAGCATGAGTAACTGTTAAAGGGTCACAGCACTAGGAAGGTTGAGAACCATTGCAGTACACACATGAAGTAGAGAGCATACACTAGAACAGTGAACATCAAAAGTCCAGAACAGGGACCACTCCATCATGAAGTGAAACAGGCCAGGTCCTGAGATGTTAGCATCTTCAATACAGAGGAACCACCCCATCCTGAGATGGGCTGAGCATATGGTAAGGACACAGGTGAGTGTGCCATTTAGATCCAACAGCTCTGTCACCTTAAAGTCTCTTTCGTTCTTGGCCTCTCATCCGACTTGTGGAGCCAGTGGAGTTAAACAAAATTAAACCTTAAGTAATAAAGGAAAATACTGATAGGAACAGAACAGAAGTCAGGAGGCAGGCAAAGATGGTCAGAAAAGCTTCAAATTGACTGTGAAAAGCTGATGCGGTTGGAGAAAGTGGTCAAGAGCAAAGGGGAAGATAAGTTTTCTACATCAAGAATAACAGAAGGTGCTCTGGGTTGGATTGTGTTTGACTCTTACTGAGTGGTGATGCTGTTTTGAGTTACAGAACCTTAAGGAAGTGGGGGCCTAGCCCGTGGTCCTGGGTTCTATAAGAAAGCAGGCTGAGCAAGCCATGAGGAGCAAGCCAGTAAGCAGCACCTCTCCATGGCCTCTGCATCAGCACCTGCCTCCAGGTTCCTGGACTGTTGGAATTTCTGTCCTGACTCCCTTCCATGATGAACAGCGCTGTGGAAGTGAAAGCCAAATAAACTCCTCCCCAAGTTGCTTTGGTTATGGTGTTCCATCACAGCAATAAAATACCCAATTGAAAACATTATTAACGGGCTGGAGAGATGGCTCAGAGGTTAAGAGCACTGACTGCTCTTCCAGAGGTCCTGAGTTCAATTCCCAGCAACCGCATGGTGGCTCACAACCATATGTATCGGGATCTGATGCCCTCTTATGGTGTGTCTGAAGACAGCTACAGTGTACTCACATTTAAAAAACAAAACAAAACAAGCCATTATTAACCAAAACAGAAGCAAGAATGAGAACGTAGAACTAAATAAATGTTTGTAATCTATTAAAGGAACTGGGGTTGAGCAAAACAACCTCACAACACAGAGACTCTGGACTTAGGCTATACACTTTGCATATACCTAAAGAAGAAAATACAACACAAAGGAAAACATTGTGTTTGTGAGCCCAGCTATGTTTCCTGGTAAATATTTAACAAGCAGCTCTCCAGAACAGGCAGGTGTGATTTGTAGTATGTCCATGGCACAATGCATTTGCATCTGCCACCGTGAAGAACATCCTGTGTGCAGAGAGCAAGCTAGTCCAAGCATACAGAACTCTCAGAGGTATTCAATGTGCGCTCACCTGGCAGCTCTCCACACTTGGAAGCTGACAGACTTCTCATCTGGGATGGAATGGTCAACATCATGTGAGATAGCATGTAGCTGGCTTGGGTACAACAGCTGATTGTACCCAGTGATTGGCTGTGGTAACAACAGCTGATGCACACTTTAGATTCCAGCAGCGAAGTTCCCGTAGTTAGGGGTATGTTAAAGTACCAAGTGTGGTCAGGACTGAGCTTCTCCTGTTTATCTGCCAGCTTAGAATTGACAGAATCAAAACAGACTCCACAAGGGGGACAGAGAAGAGTGGCTACTTTTGATGAGATATGCTTTTGATAGGAAAAGATGTCTTTTGGGGTATAGTGGTTTGAACAGCTTCCATAGGCTCATATATTTGAATGCTTAGTCATCGGGGGTGGCATTATTTTAGAAGAATTAGAAGTTGTGGCCTTGTTGGAAGAAGTCTCTCTCTCTCTCTCTCTCTCTCTCTCTCTCTCTCTCTCTCACACACACACACACACACCCCACCCCTGTGGATCAGGATGTAAAGCTTTCAACCCCTTCCCTACTGCCATGTGTGCTGCTATGCTCCCCACCATGATGATAAAGAAACTGGAAGCAAGTCCCCAGTTAAATGCTTTATTTTATGAGTTGCCTTGGTCATGGTGTCTCTTCACAGCACTAGAACAATGACTAAGATGCTGAGTGTGGTAGTGCATGCCTTTAATTCTAGCACTTGGAATGCAGGGGCATTCGAATCCCTATGAATTTGGGGTCAACCTGGCCTACACAGAGAGCTTCAGGCTAGCTAGGGACACACGATGAGTACCTGTGATGGTTTGAATACACTTGACCCAGGCAGTGGCACTATTAGAAGGTGTGGTCCTGTTGGAGTAGGTGTGTCACTTTGGGTGTATGCTTTAAGATCCTCATCCTAGCTGCCAATCTTCTCTTAGCAGCCTTCAGATGGAGATGTAGAACTCTCAGCTCCTCCTGCACCATGCCTGCCTGGATGCTGCCATGCTCCCAGCCTGATAATAATGGACTGAACCGCTGAACCTGTAAGACAGTCCCAATTAAATGTTGTCCTTATAAGCATTGCCTTGGTCATGTTATCTGTCCACAGCCATAAAACCCTAAGACAGTACCTGTTTCAAAACAACTAAAAAGATGCTCTTGCCTGTGATTCCAGAACTCAGGAGACTAAGGAGGGTAAGACAGAGTTTGAGGCTAGTCTGATCCATATATCAAGACACCTGCTTCAAAAAAAAAAAAATTCCCACAGACAAGGAAGAGAAATAAGAGGGAACAAGCATAAGAGGCAATCAGGTAGAAGGGAAGGGTCCTCTATGGTCTACATAAGGCTGATTCTGGGGAGGTTCCCCAACTCTAAAACCCTAGCTGGAAATAGAATCTCTGTCAATGTCACTGCATAAGACGAGGCCACACTAGACCTCAAACACAAAAGAGGACAAGAGTGGAAGTGGTAGACTCACATCTCGTCTTCTCCTTGAACGCCCTCCCTGGCATTTGTGGGTCCCCTGCAGAATCCATGGTGAATTGGATGGTGCTGACATATTCCCAGGACTATTGAGCCAAGTGAAAAAACAACCAGGCATTTTACTGATATCAGAGGCCCCATGCACAAAAGCCCAGGCATCTACCCCCAACTCCGCACCCCCTACCCCGAGACACTCTTCTTGTTGATGTCCGGGGCCTCGAGGATGCAAGAGCACCTATGTGATTTTTGTTCTAGTTTGTTTTGCTTTCCCTGTTGCAAATGAGTGGCAGGCAGCTCCACAGAACTACAGCTGTGCCTCAGATTTCCTGACCGCAAATCTTTTACCCGAGTAAATCCAGAAACATGTGCCAAGGGGGGAATGGGTTAAATGCTTGCACCCAGACGGAGGCACACAACAGTGTCCCCATCTTCCCAAGTCACATCATCTGCCTGCATCTGACTCTGTTGTGAGGTAGGTGCAGGCTGCTTGCCTACAGTTCAAGCAGAGCATAGTAATTTGTGCTGCAAGTTTAGCTGAATGTTCCTTCCCAGTGAGTGCACAAGGGTTCTTACCTCTAGCTTGCCAGAGTGGCTTCCAGCAAAGAGGCTCAACCTGGGCACAAGAACCCCCAGCTCTGTATACTGAAGTGGGGACAGAAAATTTCTCCGTGAAGGAGGCAACTCTGAGTTAGACAGATTCACCTGTTAAATGCTGCTCAAGACAGAAATACAGGTGAGGCCACATCAGGGATGATAGCTCTGCAGCTGGTTCTCATCACGTGCCAGGACAGCCGCATCCCTGTGGGGTTGCAACTCCAGGTGCTGCCCACCCATTCTGCTCTCTCTGTGCTCGACATTCAAGCTCTGGAGATTTGTGCACCACTAGACACAGGAGGTGGGTGTCAGACATTGCAAAGACAGGCCTGATACCCTCAGTTGATCATAAGGCCCTTGAGCTATGAGACAAGCGCACAGGGCACTGAACTCACTAGAGTTTTGCCCGACTGTTCTCAGGTCTAGCCACCAACTGGACACAGGGAATGAGCTGGGGAAACTTAAAGAGTCCCCCCTCATCTGCTGTCTGGGGACTCCAGGTGCTGTCAGAAAGACTTTTGGAACCAGGCCCCATTGTCAGCTTGTCCTCGCTGGCTTTTAGGAACCTTAGCAGGAAAAAGAACTCAAAAGAAAAGCAAGCGTGCATCTCGCCTGGACACTTCCTCAGAGAGCCTCGGAGGCAGCCCATTGACTGGCCACATGAACATCGCTCTGCTGCAGGAGCCAGAGAAAACTGATGTCACTGAACACATCACCGACCAGCCTGCCGAGCAGTCTGTTAGTGCAGGGGCTCCTCTGTGCACCACAGTCTGAAGAGAATCAGTCATTTTCAGAGAGCTCTTAATCCAGAATGTAACACTACAAATAAATTGCAGTAAAAATGGCCTAATTCTGCCGGTGAAGAGCCTGTCCACAAACGGTGCTTTTGTCCAAACTAAAAAGCAAATTTGCCAGCCTGGTCTACAGAGTGAGTTCCAGGACAGCCAGGGCTACAAAGAGAAACCTTGTCTCGAAAAACAAAAACAAAACAAAACAAAAACAAAACAAAACAAAAAACAAACAAAAAAATTTATTTATTTATGTGTGTCTAGGACTGCAACATACGCCTTCCATTAGTGAGTCTGGGGGGGGGGGGGGATTCTGCTTTCTTGAATTGGTTACTTTCCCTGGTGCTGCTATAAAATACCCTGGCAAAAGAAACTTAAGGGAGAACAGGTTTATTCTGGCTCGTGGATTGAGGGGATCACACTGTCACGGCAAGGAGGGCATGGCAACAAGGGTGGGAGGCAGCTGGTCACACTGCATCTGCAGTCAAAAAGCCGAGAGAAATGAAGGCTGATGTCTGAAGACAGCTATAGTGTAGTGTACTCATATAAATAAAATAAATAAATCTTTAAAAAAAAAAAAAGTCTGAGGAAGCCATGGAGAAAGCCAGTAAGCAGCCTTCCTCCATGGCTTCTGCTAATGTTCCTGCCTACAGGTTTCTGCCCTGCTTAAATTCCTGCCCCGAGTTCCCTCAGTGATGAACTTTTACCTGGAAGCATAAGATAAAATAAACTCTATCCTTCCCAAGTTGCTTTTAGTTACAGCGTGCTATCACAACAGTAAAAGGCCTAATGAAGACACACAGGCTGAAGAGAGGGGTCGGTCGCTAGGAGCACTCACTGCTCTTGCAGAGAATTTGGTCCCCAACACCCATGTGGTGGCTCATAACCATCTGTGACTCCAGTTCCAGAGGACCTGATGACCTCTTCTAAATGTTACAGGTAGTAGGCATGCATGTGGTATGCTTACACACAACAGGAAAAACACTCATAAAATAAATAAATCTAAAAACGTTTTCTAAGAAAAAGGAAAGGAAAGGAAAGGAAAGGAAAGGAAAGGAAAGGAAAGGAAAGGAAAGGAAAGGAAAGAAAGGAGAAAGTCCCTCATAGACACACCCAGAGGATCCCTTTTTTGGTGGTTTTACTTCCTATTAAGTTAACAATCAATATAAACTATGTGACTTGTGTAGGCTAAGGTAGGTCAGAGCTCTGTGTTCTAATGAGTAAATAGGACTCATCCATCTGAAGAAGAACCTAGGAAGACACATTGAGAGGTCAAGACGCAGGTTGTGTGATTAGGCAAGTTCCTCAGCCTCCACATGGCTAGACTTGTGTTTCTTGAACCTGTGAGGTGAAGAATGTAGACACAGGGCATGGTATCATACTGGCCAGGCCTCTGTGTCTACCTCTGTGGCTTTCTATCTGAATGCTCAGAGGCCTTCTTCAAGTTGCTCTGACTTGGGTCAAGGCCACACAATGGTGGCCTTGCCACAAAAGACCAACGTTTTAAGAATTGAGATGAAAGGATCCCATTGTTCTGGTGAATAAAACTTGCGTTGTTTTTATGTGCTCTGTTAGCTAAGTGCCAGTATGGTCTCTCAGAAGTGTTGCACACAGTCTGGAGGAGGGCTGTCTGCAAGATAAGATACAGAACCAACCATACTTCATCACCAACAGTATGGCTTTCCATTATAGTAAGAAAGAGTTCAGACATTCTTATTTTAATAGAATGTAGTTATAATTGATGATCTATTTTGAGAAATTTAATTTCCAGTGACCTGTTTTCCAAATTTACACAGTAATAAAGGCCAGTGTACAGGAAGCAGGACCAGGTTCTAGGGGGCCCAGGTTGAAGGTAGTCCTTCTGGTCCTGAGGAAGAGCTGAAAAACTTTAAATCCAAATGTAACCAGGGATTGGGCTGGAGCAGCTGGAAGATCTGTGAAGTCATTATATAAAATCATAACTGTGCAAGTCTCTAGCACCTCTCAGAACTGGAATGGAGAGCTTCTCATGTGCAGGGGTTGGGTCATTGCTGGAGCTCCACCAGTTCCACCAGCAGGAGGTAATGCGTCCGATCACCTGCCTCCCAGATCGTAGATTATGCTACTGGGCCACCAAGGGTGGGAGAAGAGTAAGGTGACAAAAATCCAGTTACTCCGGGGCAGGAGGCTCCCTGGGCAGGCCTACGAGGTGCTGGAAGAGTTAGTGAGTTGGGGACGTAATAGACCTGGTGTCTCCCAGTTGTGTCCAGCTTCTTTTCCTCCAACTCCATTCTTGATGTGTGCTACCTGCCTGATGCTATGCTCTGTGGGTAACCCAAGGGGCCTGTCATCCATAGAGACTTGCTCTGTGCTTTGAACGAAGGCAAAGATGGTCAGTGAAGAACAGAAGTAGTCTGCAGACACACGTACAGGCACAGAACACAGGCGAAACAGTAGAGTACCAAAGAATACCCAAACCTCCATCCCTGCCTCCATGAGTCTGAAAGCAGCCTAGTGCCTCTGAAATGAAAGCCCAGCTCCAGGCTCACTTGAGGACCCAGATAGATTGTCTTCTGTTTAAAATTCCTCCTACTCGCCAGGTCATCGATGCCCAGGTCAAGAGCCGTCCCCTGCCCAGACAGAGCTGTGAGATAGCTCACAGTGGACCACAGGAAGAAGCAGACTGGCAGCACAGAGGCCCAGTTCTTCTCCAGGTCTTTCTTTGGGGTTCTTCCTCCTCCTCATTCAAAGGGCATACAATGTCCCCAAGCCTGGTACCAACCACAGACTCTTCTGCACTTGATAACACACCAAGGACTACTTGAAGACCTTTCCATCAACGCAAAACCGAGCTATTTGGATGAAAGAAGATCCAGGACACACTGAGCAAGCCCCACTGAGGGCTTCCAACCAAGAGCAGGGTAAGTAGGCTTGGGACAAGAACCAACCCCCCAAGGCTACCATGGATGGGTCAATCTGACTCCATCTTATGACTAAAAGCCATCTTACTACAAAGTCAAAATAAGTTCATTTCTTTTTTCTGTAAAACTTGGGTTTGACCATATCTTGACCTATTTTCTGGAATTTGACACGTTTCACACCCTATGCACTAAGACAAGATATTCTGTCAAATAATTTTTGAAGTGTTCAGCCAAATTCCTACACAACCAAAATTCTTCTGGAAATCCCCTAAGCCTTGAAAACCTTCCAGTCTTGCAGTTTTGAGGGGCTATATAAACCCTACTTTCTCCTGTATTTAATGCTATTGTCTCAAACCACACTTTAGGGAGATATCTCCGTCTGACAGAAAATAAAACTTGCTTAATTTAGCCAAAAGAATTTTGGTAATGGTCTTTACTCTCGTTTGGTATGATTAAGTCGATGATCACAGAAACATCTGAGAAACAGAGATCTGCCTTAAACACGTGACTGCTTGAGGTCAAAGGCTCACCCCTAAATCTGGGCCAGACCTTCTTGTGGGAGCCTGTATAAAAAAACAAGGAAGAAAGAAGGTTTTTGCTCTTTGCCTGCTTGCCCTTACTCTTGCTTCACTGACAGTAGGGCCTACTTTGGGATTCTAACGGATACTAATGACCAGCTGAGACATCCAGCCTCATAGACTGATCAACTACTGTACTTTGTGGGCCTTTTTGTTGGGAGATAGCCATTGCTGGACTAGCTGGACTACAGCATGTGAGATGCTCTAATAAATTACACACACACATATGCACACACACACATACACACACACTCACACACACACAAAGTAAATGAATATATGGAGTAAATATATGTAATATATTCATAATATAAATATAAATATTTATACTTCTATATTACAATATATAGTTATATCTGTATTATATAGACATAAATTATATAAAATCTTATATTAAAAGCATATAAATTATGTAAATATAATATATTATAAATATGTAATATAATATATTATATGTTGTATAAATAAATATAATATGTAATATATATATTAATTCTATCAGTTCTGTCCCTTTAAACATTGAAGGGCTTTCACTGGCTTGAGATCAGGGCAGTTCAGGCAATCCCTACCCAGGTCTGAAGCCAGAGCCAGGCCTCAAGGCTCTTTCCCTTGGTTCTTCCCAGCTAGGCTTGCTTCACCATCCCAACCTCCAAAGTAGGCCCCAGTTCCTCTTATAAAGAAGGTTCTTGAAAAGAAAAGGGAGGAAGAACTCTGGGTCCTACTCATGGAAAGGCCAGGACTCTGGGGCTCCCAGTTAAACTCTGACCTATTTGTGTAATCAGTCATGTTTGTGACCAAAGTGGAAACGAGAACTTTTTTAGATCTCTTCATGCTGGAACATGGTGCTGCACCCTCTACCTGCTGTTGCAGCACACACTTTTTATCTTCTGATGCTAGAGATCCCAAGTCCGAAATTGGACTCACTTAACTGAAAGCTAAGTCTAAGCAGGGTTGTGCTCCCTCTGGAGGTTCCAGGGAGAACTGCTTCCTGTCTGCTTCACTCCAGGAGGTGCCATATTCCTTAACTGGCAGTACCTCCCTCCACCATCAAAGTGGGCAGTATCAGCACCTCATAGTGCCTCCTGTGAACTGTCCCTAGTAGGCAAAGCAGACGGTAGATTGGTGATTGCCAGGACTGGACCAAGAATTTCTTTGGAATGATGAGAACATTCTGGAACTGCAGAATGGTGACAGTTATCCAGTGAATGTCCTAAAGTTTGACAGGCTGTACAAATGAATTTTGAGAAATTAAATATCCACCCATCAGTGAGCATAGAGACCCGGCTCTCAGGTATTCACAGAGGATAGATGAGAAAACCCATATACACCTATGAAAAATGATCACAGCAGCTGAATACCCAACTGCCATAACCCAGACAAACCCACATGTCCATTCACGGAGGACTGGAGGACAAGCCATGGTAAATGGTGACAGAGCACAGGTCAGCAACAAGTGGAAGGCATACTGCAACACCTTACACATAGCTTGTTGGAAAAGAAATCCAGGCTAAGCGCTAATGCCCCAGAATTCCATCTGAAAGAGACATGAGTGGATCTACATGGCATAGCTCAGGCTCAGGGTGCCGGTGTCAGTCAAAGGCCCTGGATGATGTAATATTCTCTCAGGTCTTGGTTGCTGAGGTGATGGCTTCCAGGATGGACATCATCTGAACCATGTGGCCCACACCACTTCAATACAGCCTATTTTATATAATTGTATCTCAATAAAATCAGTGAGGAAAAAGGGTGTTCTCTGAAGCAAAGTCCTAATGTCACCAGTGTCTGCCATCAGGGACCTTTTTTTCCCCATCTTCAGAAGAGTACACTACTGCACTGGACATCAGGGAAGACACAGGACTCAGCAAGGAGTGACTGCCACCTGCCTTTACCTGCCCCTGGTTCCCACCATGAGACTACTGTGTTAGTTTAAAATACCTCTCACAAAACAACCGTGGGGAGGGGGGAGATTTATTTCAGCTTCTGGTTTCAGAGAATTTAGTCCATGTCACTTGGGTCCATTGCTTCTTAGCCTGGTGTGGAAGAAAATCATGGCCGCCAGAACATGTGACAGAGGGTGCTCATCTCATGGCACACAGGAAATGGGGGAGGGGCAGAGAATATCACCAGGGACCCTCCCCCTCCCTCCAGCCAGGCCCCACCTCCTATAGTCTTCAGATCCACCCAACGCATCACCACTAGGTAGAAGCTAAACCTCTAATGCAAGATACTGTATATTCAAGCAATATATGCTATCTTATACTATACAGTTGTACACATATGCACACAAGTTCACCACACCCATGCAGGCAGCAAATCCTCTGAAGATACCCCAGCTCTAGCCTGTAAGACCAGAGCTTATGACTCCCAGGCGAAGCATGAAATCTATGTATGGGGCAGTGGGTCAAAGGGTCAGCCCTGACACCATTTGCATCCTCTCCTGTGGCCTTTGATTGGGACTCACACTCCCAAAGGAAGACCTGGGGTATATGATTTATCTACCTCCTTTCCCACAGGCTCTCTGTTTGGCTTGCACAGAAAGTGCCCCACTGTTCAGACTGTAGCCTCAAGAAAGGACTCAGCTCCCCAAATCTCAGGGCAGCAAATATAGCCCAGACACACTGTGGGGTGCCTCACTCTCCTGGGTGGGTTTAAAGGGTCTCAGCTACTTCTGGGAATCCACTATCCCGTAGCCTTCCCAGAAGCAGACTCCCAAGTATGAAGTCTCCCCTTCACTTCATTGTGGTAGGAGTGGGATTCTACATGGTTTAGTGGGATGTCTTACTACCCTTCCTACGTACTGACGTGATGATGCCCTGTGCTTAGGTACCTGGATGTGGTCTACAGGAGTGCCAGGAAGCAGGTTCATGCACAAGTGTCTAGACTCCCCAGAGGACAGGGTTCTCTGTTTTTTACATCAGTACCAGGCCAAGCACTCTGACTCCAGCTGTCTCCATGGACTCCCTCACTGCTGTGGAGACACCCTACCTACAAGTCCTCATACACCCCAAATCCTGCCCACTGTGGACTCCAGGCAAAACTTACAAAGCTCTTCAAAGAAGGGGAGGGAACCATCATTCTTGTCCCCTCCTCAAGGCTGATCACCCCCAATGACATCACTCCCAATAATGGCTGACCCTGTTTCTCTAAGACTAGCTGGAAAAAACCTCACCTACTGCCCCAAATGCAGCACAGCCCCTGACCATCAGTGGGGAGGGAGCTTCTGCCATGAACTGATTCAAGGCTTCTGCTGCACCCAAAGGACCTCCACATTAATCAAACCTTGACTCGGTTTTCAATTAGCATGGAGGAAGCGGGGTTTATCGATCCCCCTCTGTATCTCCATTTATATTTAATGCAACTATCGCCCACATTCTATATCAAGAACAACTGCCTATCAGACAGCATGGGCCCCAGGGAGCAGGGTCTTATTTTCCTTTCTTTGCAATCGATTGAAGATTAAGTTGCTGTGTAGCTTTTTATTGGAGACGCACGTTTGCTGTGTTTAACAGGGAAACCAGAGCAGAGCTCAGCAGGGAGCCCAGGAGTGTTGCTTCCACTGGTCAAAAATAAAGTGTCCATATCTGCTGTTGTCACCCAACACACCTGAGTGTGATCCATGTACATTTATATATGTATGCAAATATGTGCACACACGCACAGCTATGTATAGGCATACATTCAACATAAATATATATGCACAAGTATGCACACACACTCATGCCTGTGGACACATTCGATACAAAAAATATGCACACACACATGTCCACACACATATTCATACGTGGGCATGTATGCACAGGCATGCACAAACATTCTCACATGTGTGCATACTCACTCTTGGGTGGGCAGGCAATGGCATACACACTTATGTGCATCTTCAGGCATATGGGCACACATATTATCTGAGGATGCATGCACACCCCACGCAGGGTGCATATGTAGGATGCATATGCATATGTAGGTCTCTCTAACTTGGGTTGACTTCGCCTCAGTTCAATGGCTTCTCGATCCCGACATGCTGTTGATATCAAAAGAGGGCTCAATGCTATATCTTGTTATAGAATGTAGCACTGTCCCTTGGGTATTTATTGTCATTTTTACCTATCTTTTCTCGTTAGGACAATCATTATTCCCCCTACATCTTTTTAGGAATTATACCAGGCCTCCTCGCAGCATCTTCAGTGGCCAGAATGCCCTGATGTGAGCCTGCCACTCAGACTAGACTGTCTAGCCTGCCCCACGTAGGGCTAACACGATTCTGCACCTTGGCTCCCCACGTCCTTCCCTCTGGTACCCTATCCACAGACACTAAGTAAGAGTCGGCCCTAGATCAGTGCCCCTCTGTGTCAACACTGGTGCAGAGCAAGCAGCTGGGGCCTTGTGTGTTGGCCTAGGCCATATGCCTACCTCCCTGGGATGAACACCAATCAGTGGTGTCCTCTGCTCTCCTCCCTAGGTCTGATCCTTTTCTTGATGCCCATAGAAAGTGCCTGCTGAGGTTAGGCCCAGGACTGAGCACAACACACCCCTCCAAGACCCGGGCAGAGGATGGGAGGAGAGACATAAGTCAGAATGTCCACAATGCTCCTGGCCCAATGCTCAGCTCCAAAGTCTCTTGGAGGCTACTCTAATGCATCTACCCCAGGAACATTCACCTGAAGACCCACATAGCTTGCAGGGTGCATCTACCATCCCAGACAGCAGCTTCCTAAAGCAGGGCATGTAGGCATCTGTACCCAGGTTATGCGCAGAACAGAAGCCCAGCAACATCCTTCATGCTGGACAGTAACTTCAATTGAGGACTCCTTTGCTTCTCACCTTTGAGGAACTATTGAAGATAAGCCCTGGGTCCCATGATATCTGGGCAGTGGTGAATAGAGTCCTTGTGAACTCAAGTTAGAGGGTTCTGGCTTTGGGTGCTGTGGTGAGCATCCCAAGATGACCTGCATGGCCAGGGATCTATACCCATATCTTTTATCTGTGGCAGTGGAACCAGGACAGGAACAGAAAGGGGAGGGCCCCCTCAGCCCCCTCCTCTTGCACACGTATACACATGCACACCCCCACATACACATCCATACACTTGTGTGCACACATTCACCATGACATGAAGCTACTTCTACCCTAAGCCTATGGATTACTGGCTTAGGTTGGGGGTGGAGGGGGGGAGAGGAAGAGAAGGAAGGATTGCTAGGCAACCAGCCAGGGGTTGCTATGGCATTTTCAAGAGTGCAGCTGAGCCAATCAGGGCCAACTGTGGGCTGGAAGAGGCTGGTGCAGGATGTCATGTCAGCTCTGAGGAAGAGGAGCCACACAACAGCGCCCTGAGGAGGGCCAGCCACCTCATGAATATTCATTGAGCTGATTGAGGAAAAGTCAATTAACTACTTGACAGCTTGGTTTCCCTGATTCTTTTCTTTTCTTTTAACTATTTAGCAACCGCAGGGCAGGATAGGGCAAGGCAGGTTAGGGTAGGGCTGGCTCCAGCACTCTCCTGCTGTCTCCGACCTCCAAATTGTGTTTGGCCTGTCCTGGCATGGCCATGGCGTCCTGGCACTGCTCAGGGCTCATTCTGTGGAATTTTCCCCTGACTTGTGCATGGAGCATACCATATTGTCCCGTTGGACCACATGAGATCCAATTCCCATCTGGCTTAGTACCGGGAGAGGTCCCTGCAGATGGTCCAGTCACCCTCCCTCTCTCAGTGCCTGTGGACAGACACCTGGACAATGACCTCAGGCCTTGAAAGATGTAGCAGCTCTAGAGACAATAAACAGCCTAGGGCCACTCGACTCAGATGGGACCTCCCTCCTGGCCACAGTCCCATCTTCTCACCAGGTTAGGTCTTGGTCAGATTGGTATGAAAATCAGTCCAAGAAGCGACTGCTTCTGCGTGAGTTACTGACTATGAAGTATGGGTCCTGTGATGGGTTGGAAATGTAGGCCTGAAGCACAGGCAGAATCTACAACAGAGGTGGGCAGAGGAAGAGTTGCCCTAGTCTGTACTGGGTTTTATTTGTTTGTTTTGTTTAAACCTTGCACAGCTTAAAAAGTAAATCTGCAACCAGTCAGGAAAGTATAGATCCCAGTGTCTGAGGTAAGGACAAGAGTCTGGGAGACCTCAAGCCTGGGATTCTTCAGAACTTCACCAAGGCCTTTCCTACTCACAAAGTATGTACAGGAGATCCCTTCAACAAGGGATCCAAGATGGATCTCTGCTAGTTTCTCAGAAACTTGCTTACCCATGGCCAGGTTGCTATGTGGATGTCCATAACACTGAGGGACCATAGCACTGAGTCAGTGGCACAGTGTAGCTCTGATGCCGGGGTGTGAGCATTAGAGATGCCGCAGGGGATGGAAGAAGCCAGGGGGTCCTCTGGGAAGGATGCAGACATGACCAGTTCACTTCTCAGGTTCACACAGAGATTAGTGTGAACTAATCTCTGGTTCACATTAGTGGGTGAACTAATTAGTGGGTTGAGGTCCCACCAGGACAGCCTGGGGCCCTCTCTTGCCCACCGCTCCCTATGGTTCGCATCCTGGATGTGCTCGACAGAAGCAGTGAGACAGGAGAGTCCCCTGGCAGAGACCTGAGCTCACATGAGCAACCTGAGAATTCAGGGAGCATAGCCACACCCAGGGCTGGCTCTAAAAACCAGGGTCACCTCTAATAGCCATCGACTTGCTTACGTGGTCCCCATTTTGACCAGTACTCTTTTCAGTGCCTCCTCAGGAAGAAGCTCTCTCACCTGTATTCTGGATATAGGCCAAGCTGGGCCATCCCCAGGACCCCCACTCCTGCCCAGGCTGTACACATAGACACTCAGAAAATGCTGCCAGAGACCTATTAAAAGGGCCAGAGTCTTTGTGTTTCTCAAATGTGTGTCAAGAAGGTTATTTGGCCTCTGCCATGCTCCCCCAAGGATGCCCTCAGGGCCATTTGGGAGCAAATCTGACAAATATCAGCAGGTAAGTTCCATGAGTGATCATCCTGTCCTCCTGGAGAGTGTCTGGCCGTCCATGATGAGGACTTCTGAGAAGCTGCTGGAGCCCAGAGTAGCCCAGGAGAAGTGTTGACTAAGTTAACAAGTGCAGTCTCAGGTGGGGACACTGTAGGAAACTGAGGAAGCCTGAGATAATTCCACGTCACTCATCGGTGATAACAACTGAAAGGTTGTACTGAAGGCAAACAACTTGGGCCAGCAGCGCTGGCGACGCCCACTGACATTTGACCTGCAGGAGGGAGAGAGAGAGAGAGTAGCTTTCCTGACCATATGGTGTGGGAATCTGTTCCAGTAGCCACAGGAAGACAGCAAGGTGAGAGGCCACACACATGGTCCATGAAGCCATGGGAGCCAGGAAGTGAGGGCAGAGCAGTCATATAGAACGGAGGTTACAGGGTAGAGGGTCCTCACGTCTAGCTCCCATTCACAGACAGCTGGCCCGGGTCTGGGAAGACTCCCAGACCCAGGAAACCCCTATCCAGCATGTGTGTCTGAAGCTGGGTGTCTACCTGCCGCTGGGGTATCTTTCTAATGTCAGGCCTCCCTACAAAGAGAGCATGTAGAATAACCCTAGTGGTGAGGCCTGGAATGACACCCATGAGACACTGGACACCAGGAAGGGGTGGCAGAAGATGCCCCATGTTTTCTCAAAAGGTTGAACCAAGGGCGCTGGAGAGATTGCTCAGCACTGACTGCTCTCCCAGAGGGCCTGAGTTCAATTCCCAGCAACCACATGGTGGATCACAACCATCTATAATGGGATCCGAAGCCCTCTTCTGGTGTGTCTGAAGACAGCTACAGTGTACTCCTATACACAAAACAAACAAATCTTTAAAATATAATAATAATAATAATAATAATAATAATAATAATAATAATAAGAAGAAGAAGAAGAAGAAGAATAGTAAAAGGTTGAACCAATTCTGCTTCTAGGGTAGACCCATGAGAGCTGAAGTAGTTTTCACACTCAGACCTGCGCTCAGCCGCTGAAATGTTGAAACAACCCAGTGTCTGTGAACACATGAGTGGGCGAACAAACTATGGCTCCCTTAACATGGCCATCAGCTGGCAGCGGAGGGAAATGCACACCTGCTGTAGCTTGGATGACACAGCATACAGCCCTACACACCCACTCACGAGAGAGCGCTGGAATTTTCCAGTTCAGACACAGTGAATGGCAGAGCCGGGCTGGGCCTGGGTGTCGAGGGTAAACACTGATCACTCACTAGGGCACTTTTCTGGGGTGACGAAAACTTTTTAAGCCAGCCAACTGGTGCTGACAGTTTCAGAACACTGAGACTGAATGTCGCCATGTTGTGTGGTTTTCATATTAATAAAAACAAGGGAGATACGTAGGCTGACACTTGTGCCCCGCTCGCTCGAGAGCACAGCTCCCCACTGTGAAATGCGCTGGCCGGGCTCAGCAGAGTCCGTGGTCCTTTCCCAGTGTGAGGTGTACTGAACACCCAGCCTGGAGGTTTTACCTTTTAACCTTGCCTCTTGGCCTCTGCTCAGAGCTAGCCTAGCAGGGTGCCAGGATTGATGGCCAAGGGCAGTGATGGGTCCCTCATACAGGGCAGAGAGGCCAGGAAAGAAAATTCCTCCTCCACTGTGGGAGCACCCTTCTCCGGGGGAGCGTCTGTTGAAGAACAAAGTGGGGATGAGAGTCCAAGCAGATAGCACATGGTGGAGAATGCATGTGATTGGGAGACACAGACAACCTGAAACAGAACAAAGAAGAAAAGAAGGGGCTTTATCTTCCCCAATCAGCTCCTCCCTTGGTGACATACCTGAACAGACAATGCCTAGCTAGTCTGTACAGGCCACAAGAGGGCCTCACTGGCAGGCAAACCCTGCTAGGCATGTGGGAATCCAATTGGCTGCTCTGGCAGTATCAGTTTTCCCATCTGTGAAATGGATACAGTGGGACCTGGTTTATAGCCAGGGCTCAGTCTTTGATTAAATCATGGCCTTGTCACTCAGACAGACACCCAGATATCCAGCCACTGTCCCTGACATGCTTGCTGAATGAGCTGACCAGTCTCAGACCACAGGAGGTCAGGGGTCACATTCTGGATCCCGTCTGGATTCTGAATCCTGTATACCTGCTCAGTCCACTGTCCAGTAGGTAATGCACTATGAAAAAGCCTCCTCTGGCCCCACAGACACTAGAGTCAGAAATGGTTATTCCCAAGATGCCAGAGCAATTATCTCATGGTCCAAGCTGTCCTTCCTCATCTCCCACCCAAGTCCCACCCAGCCTGGTGGGCTGGTGAGTATGTTCCAAACAGTGCAGGTTATGTGCAGCCAGCATGCTCTCTTCTACTCTTTTCCAACTCAGCCTTCCGCCTTGAGCCACACTAGGGTGGGTCTACCAGAAAGGGTCACAACCTACATGACGAGGGGGAGCACAAGGACAAAGGAGGGCCCACAGGACCGCTACAAAAAAAGTTTTAGTCACTCAGCCTCAGTCCCGTTACCTCAGGTAAACACCAACCCTGAAGGTGACTGCCACCACTGAGCCTCAGTTTCCCCATCAGGCAGCATGGAAGATATTATCCCTACAAGGAATATGTGTGTGTGTGTGTGTGTGTGTGTGTGTGTATGTATGTATATACAGATATATCTGTGTGCGTATGTATGTATGTATACATATATAAATATAAATATATATAAATATATGTATATTAGAGCACCTGCTCAGTGTATTCAATTTCCTGAGAGAGACAGAGAAACAGAAACAGAGACAGAGACAGACAGACAGACAGACAGACAGACAGATGGACAGAAAGAAAGAAAGAGATTGCAACAAATGTCTATCTCACCTGACCTTCTAGCATCTTTATTGAGCCCTTCACAAGCCTCACCTGAAACCCAGAAGCTCAACTTGAGATACAAGAACCCCAGTGAGACTCAAAAGACCCACCTGACTCCTAAACCTGGGGTGTTCCTCTTCACCCTCCTGCTGTGACCTCTGATCTTTGGTGAGGAAAGGCTAGCCTGTGCCTTTCTACCATGCTTCTTACCTGTCTGCTGGATCTTGTCTCCCTTGCCTTTATGGTGGGGGTGGTCCCCAAGTCCTCTGGAAACCACTTTTATGTCTTTCCTGACCAAAAAGAATAGGAACTACTATAGCACCCACAAATAGGAGGAGGCCTGAGGCTCGGGCTTTAGTGTGGAGAGTTGATGGGGGTGGAGACAGCAGTGGAGATAGCTCTGAGAGTTTGCCCCTCCCTGGTCCTACAAATTCCCTGCTGCCCGGAGAAGAGGCAAGGAACATACAAACACCATGACTGCATGAGGGTTGGAGGGAGCTTTCAGTCACTGTCCCACACCAAGGCCCTGTCCCTAACAGGCCCAGGTTATAAGGTTGGCGTAAGGACAGTCCTGCCTCTCAGGAGTCCAGTGGTGGGTCAGAAGACCTGAAAATATTATCTCTGTACTATGTGGCTGTCCCAGGGTGTGCTGCTGCTCCTGTCAAATTACTTGCCTTGCCTGAGAACTACCTGCCTTCTTCAGGCAGGTAGAGAGTCCTCTAGGCTGGACAGCACCTTGGACAGCACCCACACACCCACAGAAGTGTCCCATTTCCACAAGGGAGAGGCAGGTTCCCCTAGCTTCCTCAAGAGTGGCTGAGCCAGGGAAGGGGCCAGGTTCCAGCAGAATCCTCATGAGTATCTGAGCCAGAGGGAAAAGTTGTCCCTCCCTCCTCCTGGAACTGTGGGGCCTCTGTCATCTACACTTGAGAATCAGACACTGGAGTCTCCTTTTCCAAGCCCTGTGGAAGCCAGTGCTCTGGGGAAGGCCTAATCCCTCAATATGGGAGAAATGGGGTCTTAATAGGGCAAGCTCCTCAGAACCGACAGTGTCATAAGTGTGTGCGCTTGTTAAGATCTCCTCTCACAGATGTGGGTCAGCTGTCCCTTTTCTTCATCCTCCCCAAAACAGGTTCTGTCTGTGCCTCCTAAATTTGCTGGAAAGCCCCAGGAGGCAGACTTTATTGTCTCCACTGTGGGTCAGAATGCCCAATGATAAGGTGGAAACATTCCCAGCCTGTCTGATTGGAACAAGTAACATTATGGCAGGGGACAGCCAACAGCATGCTGACTGACCTGGAGGAACAGATACATCCCTTGAGAGGCTGAGAAGAATCCTGGAGACCAATGACTAGTTCCTGCAGCTTGGGCCTTTGAATAGTAAGGGATATTGAAGAGAATAAGGACAAAGAGATCCAGGGGCAGAGGGGACAGGGAGGGGCAGGAGAGACAAAGGAGCAGGGAATACTTGGAGGGGTGGAGATGGGGCTACAGGAGAGGTTAGGAGTCCAGAAGGAGCCCTTGAAGATCAGGTCTATATGAGGCTCCTGAAATATGGAGGTGGGTGTATCTTTATTTCCCAGCTGTGCACAGAGCCATCACTTGGCCTCTGTAAGGCAAGACAGCTAGAGGAAGCTGTAGCAGCAGGAAGCGGCTGCACCAACACCCGGGTAGCACTTCCTACTCCAGTCTCGTGAGACCCACAGTCCCCAGAGAAGGCCTCCCATTTGTGAGTGTCTGAACTGGTAACCACTTGCCCATGAAGAGGGCTGAGGTCTGGTAGGGAGAGCAGAAACCCTTCAGGGAAGCTGCTGGGCAGAGCCTTGGGACATCTGCTCTCCCCAACCCACCCCTGGGGAACGGTCTGTGCCTCCTTTCTGTGCTCTAAGCTCTTGCAGCCTTCAGTAACAATTCCATCCTCTTCAGAGCCAATGGCATTCACTTCTAGAGACAGTGGTTGGTGTCTGCTACCTACAGAGGGTGAAGTTCTTCTGTACCCAGAGACTCCAGAGACTCCCCTGGCTGCAGTATCCAGCACTGAAGCTGTCCTGGCACAAGGTGTATCTCCAGGGTTCTCAAGGACAGGGGCCCTGGAGGCAGCAATGGGACTTCAAAAAAAAAATCTCCATATTCTAGGTCAATCAGTGCAAAAACCCTTGTGTAAATAGAGCTGCTCATCGTGTGGGGTCACATCTGTTCCCACGGATAGAGAGTAGATTCCAAGCACAGAATGGACAGGTGGACTGGTTCCTTTCCAGGCCTCTGGAGACCTACACAGACACTCAGGAAAGAGTAAAGGGAGGAAGGACCCCTAGGCCCCTGGCAAGGGAGGTTCCCAGGAGTCAAGAGCTTGGCCAGCCCTTATCCACGGTCTCACGGCATCTCTCTTTCAGGAATTACAGAGCAAAACTATGCACCATACTCCTCTGGGTTATTGTCTGTAATTATCCCTCTATCTTTCTTGGGCTAAGGCGGACATATATTATATCCCTCAGTCTATAGAAATCTACCCATCTCACCTGCCTCCCTGTATCAAATGGGTCTCAAAAAGCTCCAGGACCAGGGCTTGCTTTTGGTATGCCCTATAAATCAAGCAATTGGGCAACTGTCAAATTTTCATCTGCCTGTTCTCAAGGCAGTCCCTCTACCCTACAGGTCCTAGGCTCTTGGAAAATCATCTAGCTTACCATCAATCTGGAAGCCAGTCTATGGCGCTCATGAAGGACCACTAGACTTCCAGATGTCTCCCGCCAGAAATAGCATCCTCTGTGCACAGTGCCTGCCCAGCCTGAGGAGTCTCCAATGACCATGGGAGAGTCTAGGGTCTCCCCTCTCCTCTACTCCTATTCCAGATGTATCAAGGACAACTCCCGTGGAGCCCTCCAAGTATCCTCCAGGAAAAAAAAAATAGATTTTTTTTAAAGTCACAAAGCAGAATGTAAGATGCTGCAGCTGACAGGAGCCTTTGTGTAGAGATGGAGAGACCCTCCAGGGACACAGAAGCCCCTGCAAGCTACCCCCACACCCCCTGGACCACAGACACCCACCCCTGATCTGTCCAGCTCACATCTCTTCCAACCACTCTTTTTACTTGAGCAGCTATGTTTTTAAAGAGCGCTGACTTCTGCAATCCGTGGACTACCACTGCTGCTTGCCCTAAATGAACGATGCCTTGAAATGAACACCATTATAAACAAATAGGCTGAATTGCCTTTGCCCGAGTTCTAGCCTGATGATGAGATGCCAAAGAGCATCTGTGAGTGTCGTCAAGTATGATGAAGGCTGTTCTCTGCACACACCTTGTGCCTCTCTTGCTAGGTTAGGCAAGCCTGTCTCTTCCTGACTCCCATACAAGAGGACTGAGCACCAATCACAGACTAGTCCCACTTCCTTCCCTGTAGTAAGTGTGGCCCCATGCCTCTGCACCATTGACTAGGACTCTTGGACCCCTTCCTCATAACAAGAGTAGAAGCCAAGGCTTTTGTTCACGTCAAAGCCAATCCTGCGATCTGTGTATCCGTTTCCTTCCATCCTTTTCTCTCTCTTTCAAGAGGTCTAGTCTAGAGATACATGGGGATACATAGAGATACATGGGGGGATCTGTGGCAACACAGAACGGGCAATCCTGAGGTAAGTGATTACAGGGTGAGCATACCCAAAAAGAGTGTAGGAAGGGCTACTGCCCTACTGTCAGACAGCAGTCCATGGACCTTCTCATGAGCAGAATGTCCATTCTCATGCAGAATGGACAACAGCCCAACCCAGCTTGCTGAGCCTGTGCAGGTGCTTAGAGACAAATGGGGATAGGCACCTTGTGAGGATGGCAGGTTGTCTAGGAGGGAGAACACAGCCAGAGGTGTTACAGAGTCACCAGCAGAAGCAAGCCCCCTTTCACAGCTCAGCTTGACAGGACAGCCCTGTAGCCCAAGCAAGGGCTTCTCCAAAGCAAGCCACTACTCGGAAAACTTCAGACTGAGATTCCAGAGCAAACCAGCTCAGTGTTGCACGTATCATGTGATCGATCAGGCTCCCTTTAGTGGGATCCTGAGGTCTGGGCCTCTGAGAACCTACAGGAAATGAGATGGGTGAGCTAAGGGGCCAGGCATGATGCAGGGCATTTCTGATGCAGAGTGTGAGCTCTCTCTTCCACTTGGGAGAGTGTTCAGCTGGGGAGGGCTGCACAGGGTCCAGGAGGAGCACTCCCTGCTCCCTACTCAGAGATCAGGCTATAAACTGTGGAGGCAGCAGGGATAACATGGAGCACTCTCCCCTGTGCATATCCAGCAAGGAGAAAGGGACTGAAGAGCCCTGGACCGTGGATGTCTTCAGTCCACCTTCCCACCACCTGGCTCTAAGAGGATCAGTTAGATGAAGGTAGGGTCCCAGTGAAGGAGACTCCCAGGCTCCCAGGAATCCTTGCCTCTGCTCTTCAGGGGCCTCTTCTGGCTGCCCTGAGGCCTAAGTACTAAAAGAAGGGGCCTCTGAAAGGTAACTCTGTCAAAAGATCTCAGTGCCTGGGCTGGGCCTATGAAGCCCTTCAGAATTCTAGGTGCAGAAAGGAGATGCAGAAAGCCATCCTCCCCAAGCTTCTGCTCTGATGTTTGACCCATTCTTCTGGGTAGTACTGGCTCCTGGCTCCCAGACGATTTTATTGACAACAAGGTCCCTAGGTGGAAGTAAGATGGCTCACCAGGTGAGGACACTTGCTGCCAAGCCTGAGTTAATGGATTCCCACGTGTGACCTCCACGCGCACACTGTGGCACACTCCTTCAGTATACGTACGCAACAAACAAAGAGTAAATACATAAATGTAATTTTTATTAAATAGCTTTTAAAAATATCCCTGGGGTAGAGCCATCCTCCCCCAGCACTCTGCCTGGGGTCTCAGGTCTGCCCTAGAGGGAAAGAGAAATTTTCTTCACAAAAGCCAAGGCCCACTCTGAAAGGTACAGAGTTGAAGGGAAGAGAGTGTGCCATCTCTGCCACGTGGGTGTGTGGCCAGTGAGTCACCTGGAAACACAGGACTCACAGGAGCATCAGAGCCTAGCCAAGGATAGCCAAAAGGTTGGACCCCAAGAACAAAAGGCCTGTTCCCGCCGCTGGCGCCTCCCGCCACAGGCCAGCAGCTCAGCCTGGATCCCTCGGTCTTTGTCCTGCCCTGGTCAGCTCTTGCAGATGCAACACTGCCTCCTGATTGTATTCCTCCTTTGCTCCCCACCCCCACCCCAGCCTGCAGTTACCTGGCTTTCCGAGTCTATGCAGCGTTGAAGGCCCTGGTGGAGTTTCTGGGGCACCCCCGATCACGATGAGTTTCATTTCCAGGGTTTTCATCTGAGCTCTGTCCACGGTGCTCACTCTACTCAGGGAGGAGGAGGGAAAGGAAGGAGAAAAAGGGGCTTTGGCCTAATTTCCATGTGGAGGGCCCAGGGCCCTGTTCGCGCCCCCTCGACCTCCTCCCCCCCCCACCCCCGCGCTTCATTGTCCACAATGGCCTCACTCACAATTGCAGTCTTTGTAGTGGCTAGCTCCGCCCTCAACACTCAGTCATGGTGGGGGTCCCGCTCCCCACCTCTACAAAGGGCTAGGAGGAGCAAGGCCAGAAGATCTTTCCTTCCCCATTGGCCCCATCCAGACTATAGCCTAGGGCAGCCAGGGTTAGCTGCATCTTCAGGTGGAAAGCACACCCTCGAAGGTGTTCGGTGGGAGCCACTCAACGTTATACTCTCTTCATAGGATAAAGCAGGCAGTGAAATGTCCCCAGGTACCTTGGGGTGGGGGTTGCCTTCAGGAGCCTCTCCCCTTGAGCATCAAGTACATGCCCTGCCTTGAGAGCTTCAGTCTCAATTCCAGATGCATCAGGAGACAAGCTGCCCTTAGGACAGAGGTTTAAGGCCACCTGTACTGGGTATGAAGGGGCCGAGGCCTGTGACATTCCTGTGTGAAGGTCAAGCTGCTTTGACCACCCATGCTAGATCTGGGAGGCTATGTACTATTTAAAGCCTGCAGAGGAACCTGGGGCTGCAGCTGGGCCTAGAGTCCTTGCACCCAGCCCAGCAAAGCTGATCCCTTCTTCCCTCTGCTGGCCACATCTGTGTTGTGGGCCCTGCATCTGTCCTACCACTCCCTCCACGCATGTAGGCCACGCATGTAGAAGGGGGACTGCGGGCCCTGTGGCAGCCTGAAGGCCTTCTCCCCCCATTCCTCCTCTCCTCATAGCCAGGGTGGGATCAAGGGTCAAGAGACTGTGGGCCAGCTGTTCCCAGATGTGGATCAAGGCCCCTCCCCTTTCTAGAGGAATGACAAGCCTCCTGCAGAGGAGGGGGCGGTGGTGTGACGAAGAAGAAAGGGCGGAAAGGGAGGGAGTTCTCCACGGGTTTCTGTTGATCTGTTTAATCCCACGCTATCGCAAGCTTTCGCGGATGGAGGGCAAGGGGGAAAGGAGGAGGTCTAGTCCGCATCCTTCCCTTCCTCCTCCCACCCCCACCCCGCCTGAGCCACCTGACCCGTCTCAAAGTTGCCGGGCTGCGGC
Source organism: Arvicanthis niloticus (assembly GCF_011762505.2). NCBI lineage: Eukaryota > Metazoa > Chordata > Mammalia > Rodentia > Muridae > Arvicanthis > Arvicanthis niloticus. The sequence goes on from NC_047659.1 coordinate 147,054,302, forward strand.
GCGCATGGCCTTTGTGCGCGCGGAGCAGCGGCCTGGAACCTGGAGCCTGAGCCAACTGGACTGTGTCGCTCCACCTTCGTGCCCCTTCCTCTCCCTCACGTACCCAGGAGCTAACAAATAAATAAATCCACAAATACAAATTCGCAGTGTGCTGGGGAGAGGCGGCTGCGCCGAGAAGAAGGAGCGTGGAGAGGTGAGGCTGGGCCATGGGGAGTGCAGGGGAGAACAAACCTGAGCCAAGGCCCAGCATCAGTAAGTTGACTCTGAATGTTTCGCGGTCATCAAAAAGGGACAGACAGAGGAATGCTTGGGGTGTGCTCCCCTTCTCTTAGCGCACAGGCAGCTCCACCCCCATACTCAGGACAGCCCTTCCCCCAGCCCTTTAGGGCGGGGAGGCAGGAAGCAAGGAATTGGAAATAGAGAAACCGGGCGCTCCGGACTGAGTGCACAGGAGTACCTGGAGGAAATGCGCAGGCATGTTTCGGCAGAGATGGAAAAAAAAATTAAACTTGGTCTGACCCATGGAAGGGGTGCTGCTCCAGACTCCCCAAGCACCACGCTCTGGCCTGGTGTAAATATCTCTCACAAATAGTAAGGGGAGGCCGAAGGGAGGTCTTTGGCCTGGGAAGGGAACTGGTCTTTGAGGAGTCGCTATACGGAGCCGGCTCCGTATCAAGCGCGCTCCTAAACCCGAGGCTTTTTGGGAGTGTCTCCCCCCACCCTCGCGCACCCTCCGAATAGAAACGAGCTCTGGGAAGGCTGGAAGCAGAGATGTCTTAGACCACTGCAAACGCCAAGGGAGGAGCTGAGGGATGGTAAAGGGTCTGCTGTCCTGGTAGCGCCTTTGCTGGGCGAGAATCCAGCCTCCGCGGATGATGGGAAGCGGTTCGGGCAGGCTTTGCTGTCTACACCATGGACAGCAGACTGTGAGGACTTGGTGTCCTGGACCTGTCCCAGTACCCTCTAGGGCGAGGGACTGCTGGCCAGGCAAAGAGAAGCTGGCTTTAACGGGAAGCAGCCTCTACATACTCCTCTTTTGAACCACCAGCCACTGTCCCTCAGGCTGCAGGTGCTTGGGTTTGGGGTGGGCATAAGCAAGGGTGGGCTTAGCTAACTGGGCAAGTGGGGATTCTTCAGCGTCGGTTGAGACTGACACCAGCAAAGGGAAGGATTTGGGGTTGAGAGTGAAGTATCCTGATCCTCTGAGGACCTTCCCGCAGTGGGATGAGATCTCTGGAAATCACCTCCTTCCCAGTGGAGTGTCTTTAGGGGTTCTGAAAGGGCTGGAGAGGGTTGGAAAGGGAGGGGGAAGAATTTGTGCCGGAGTCACTTAGCTTCTGCTAGAGGGCAGGTGGTCAAGGGCTGAGTTGTCTCAGGGAGGAAAGATAGAAGGACAGAGGCCTGCCTACTTCTGTGTGGTTCTTCCAGTCTGCAGGAACAAAGGCCCGCTGGGAAGGCCTGGTGTGGCGTGTTTCTTTTCTTTTCTTCCCTCCCCCCAACCCCCGTTGGTCCCTAGCCCTAAAGGACCAGATCAAGGTAGCCACCCTTCAATAGGCTGCAGAGAGTAGACCCGATTGCAGTCAGCTGTGAGGTGTGGACTGTGCTTCTCTCATCCCCATAAGCAAGGACTCGCTACTCAGCTAGGAAAGGGTGAAAGAGGGGAACAGTCTCTGATGGGGGTTGGGGGAGACGTCTAACTCCCTCGTCCACATAGGGCGGTCACCAGGAAGCTGGGACCCCTTTCTTCCCCAACCTCGCCCCCGGGAAAGAGGGGCGCAGAAGCCACTGTGTTGAGTGGTTATTCTGGAAGGACAAGCTGCTTGTGTAAGGCAGGCACAGTGTGTTCGTTGCACAGCGGGGTGTGGCTGGTGGTGGGTGTAGAGGAGCTGCGGCCGGTGGGCTGCGGGAGAAGCTTTTGCGTGGGTCGTGCGGCAGGACAGAATAAGAGTGTCAAAGAGGCCGTTTCTCTGCATACGTGTGACCCCGGGGCGCCGGGCACAATCGAAGGCGTTCGAGGGCTGCGTCCGTGTGAGTCGAGGAGCGCGCGGAGCGGGACGCCGCGCGTGTGCGCGGGAGGCACGGGTCGCGCGGTGCGTGAGTGCGCGTGTACGCGGTGCGCGTGCCCCTCAGTTCTCAAGGACACCTCCGAGAGGAGGCGGCAGAGCCGGTGTCGGGTGACGTCACCGCGCGCCCCAGTGATAATCGCCCGGTGCCGGAGCCGAGCGCGGATACGAGCGGAGGCAGCAGCGGCGGCGGCGAGCGCGGGGACGGTCGCACCCGGTCTAGGCGAGGAGAGTGGGAGTCAGACTCCCGCAGTGCCGACCTCGCGGACGCTGGGCTCCCACCCGGCCCTCAGGAATCTGCCCGGCTTCCTTGGCGCTGTCCCTGCTCCCGGGTGTCCTCCACCCGGGGCTGTAGCGTGCGGGTCCTGCGGGCGCCAAGAAGGAGGCGGAGGCGGGAGCGGGCGACAGCGCAGGAGGTGCTGCGGAGCGGAGGCGGCAGCCGAGAAGCAGCAGGCGGCGGCGGCTCGCGCCCGGACGGTAACTGCGCTGGCGGCCCGGGCCGGGGCGAGCCGGCAAGCGGCCTCTCAGGTCACCCCGTCTTTCTCTCCTCGAGCAGCTTCTCGCCGGCCAGAGGCGTAAAGAGAAGAGAGCTCGGCGGGTTGTAAAAAGAGACTGCTTTTCATCTCCGTACACCGAGGTTCTTTATTTTCACCGCATTCGCGCACTCCTGGTGGGGCCGGGAAGAGGAAGCCGGGGAAGGGCAGCTGCAGAGAGGCTTGCGCCGCCGGGGTGGAGCGGGCTCTGCACCCGTCAGAAGACTGCAGCAGGCCGGAGCACGCGCGCTCACCCTGGCCGGCTCCTGCGTCTCCCTCGCCGCGGCTCCGAGGGGTCCCTGCTGCAGGAACGCCCCGAGGGATTTGCCCGGGCCCTTCTCTACCTCGGGGAGGGGAAGGAGAGCTGGCTCCTCGGAGTTGGGGGCGGACCAGGGCAGCACTGCCAGCTTAGCGCGGAGCCCCGCCCCGCCCGCCCCGCCGCGAAGAAGCTGGAGCGTTCGCGCCCCTCAGGCTAGGACCCCACGCAAGCCGCAGCCCGGCCCCGACCCGGTCCAGCCGCTCTCCGCCCGCAGCAGCCCTGAGGGCCCCTCTGCGTGTTCACAGCGGACCTTGATTTAATGTCTATACAATTAAGGCACGCGGTGAATGCCAAGAGAGGCGCCTCCGCCGCTCCTTTCTCATGGAAATGGCCCGGGAGCCCGGCCGTCGCGGCGCCCCTCCCGCGGGAAAAAGGCGAGCCCCGGCCCCCGGTGGCCCCTCGCTCCGCGGACAAATCCGGCGAACAATGCGCCCGCCCAGAGGGCGGCCCAGCTGCCGGGCCGGGGATCTGGCCGCGGGACACAAAGGGGCCCGCATGCCTAGGACGTCACGAGAAGGGTGGGGGCGACCGCGGGGGAGACTGTGGCCACCCGGCCCCTGACCACGTGTGTCCGCAGCTCTGAGTGCTCGAGATCCCGAAGAGGGGGACGAGGGCCAGAAGACAAAGGGAGGGGCTGGGGAAGCGGCGGGCTGAGGGGCGCGGGAGGGAAGTGAGCAGCTTCCCGGGTTGGGTTGGCCCGCCCGGCTACCTACGGGCAGTCCTGGGCGCTGTCCTCGGTGCTGGCGGTGGAGCCACCCAGAGAGACGGGGCGCTAATGCGCTTGAGGCAAAGGGATGTCCTGAGTGTCACTGTTCCCAGCTAGGGGGCCCTGGATATTTGACGCAGCAACCCCAGAGAAATGGGGTAGGGTCTGGGGTCACTGCAGTCTGTCCCCTGGCCGCTCTGGTTGGGGGTCGCGGGGTGAAGGCTGTGCTCACTTTGATTCTGAAGAAACCCCTGAACCTTAGGTTGAGGTTCGAGCTGTGGAAGTGGGGGAATCTGCATCTGCACCGAAGGTCTAAATCTGGGTGGATACACTGGACCGCATCCCGCCCCCAAACCTCTCTCCAGCTATGCGGGACGCGAGGCACGTGAGGCTCTGCAGCCCAGAGAGAAAATGACAAATCCTCCTCCTCCCTCCCCCCACCACCATCTGCAGCCGCAGTGACACCCACTCAGGTCTGCTGCAGGCATTTTTTTTTTTTTCTGTCCTCGGAAGCCAGCGCCACCTGCTGGCGTCCTGGTATGAGACTCTGCTCTGGCATGTCTCCTTCCAGCAAGGTTTCGATCCCCAAGGTTACAGGCCCTATTACCTAGGGCAGTGGTTCTCAACCTTCAGAATGCTGCTAACCTTTAATACAATTCTTCACGTTGTGGTGACCTCCAACTATAAAATTATTTTCGTTGCTACTTCGTATTTTATTGCTACTTCATTACCGTAATTTTGTTACTGTCATGAATCCTAACCTAAATATTTTTAGAGATAGTTTGGCAAAGGGGTCCTGATACACAGGTTGAAAACTGATGACATAGGGTTGACTGTCAGTAGAGGGGGGTCACAACCTCTGTGCCCCCATCCCCTCAGACAAGTTCCAGACATGCTTTTCATCTTTGTGGGGTGAGTATGAGCCCCTTCCCTGGCTCTGACCCTGAGCCAGAATTGATCGTCCAAATTCTCCTAGCCTCAAGTCCTGTGCAGGTAGCAGAAAAACAAGACAAAAGGGTCCGCATGAAGACACAAAGAGATGCTGCAGGGAGCCTGCTTCAGTACTCCATGGAGAGATGCGAACAGCCTCACACTCATAGACCACTAGTGCCTTTGCATCCCATCCCCAAAGCAGAGCCTCTGTAGAACCTCTGCGCCTTGGAGGGTGGGGAAGGGGTCCAAGCAAACTTTGGCTAGATCACAGCACTGACCTTGGGCTTGCTGTCTCTTTTTCCATTCCTCCCTTAGAAGGGCTGCAAGGTGAATTCAAGGCAACACTGAAGGAATCGGTAGAGGCAGCAGTCCCCTAGTGTAAGGGTTCCCGGTGGGCACAGAACTATGTCCCTTGTCTAACATGAGCTCTGTTAAGGCTGCTCTACACTGCAACCTGGCTCTTTTCTCAGAGGGAAGATTTTTTTCCCCTGCCTCTCCCCTGGAGCTGGAGCTTTATTCTTGTGCCTCTGCCGCTGCCGCTGCCGCTGCCACTGCCGCTGCCGGAGAGTTGCCTCCTGACCACAGTGACTTTCTGGGCTGTGAGCAGAGATCGGAATGGGGAGAATGGTGAGGGAGGTAGGCTGGAGAGTGAATGGATGGTAAAGCCCATGGCAAGCTACCCTGAGCCCCAGCCCAAGCTTAAGAAGCAATCACCTTCATTCACCTTCATTGCACACCCCCCCCCCCAGTGGAAGCTAAAGGCTTCAGCTCAGGGGCACAGGGCCAATCTGGGCATGGCTAGCAGACATGGGGCACTCAGTAGGAAGGTCATCTTTTAAGCTTCACTGTGCCCAGGGTGCAGCACTGTCTGCTGAGGTGTGGGCAGGCCCCGTGCAGGAGACTTAGGATCTCAGATCTATCCATGGGGGCTGAGTGCCGGCATCGTTCTGAGACTCTCAGAACCATCAGCCTATTCCCACTGTGCTTTACAGCCAGTCCTTTGTGGGCTAGCTTGGATGTCCATCCCCCTGTTTATTCTAAAATATACTCATCCCTACACATAGACTGCCTGATCCACTCAGAAGCCAGAGCTCAGCATATAGGCTTGTTGGGTGTCAACCCAGTCAACAGCAAGCAAGCTGGGGAAAGAACATTCAGAACATTCCCCCAAACCCCTGTCAGTACTGGACCCTCTTATGTATAGGAACTAGAGAAAGGAGATACATGGCCCAAGCATCCAACATCTCCACTCCAAATGAAGCCCAGCATAGCTGCTGACCTGGAGAAGTCACCTCATAGCTTCCTTGGCAAGCCCTAATTCTCTCTAGAGGTGAGCACGTCACTTTTAGCCTTCTTGTCCTATTGGGACTAGAGATACTCCAGAATTCAGATTCTTGTCTCCATACTTCCAGTCCCCCCACCCCAGGCTTTCCCTGACCTCAGCTCCCAGTCATGGCACTGCATGTGGAAGTATCCAGGAGGCCTGCACTTGTCTCCCTAAAGTCTGTGCCTTGGCAGTCTCTATCAGAGGCTCCAGCCTCTCCACACCTTATCATCCCAACCCAACCTTCACTCCTGATGCAGGGGTTGGGGGCAGGGATGTTACAGAAGGAAATTTAAGATGGTGAAGTGCTACTTCCATAGCTTGTTAGAGAGATGAAAGAAAACATGGGAAGAGCTTCAGTCGGCAGGGAGTGAAGAGTTCTGCATGGAGGCCCCATCCAAGAGGCAGCAAGACAGGTATCAGATTCTCAAGTGCACACACACAGATCTCCTCCCAGGCTTGGGATGGTTCCCAGACTCAGGCTATGCCCAATCCACACGGCACACAAGATCTACTTTCCATAATGGAGCTTCATCTGCAGCCCCTCCCAGGGGTGGGATCAAAGAGTCACGGGAGTCCAGAATGCAGGAGCCTCTATCTTAGCCCAGGCCTGCCCACTCAAATCCTAACCTCTACTGGATTCCGCCTCCACCCAACAGAGGTTCCTGGACCTTTGTTACCATCAGAGGCCTAGCCTCCTCCTTAGCATCAGGTTCCACTGGCAGCATGCTGTCTCCTCAGCTTGACCAGAAGGGTAAACCAGTATCCCCGTGGCTACCTGCGACCTCCTAGTGGGTCAAATGAGCAGGTCCAGGCTTCCTTAGAAGCTGAACCATGGTAGTGCTGGCCAGGCAGAGTTTGATTCAAAAGGAGGATGAAAAAGATCCGTTTGCACAGCTAGATGCCTTTCCCGCCACCTACACCCTCGCGGCTGTTCCCATCCCTTCAGAGCTTAGGTACAGACATCCCTGGGTCTTTTTAGGTACACAGCATCCGCCAAGATGTAATAATAGCAACAGAGGTTAATAATAATAATAGCAGCAACATGCCTGCCCTTCCGAGTTCTACACTTCCTACCTGGCTGCCACGGCCTTGATCTCAAGACAATCCCCACCACCTAGAAAGCTGTTCATCAGGAAGATGAGATAGAATCATCATCTGTGCTGGGGATGGGAGCCAGACCCAACTTAGAAGGCCATACACATGCTGTTTCCACTGAGGCTCTGATGGAGGGAATAGGCCTTTAGAAAAGGCAGGAGAACGGCACACTGCACTCTGGAGTGTGACAGTGCTCTCCCAGGAGCTAGGTCCCATCCTTGGTTCTCAGCCACTTTAAACAAGTCTTGTCAGGTTATCCCAGAGATGTCTGTGGAACCTATGTAGTCCTTCTCTTGCCTGAATTGTCACCCAAGCTACCACTGACCATGAGTAGAGGCAGATGCACCCTGGTATCTGCAGAACTGGGCATTCTAGCCTGCTCATTCCCTGGGGGCCACACCACGATGCGTTTATACCAGGAGCTCCAGAGCTATTCTCAGTGTATGTCCAGATAGCCAGACTCAACATTCTTCAACTACTCACAATAAAGCCCAACTCTAAACACAGTGTGAGCCCACATGGAAGGGTGGCCAAAAAAGCCCAGGTTTGGGAAACTTCTCAACCCCAGGCTGTACCCTGGTCCACATGTAACCAAGAGCCAACACTCCCCAGGGAGCACCATCTCTTCTGGAACAGAATGGGAATATGTACAAAGTACATGGACCAAGCTCAGGCGGTCTGAAGTACAGCGAAGCAGCACAAAGCCTGATTTGATGCACACACAGAATACCCCAGCACACCTCTCTCTCTCTGAGTGTGTGTATGTGTGTGTGTGTGTGTGTGTGTGTGTGTGTGTGTGTGTGTGTGTGTGTCAAGATCCTCTCCAGGTGCCTATGCTCACCACAGGTGGAGCCTCAGAGATGCTTTAGGATTCTACACCTGGACAGGGAAGGTGAATGATGCTGGGGAGAACCAGGCCCCGGAGTGACCTTGGACATTGCCAAGACAGTAGAAGTTAATCACTAGGAACAGTGACAGGGAAGACAGAGGTGGCCTCATCGAGAGAGAAGTCCTCCCTCAGCATGGGAGAGGCATACAGGATAAGGCCCGAGATCTCCCACCTGCTCTCTCTGTTCTTTCATTCACTCAAGAACCAGGCCCCGAGTGCCACCAAAGTCCAGGCAAGTCTGCAGGAGACAGGAACTCGCTGAGCAAGCACCTCGTGTGCCGTTTGGCGCCTGCTACAACTGAGGCATGAAAAGCAGGGCATCCTGATGACATCCTAATGCGGTTCACCCAGTCACAGAGCACAAAGGTCTAAGGATATGCTTTCACACACATGGAGTCAGGATTTCCTCTCCCCACTGTGCCTCAGTTTCCCCATCTGTGGTTGGGTGTAAGTTCAGACATGTCCAAGGAGTCAATGTGAAGTTATCGTGACAATAGTCAATACCATCATTACCATCTTCATCACCTTCATTATCATTAGTCTGAACCACTGGTATCACTGCTAGACAACTATCATGACTTCCAATAACACCACCATCATCATCTCCATCATCATCTCCATCATCATCTCCATCATCATCATCATCATCATCATCATCTCTAAACTTCAGGCTGGGGCCTTTAACACTCCTTCTGTCTGGTCCTATTTTCAGCTCTTCAGAGCAGCAGAATGAAGATGTGGCACAGGAACTGTGGCTACCCAAATGTCATTGAGAAGGCCTGTATTCTCTTAGAAAGGTGCCATGTTTCAGATAAATGTCTCCCAGATGCTAAAGTCTTTGTCTTCAAGGTGGAGAATCTTTAGGGGACGGACCCCAGTAGGAAGGACTTGGAGATGTGTCCATGAAGGGCATGGTCTTGGATCTTTCCTGTTTCTCCCTTTCTCCTCCTGGTTATGAGATGAATGGTTTTGCTCTACAAGCCGCCCTGCCATGGCCGTCCACACCCTTGTAAGAAGCTAAAAAGCCTGAGGTCCACCCAATCATGGACTTTGACCCCTCAAATTGTGAGCCAAATAAACCTTTGTTCTTTGTAAGTTAATTACCTCAGGCATTTTGTTACAGTAACTGACAGCTGGTTAACCTAGATGGTTAGAGCTAAGAACATAGAGCTGAGCAGTGAAGTGGGATCGTGGCATGGCCCAACCCCACATCAGGAGAGCTCTCTTCATACCAGGAGACCCTTGGTCAGCACTGCCCAAGTAGCTCCTAACCCGGGTAATCTTCAACAGTCTACAAATTCTTCCCTTCAGTCTTCCAAAAGGTCAGGAAAGACCTTCAGAGGAATTTTTCAATCACTCCAGATCCAGAGAAGTACAAAGTACCCTAGCTTAGAATGAACAGTAAGGATGCCCCTCACAGCCCTTCTGTCTAACTATGGGAGGAGCTATCCCAAGATCCCAAGAACCTAACAGTCCATGGAAAGACTCGCTTCCAGATTTCTCCTAGACTGGTATGTGTCTCTGTGTGTGGTGCTCAGAGAAGCTCCAAGATAAGAAGACCCTCCGTTCCCTAGCCTGGTGGACTCAAGACACTTAGTGGTACTCCCAGCTGTCAGCCTTAGATCACACTAACATTCCAAACAAAGGTTCTCCTCAGAGCTTCTTTACACACAAATTTCCATATCCCTATTATGCCTATCAAGAATGGTGACCAGGAGGGAGAGGCTCCTTACCTGGTGCTCTGGTGATGGAGTGTCTGTCCACTCTACCCTTCCATACTATACAGGGGTTTTTCTTGCCATCCCTAACAATGGGTCAGAGAAACATGGTGCAAGCTGGCTTCACACAAGTCATCCAGTGCTCCCAACCATCTGACGAGCAAGCTGCTGCCCCAATAACCTGCTATGGATAACAGAGAAGCTCAGAGTAGCCAGCAGCTAAATCTGTTCCCCATGCTACCCTGGAGCAAGGGATCCTCAACAGCAAGCCAGGAAGGCTGGTGAGACAGTTTGCCTTGTGGGCAACATTCACACTCACTGTCTTGGGCCCATGCAGTGTCAGAAACTCCCCTAGGAGGCTGGGATGCCCACCTCTGGCTCTCAGAGAGATGAGGAAGAAACAGTTTGGGACAGGGATAAGATTAACAGAGGGACTGGCCCAATGATGCCCCACTGAGTAGAGACGGAAGCTCCACTCACCTCAGGTTATGCTTAAGACCCACTGTGCTGTGGCCTCCTTGCAGACTGTAGAGTCCCTCTCACATGCCATGTTCTTACTCTTCCTTAAGTCCTGGCACAGATGGCCACCCTTGTACTATGTCCCCAGCCTCTTGCACTCCACAGCCTTCCACATACCTTGCCACACAGCAGAGTTCAAATGCATCAGCCTTCATTAGGCCTTGGAGCTGTAGAGAATGGGGTGTGACTGAGACATATCTCATCCGCATGAGACATATCTCATCCACAGCACACCTGGCATCAGAGCCCCACTCCGGTATTAACGGCTGTTCATCATTCTTTGATTCAGAGCGTCTTGGACACTTGGGAAGGGAAAAGGCTAACTACAAACACTGAGATCACACTATAGGAACTAAGCGGGTCCAGTGGACATCCGCTCACCTCAAGCTGTTCTTTAGAATGGCCACTGGAAGTACTCCTTCCTCGGAGACAGGCAGCCTAGTGATTTGGCAAGTCTGGCTCCTTCAGGTTCTAGATATGACACAGTAAAGACTTATCAGTGTTCCCAATTTAGGCACCTCGCCTCACAGCCCACTGCTTGGGAGGGGATTAAGACTGCTACACTTCCTGTGAGTGAAAAGTTGGAGGCTAGTGTGACCCCTCTTCCATGCCCTTGCCCTGGTTCTTCTTGGTAATAGTCTTCAGCGGATAGTTATGAGCTAAAGGAAGACCCGCAGGGAAAGGAAGAAGGCTGGTGGCTTTGGAAAAACTTTGAAATTCATTGAGCTCAAATAAATGTATCCTGTCTGACTGCCACTCAGGATGATGTTTAAAATGTCATGAAGGGTAACTCTTCAAATGCCTTTTCTAAAAGTGTGTACATACATATATATTTTAGCTATAGAAAACTGTTAGTCATGGGGCCACACGGTGAAGGAGGAAATCCTACCAATTGAATGCATTGCTGCAGAATCTAGGGGTGTTCTTCCTCATCCGTATCATTCCTGCAGGTAAAACAGAGAGGCCAGGGGCTGGTGAGGGGGCTTAGCGGTTAAGAGCACTGGCTGCTCTTCTAGAGATCCCGAGTTCAATTACCAGCTACCACATAGTGGCTCATAACCATGTATCTATAAGGGGATCTGATGCCCTCTTCTGGCCTGTGGATGTATATGCAGCAGAGCACTCATACATTAAATATTTTCTTAAAAGCGGGGTGGGGGGGCAAAGACAACCCATTTCTCGAGTTACAAGGCAATGTCTAGTGTCATAGCAGTGTGACAACTAATTCCTTTCTTTCCTGTAAGTGAAGGAAGAGCTCACCAATTCTGGATCTGAAGAACCCAAGAAGGGTAAGAGATGGCCAACCAAGGTTCCTAGGTTCAGAAATGCACCCAAGTCATCCATGTGTCCATGAATGTGTCCTCTAGCTTAACCAGTGCAGGGCAGCAGGTGTAATAGCCAACACCATAGACTGAGATAGACCTCAACCAACACACCTTGCTAAAGATTTGTGTGCTTTGGGGACATTCAGAGGTTAAGTAAGTCTGACTTCTGGAAGGCAAGCTGGGAATGTAATAGTGAGGACATTAGTACATCGCCTTTCACAAAGTGCCAGTATTAATTACTGAAGCTCACAGCACAAGCCTGGGCCCTCAGGTTCCCTTTCCCAGTGGCCTACACATCTGACTCTACACAAGGAGGTAACAGAGCAAGGGCACTGTCCATTCATGACACAAAACCAGCCAGCAACTCTTAGCAGTCTGTCCAGCTCTGTAGTGACCATTGATCCTGCCCATCTAATCCATGGGATTGAGTCCTCCAGTCATCCCAGGTACTGACCCCATGTCCTGTTTAGTCCTTACTTCTGTGTGCTTCTCAGTCAGTCACTGTCAAAGCCAGGAATTCCTCCTCCTTGGAGTTCAAGGACTACACGAGCAAGACACACAGCACAGGTGAGGATATAAACCACACGTACTTTAAAAGCTACTTCCTAAAATACAGGTGTCTTGGAGTTAGAGACTAATTTTCCAGTGCTCTTTTTGTTTCCCCATCAACATTATCTTCCAAGTAGAAACAGGAAGTGTTTGGGGAAAGCATGAGATCACTTAGGTTCTTATCTGAATCCCACGTCAAAATGTACAGATGTAGACTGACATGAAGGACCAGCTTTCAAGCCCACACCTGGGAGGTAGAAACAAGACTGGGAGTTCAACATCAGTCTGGGCTACATGACATTGTTTTCAAAATGGAGAGGGAGTGGCTAACTGTATTGCAGCTTATATTTGTGTTTCATTTTTTTTTTTTCAAGAAAAATGCTGTGGACAAACATTAAAACAATAAGGAGTCAGCAAGATGGCTGAGTGGGTAAAGGTGTTTGCTGCCAAACCCAATGACCTGAGTTTGATCCCTGGAACCCAGCCACGAATGGGCTTGCCTACAAGTTGTCTTCTGACCTCCACACACATGCCTTGGTGCACATCCTTACACACAGTCTTTAAGAAATGTTTAGCATAGGCAGGCGGATTTCTGAGTTCGAGGCCAGCCTTGTCTACAGAGTGAGTTCCAGGTCAGCCAGAGCTATACAGAGAAACCCTGTCTCGAAAATAAAAAAAAATAAAAAAAAAAAAAAGAAATGTTTAGCATGTGAGATTTAGTTACTAGAAAGAGTATATTGGATGTCTACAACTTTAAAATGTAAGAATGAAGGTGTAAGGGAGACCAAGGAGTACCAGCCTGGAGGCAAGTGTGCAAACAAGGTGATGCATGGCTGCTCAACAGTTTGTCCACCTGTTAGCTTCTACAAATTCTTACATAGTTGGGAGCTATGAAAGTTCGTCTGTCCTTCTAGTACCCAGGGGTAAGCAAAAGTGCATCCTTTGGCTTCTACTTAGAGCAGACCCCACAGATTTTCAGCTATAAGAGAAACAAGGCACATATAGCAGGGAAGACAAGAACACACGGGCTTGCTCAACAGGTGTTTATTAAGGCTTGTATTCTCCTAGAGGACAGGTATCCGATGTTGTCCACGACTCCGTACAGGCAGTAACAGCTCGAGGAAGTGACACGTTCTAAATACAAGTCTAAATAATACAGCTTAAGTGTTAACTCAGAGGGTCTTTTGGAGTAAATAGTTTGGGAAGGTATCTGCTCTCTAAGACAGTCAGGATCCTCTACAGTGGGCGCGTGCAGATTCAGTATGCGAGGGCGGCGGGCATGAGCACCACTTTCATGCTAAACTCCAACTCCAGGTGGCGGCGAGCTCCTCCGAGGCTCCTCATTCCACAAAACATGATAGCAAATTTGTTTTCTAAAGGATTTTTTGTTTTTTTGCTTTTTTCACCCATTCAACAGGAAAAAAAAATTAGACACACAGTGAAATTTACAGTCGGCAGCGGCATCCACCACACTGCCTGTACTATCAGATCCTACATTTAAAGCTTAGCGTTACTGGTATACAACTTAAGACAGCATCAGGATTCTCAAGAGAAAACTAAAAATGATCTACGAACAACTAAGAATGTCGCAATGCTGAACCAGACGTAAAACACCTTCTAGTTCCTTGCCACAGAGCCCGAACCTCATGCAGTGGCAGACGGTGGCAAGGAGAACTGGAGCACCGCTCTGTGTGGGCACTAAACTATGGACAGCTTGTCCATAGACAGCTGTGGGCACACTTACAACTAAAAGTTATCTGTCCAGTAGGAAACTCAAAAGGGCAGGTCAGCGATATGATGGATACCACAGATAATAAAATGGCAAGCCACTTCAGTACTGTGAGGAGACATCAGCAGCACATGCTGAATGGGCTTTGTGTTTGCTGTAAAGCAGGAGAGGGCAAGAAATATGAAGTATCCTATAGGGATATTAAATGACTAGATAGAAGAATAAGAACATAATTTCTGCCAAAATAAAAATATCTTTGGGATGTATTAGGTGTTTTGTTTTGAAGAATATTTATATTTTGCATTAGGTCAATCTGACTGATAAGCTGACAAACAAAATACTCCTTTATTAGTGAGTTCTACAATATTATAATACATAGAAAAATACAAATGAATGCAGATCCATCTGGCAAAAATGAACTACAAAGATAAAGATGCAACAATCAACCCCGCACGAGGACGACACTGGAGCTGACTCGGAGACAGCACCAAGCTTACAGCTTTAAAACTCTGTTTTCAAAGTCAACCATTAACCAAAAACAAACTGGCTTGTCCTTATTGTTTGTTTCGATTCTGCCTTTCCTATAAAAAAGAAGAGAAGAGGTTATTCGCTCATGAAGCACTTTGACTGGCAGGCAAAGGCCCACAAAGAGAGGCCTTAGGCCACTTTATGGGCTGCAGCCAAAGATGGGACTACCAAGTAGCCTGGCCCCACAGACCAGGGCAGGAGCCACCACATGCTGTCCTATCCTTTCTTAAGACCCTCTGCACAGAAGTTACAGAGACATGTGCAATCATGTGTCTTGTGCACACTCACCCCTTCCCTCTCACTTCCCCCAACCCAGCCAGCTCTCCCTCAGATGCCAATCATGCTAAAGAAATAGTAGAACTAGGAAAGCACCTGCACCCCAGGGAAGGACTGGCATGCACAGGGCATTCTAGTAAGCCTAGTGCAAAGGATTGATTTTTCTAAATTTTCTTTCATTTTAACAAACCAATGGTTCAGAGAAACCAAAATCTATCTGATAGGCTATAAATACGCTCCAAGTCAGGGCTAAGTAGGACAGGAACACAAGCTAGATTCATCTAGTTTAAGGCCCTTCACACCAGCTCAAGCTTCCTCTGTGGCCTCCAGCAGTACTGACAAGTCAGGGGCATAGCTCCTCAACTGAGCTGACTTCCTCCCTATCACCAGCATGCATGTCACTCCAATCTGGAACTTACACCCACTCTTCATGTCTGCCTAGCTGATTTCTGATCAGTGGGTCTAGCAGCTACCTTGTCTTCCCTAGCAATCCATCTAAATTCAGTTCATGACAAAGAATGTCTCTGATGCAAGGTGTATGCACTACAGCCCCCCCCCCCCAAGCACTATGTTCTGTCTTAACAGGGTCCTTTTAGGACCCTCTGTATACTAGTCATATGTCTGTCTGTCTGTCTGTCTGTCATACACACACATACACACCCCATTCCCACTCTCCCTCATGTACCACTGTCATGCTACTGGAGAAAGTGCATAAATATCAAAAACTACACTCAGAGATTAAAGGTTCAGTCCCTGGCTTGGTCATCCTAGGTGTGAACTGAGAAAACTGTCAACAGAGTACCTAAACAGTTACTGTGGTTTCTAATTGCTCAGTATGGGCTCTGTTTGAGACGGTATTTTGTATACCTAAGGGTGGCCTTGAACTACTCCTGATCCTTCACTCCCACACAAACCTCTTAAGCACTAGAATCACAGGTATGTGCTACTGTATCTAACTACATTTAGAATTTAGTATATCTTAAACCAACATCTCTCTGTAGTTTCCTTTGGGGCTAACCTGGACTAAACATATGCCAGGCACAATGATGACCACTATCCCAAGTCGAAGATGAGGCTTCTTGCATCTTAGTGTGGCTCTAATCTTAAGAAAGTGGCAAGAGCACCCAGATCAATGAATAGGTGGATTACTAATAAGAATTCATAACCCTCTACCCTGAGGTGTAAAGGGAAAAACTTTTCAAGCGGAAGCCTGTCTCCACAGCGTGCGATGGCTGCTAGCAAAGCAGCTGGGGGGGGGGGGGGGATGGGGGGTCTGTCTCCTTCAGCCTTCAGCCCTAGCATAGCTGCAGAGCTTGTCACCTGCTCTTTAAAGAAGTGACATTACTCATCAAGGTTTTGGGAGGGGGCTGGTGCAGCTGAAAGATGAAGTTCACAGAACACATCATCCTTATAGGACCAGGTCAGAACACTGGGGTCTCCAGGAGCCTCAAGCACTTACTTTGCAGGCACATTTTAGCCTGAAGGAAGCAGCAGCTCTTCACCCCACACTACTTTTTTTTTTTTTTTTTTTTTTTTGAGACAGGGAACTTACAGAAATGGTATTCTTCAACACCTAGACTCTCAATCCCAAAACACCCAGGATTCCAACTCCTAGATAAACCAAAAGCCCAGCCTCCTTGGAGGGAAAAATGGAATAGCTGGCCTAAGGCCTAAAAAGTATGAATCATCTAAGGACCGTGCCACACTGGGTAAAGAGATGTTTGAAATTCCACTAAAACAATTTTTAAAAAACCAGAGTATTCATTTATCTTCTTCAATAATAAATGTAACACTCAACTCCACGGATAAAAAGGTTTATGGCTGGGCTGTCACAGTTTAGGTAAGAGTCACCAATCCTCCCTAGGATGCTCTTCATGCTGACCTCCAGAATGTTTCACGTCCTCTAAGGACCACCAGGGATCCTGACTGTAGGCTAATAACTTGTAACCTTGCAAGTCATTCAAAAGGTTAACCACAAGAGCAGGGACCTGACAGACATTGCTGTCTAAGAATCAAGTTTATAATGTAAGTTTTAAGATGGTAAAATTAGGGGCCAAAGACCCAGATTTCATTCCCAGCATACACATCAGGAAGTTCACAGCTATCTCTAACTCCAGTTCTGGGGGATCTGACACCCTTGTCTCTATTCTGTGAGTACCTGCATGCATGGGATGCACGTAAACTCATGAAGGCATCATAAACACTTAAAAGATTAAAAAAAAGAAGAAAGAAAAAGTTTTAAAACAACTGGAATTTTTAAGATACAAGCAAATGGGGGCAGAATTGTATCCCTAAGCTGTCATCAATCTCTGAGAACTAGTATTTTTTAAAGAGCTGAATATTCTTTTGTGTTTTACCAGTACATATAGTGCAGTGTCCTTGGAGGCTAAAAAGGGCACTCCGTGAGACAGGAGTTACAGACAACTGCTGTCATATGGGTGCTGGGAATCCAACCCAAGTCCTTAGAAATACCAGCCAACACTCAATCACTGAACTATCTCTCCAGCCCCACCCAGTGCATTTTAATGGAACTCTTAAAAATTCAGTATTTAAAAAAAATGTGAGCATGAACACATGTGCACACAAATAGCTAGCTACCAGATAAAAGTAGTACCTAAGTTTCATTCGCTATCCTTGCTCTGATGCAGGCAGACACTGTACTAACAGCACTGTGCTAGCACAGTGGTCCCAGGTGGTTTGATCTATAGATGCTCTAGGCTCTTTGGTTTGCATAAGCACATGTATGATGATGCTAGCAAAACAAACCACTTCCAACTGTTTCCAAGAACACACGCCACTGTTAAGGAATGCCTGCCTGTCGTTTATACCCAAAAAGTTAGACCTACAGAACTTCAGTTACTGGAAATAAATGCCATCTTTCTTAATGTTTTATCAGTACTTGTGATGAGGGTAACTTAATGGTACTAGCAACAGTATTACTACCTTGCTTTCTCCACATCTCCTTCCTCAAAATGCTTATTCACATAAGCAAGTTCCCTAATTCAGGGAAAAAGACTGGAAGCCAATCCAACAACCAACCACCCATGCTAAGTGACATGTTATGAAAAGAAAGGACAATCTCAGGATAAATATTTAGGTAATAAAAGCTTCAAAATACATATTGAGATCTGTCTCATTTCTGAAAACCATCTCTGTTCTCAAGATCAAATGGCCTCACTTAAAACTATCTCCAGTCAAATGGACCAAACCATATAACCATTAATTACAAAATATCTGGATCCCAAGTCAGCTCCTCATCATCCCCACCCCAACACACCATTCTCTTTAGTACTTAAATGATGTGGGTTTAAGTTACCCCAAACTGCAAACCTTGAGTTCCTAAAGGACAACAGAAAGTGACTGTTAGACCCAGAGCTTCCAACTGCTATGTGGCGGTGAACAAGAAGCATAACTCTTTGGGCGGGAGAGACCTCACAGTGCAGCCAATGTTATTACATGGATAGTCTCCCTGGCCTCCCTGGGCCAAACACTGATTTTAGGTGTACTTGAATGGACAAACACTACAAATAGCTTCCCTGCATTCTCACTCTCTGTTCTCAAGTACACAGTGGTCCAGATTACCATATTTCATAATAGGAAAGTGATAGATTTTCATTTACATCCACTCAAAACACCATACTACTGGCTCATTCCAGTGATGTGATGGCGAAGTTAAGAGATGCCACTTGTACTGTCTAACCTGCCCTGACTAAGGCCACCTGGGAACATGTCACTATATCGACTGCCCATCACTCTCCAGCCTGCTGTGCAGGTCACCTGTGTAACAGGTTCCTAAGGACAACTCACCTTGCGCACCACCTCCTCTTCCTCCTGGCGCTTCTCATAATGAGAAAAGTCGTCAAAGATAGAGGTCGTGTGCTTATAGGAAGCAATGATCTTCAGCACTTGTTTTGCTTTTTCTAAGGGCACCTCCTGTGTATCACGGGAGTTTGTGACAGGTTTGTTGTCGTTATTCTCCAGTCTGATGTGCCGCAGTTGGTTATTGGGCACATCCTTGACAAAAATCCACTTCACATCAAATTTCCCCTTCCACTTGTCCTGAGACCAGACCCCAGCACTGGTGCCGTAGTCCACAGGGGACTTCATCTCTGCCACCCCACAGAAATGTCCACTCCCATTGACACTGAAGAGCAGATAAACAGGCCCCTTGCTGCTCATGGAGCGGAAGGCGCCATCCAGGCGCTTGTTGCCATGTTCAGTACTACACCAGATGGAGTACTTGATGGAGCGGTGGATGTCGTCCTCAGAATAGCTCTTGATGATGAACACCCGCCCACTCTTAAGATTCCAGTCGAACTCTTTAGGGTTATAACTGTGGGCAGCTTTCAGTTTCTCCAGGACAGGGTGGGATTCTACACTTGGGGCAGAAGTAGGCTGAGCATTTCCAACAGAGTTAGTGTCACTGTTGGCCCCTCCACTCTGCCCAAATGCTGCATTTCTGTTTCGAGGAGCCACCCAGCGGGGCTGAAGTGGCTGCTGAGGGCTCTGATACTGTGGCTGGACCAAAGGTGGGGGCTGAACAGGGAGAGGCTGAGCTACCTGCTGGGGCTGTGGGGCAGCCTGGGGGGATGGTGCCTGCTGGGGGGCTGAGGCCTTTGGAGCAGGGCCCTTGTTATCCCAAGTACCAATGTCCATGTTATGCTTTATTGGTGGAGGAGGCAGTGCACCCCCCACTATCGGCCCACTTTTTGTTTTCATCTTAGGCTGTGGTTTTGCAGGCTTACTGGCAATGGCTGCCCATGAAGTTGGTTTTGAAACTGGCATGTTTACATTTGTCCCACCATTGCCAGAAAGGACACCAGTCAGTGCCACACTGTTGACAACTGAACCCACCGTCTTAACTGCAGAGGTGGTAACATCCCCAATCTTCAAGCCAACCATGCCCTGCTCCAGACTGTTCATCCCAGGGGCCTTGTTGAGGGTGTCACTGTGAAAGCCTGTCTGCCCATCAACAACTGTGCCACCAAGGGAGCTTGGTGGGTAAGTATAACTGCTACCATAGGCCGAGCTCTGAGTCTGCTGCCCCTGAGAACCACTTGTCCCCCATGCTGAGAAGGCAGGGTTTTCAGGAAAAAAATTAAACCTGTGCTGGTAAATGTTGTTCCCCAGACCCCCAGGCTGCCCAAAAACTGCATCATGCATGAAGTGATGGTCTCCATTACTAAGTTGTCCATAGGTAGTGAGATACGGGATGGGTGGATCCCCTGCAGTGGACCATGGTGCCTCGCTGAGGGAGTAAGGAAATCCAATGGATGGTGGATAGTAGCTGGACAGGTAAGGGTCACTCATCGAGGGGTAACTGTTACTCTGTGAAAACAAACAGGTGATGAGTTAGACAACAGCTCAGCATGCCAACCACCTCATACACAGGTGCAGAAACAAGCCTAATAAAATATAGCACATGATTATTTCTTCCTAAATGACAGATATGGTCACTAATATCAAAATAAAAGTCATTAGTAACAAATGCAAACCAGGCTGTTATCTCAAAGCACAAAGCCTGCTTTGCAATGATCTGAACTCAGGTGAAATGACGCAGGCCAAACCACCCTTCTGCTTTCACCATCCGAGGAATCCAACCCAGTCCTGCAGCAGTGATATTTACAGTGGACACTCACAGCACACCAGAGCGTGAGGACAGTCTAAACAATGCACTAAGATGGTTCTGACAGTAAGACCAGAAGGCTCCAGCTCACTGACTTGTTAACACACCTGGGCACTGGTATTGAATGTCACCTTCAAGACCTTCTCCTACCCAATATTCCTGATAGCTGCCCCAGCTGCATTTTTTTGGAGGTCTGTCTTTCACATTTCACAGTTTCCTGGGAACACTTGGGTGCTCAGAGTGGAGCACAGGCTCCTCTGCTGTGCCTTTACCAAAATCAAGTCCCTGGAGTTTAAGAACACTGCTATCTGATACCAGAAGATTCATTTTAGCAAAGTCTTCCTAAACCCCAGCTCTATCTACAGCAGAAGCTTCTAAGAGGGGCTTTAATGCTGGGTTACAGGGCAAAAAGGGAGGAGGATGGAATGCTTCACCATCTTGACCTAGTAGCCTTACTATACCTTTAAGGAGTTTCCTAGCCTGTAGGTGTAGACTTCAGAGTTGGGGAGACACTCAGCCAAGGTTTGGTGAGAATCAGGCACCGTGCTTTGGGCTCAATTTCAGTTTCTACCTCAACCAACAGGCTAGTTTCCATTACCTTACTATATTTCTTTCCAATCTCTGAAAGGGAAGCATCAGTGACATAAGTGAAGAGACCTTCCTATAGCATGGCAATCTGTGCTTGGGGTTGGACATGTCCAGTGAAGGTAAGAAAGCTCCAGTAGGCTCCAGACCATTTTAGAACTATCACTTAACATGAAGTAATTGCTTCCTTATAATGAAAACTCTTAGCATCCACAAACAGGTCACTATAAATATTCTATAAACAAGGAAAAAAAAGGGTATATCTTCTCTTGAAAAGATTTCAGTGACTGGCTGCTCTGTTGCATCTCATGTTGTGTATCTCCTCATGTTGTGTATCTCCTCCTAGCATCCCTCAAGGGAGCCCGAGCAACAGGGCCAGGGGGAAGAAGAATCAATGAGGTCTGGGCAGAAGTCTTGCTCTGAGGGAGGCATACCTTCATGGATACAAAACTGAGGCCACAGTCCTTTCAAAGAAGACTGGTCCTCTTCCCTTTCCACAGCAAATACTTTATGTATGAGAAAGACAGATAGAAGGAAAGACCTAGTGGTCTGTCATTCTAACCCACTGGCCACAAACCAACAAACAGCAGTAAGGACTCAGAAAGATACTCAGGTCACTCCAACTTACACCTAGGCCTGAACTGAGACAGAATCAATTTAGGATTAAGAGGTAAGATCCATCACAATAACAATAGCTCTCAAAGCCCTCCTGAAGTATCACCATCTGAAGAACAGACATAGCACACAGGTCACAAACAATGCTATACAAACATCACACAGTAGGTGGCCCCCATTATTCTCTAGCCTGTATTTCAAAATGCTACCTGAACATGTAGATGCAAGCACAACACCCCCCTTACACTCTGCCCCAAATCCTAAAATTGTGTTTCTTTCAGATCCTAACACAAAGATTCCAGCTAACTTTTCTGCAAAAATTATCACGCCTCAAGACCAGGGTGTGATGCTTTAACTAAAAATGTACATGTAGAAAGACACATGTAGGGCAGAGGCACCAGAGAAGAAAAGGATCAGCAACACCTGCAACATATAGCCTTGGGGAGATCTCACTGCTTCTTGAAGTTGTAGAATGAAAGATGGAATAAGCAAAGATAAAATTAAACCACCAGAAAAAGGTAAAATCCCCGATTAAAAGGTTATTATTTACTAAGATCTCCTGAAGAGTGATGCAGGCATTCAAACACCTAGCCACATCCTCCCTTTGCCTCTGAACCAGCAGCAACCTCTCCTAACGCCCCCAACCTGCGAGGCCCACAAGCACTGTTAAACTGCGCTTTAGGCCAACTCCAGTTTTTACCTCAACCCCACTGACAGACCAATTTCTATTACCTCTGTATTTCCTTTCAGTCTCTGAAAGGGAACCATCAAGCTACTTTGTAAAGCCATCTCAACCAGGCCATTTTATTTTATGTAGAAGAAACCGGTAGCAGGTGGTCCCACAACTCTGTAAGCCAAGCTGACTGCCGGTCCATGATATACAACTTTCCTGGGAAAAAAAGTGTTTCCCATCAGTCTGTAGTATATGGTACCTATTCTGGTAGAGATGTGTAACAACTTAGCTCAAGAATGCCCTGGAAATCAATACACTGGGGCTGCTGGTAAAGCATGTAGAGCCTGCCCAAGCCCTCCACCTCCCTCTGTCTGGCCAGGCACAAGCTTGGGGTCCATATTCACTTGTAAATGCCCAAAGCAAACAGTCCCTTCTGGCTTGGTAGCTCCACAGTATCATCGAAGCTACAGTATGAAGTGGTTTACCAGAGACACAGCTGAATAAACTAAGTTATTCAACCAAACTCAAAAGTTGCTCTTCACATGAACACACCTCTAAGTACAACACTTGGGTTCCCACAGCTCATCAGACTACTGGGTAGTACCATATTTAAGGTTTCTAATCAAAGCCTGGGCACAAGACCACACAAGGAAGGCAAACACATCTTCCAGGCAAAGCCAGAGACCACTGACAGGTGAAAATACTTGGAGCTCTTAGGCCTCTTCTTCCTGGTCCTGATAACTAGAAAAATAGATTAACAAAATAGATACACCAAAAAATTAAAGAGAATTTAAACAACCATGACTGTTATCCCTGGGTCATTTGGAAATAGTAAAGTATAACAAAGCCATAAATCTGTTCTAGAATTAAGAGCTTTTGTTTATTTATTATTAATCCAAGTTTAATCACCTTGAATGACATGACAAGGGGGGTGGATTTTAAATTATTAGAACACGTCAGCCCTTTTTTTTCTGAGAAGGAAGAGCGCTGAGACCATCTGAACAATAAGGTGACTGAGACTGGAAGGAGATGCAGGACAGTCTCTTCTTAGCCCTGCAGATCATCTCTGGCTGAGACACAAGTACTTCATCAAATCAAATCCATTATGTTTAAGGAAGCACTAAGGGCAAGGCTGAAAAAAAGTGAGCAAGTGTCTAGGGCTCCTGGGACTGCTGTCAATCAGCATACACCACTTGCTTTAGAAGGAAGCTACAGACAAAGGAAATGTCAGAGAGCCCCACACCATGCTCTCTCAGCCAGGCACTTTCCTGGTCTTTCGTCAGGGCTGATCCTTCTGAGACTGAGGTGTGAACACCTCATCTGGCTGATATGCACAGAGCATGTTCTGACAAGAATTTTTACATCTGTTTAAGCAACTTGCTAAGGAGCAAGTAAAGAACCACTGCATCCTTGCCTTTTCCCTCTGGGAAGCTGTAGTGGTAGCAAATCCCTCCTTACTGAGTACCACCCCTGGACCTTTAAAGGAAATTTATAGTATGTACATGTAACCACAAAAATCCAAGCCAGACACAGGCTAGATGGCCACGCACACAAGTGCTAATCCAAGTCTACCAGAACTGCCTCGATACGGCAGAAATCCAAGTGTCGAGTTTCTCCCAGATATCCACAAACAACAGAGTCTGCGTATGCCCTGACAAGGCACAGCATTATTTAATTTAACTCTGGCTGCAGGCAAAAAACAAAACAAAACAAAACAAAACAAAACAAAAAAAAAAACCCACAAAACCCACATAAACTCTGATAAAAACCTTTCAGGATTGAGGAGGCTCAATTTTCAAGATAAGCTAAGAGCTCCCAAGGCCAGCAGTTCCTCCCAAATGAGCAGAGGTACAAACTTCAATGTGGCCCACACAGAATCTGAGTGACAGTATCCATTCAGCATTTTAAACAATCTTTGGACACAAGGATGTACTACAGAAAAGTAGGGGGCAGAATGGCATATTGGCCCCCTATGAAGAAACAAACAACACAGACAGCAGGCACCTGCTAAATGAATGAAGGCTTCACTTCTCCAAACAGGTAAACAGGCCTGTGTGCTGGTTCTCAGCTGCTTCATGCTTAAGGGAAAGCCTGAAAGCTTCCTGTGTGGTTACTTTCTACGCACCTCCTAATAAAGTCAGGCATTTCTAGAAAATACATTCTTAAGCAGTATGTTGGTTAAGTACTTTACTAAAAAGTACATCTCAACATACAGACATAAAGATGCCACTTTAAAACTATTTACTAAGGGTGCTATCTTGAAGAACATTCCTTTTCAGTTTTCCCCCAAGACTTCAGGGACATGCAATTAACAGTAAGGGGGAAAATTGATTCTGTTCTTAAAAAACTCCTCCCAAGTATTCCAAGAGTCCCTACTTTCAAACATAGTACAGCAACCCTTGTTCCTTGTTGTAATATTTAGTATAAACCACTGCAGTAAGAGAACCAGGAGCCAGGCAGTGGTGATAAAGGCTTTTAATCCCAGCACTCAGGAGGCAGAGACAGGCAAATCTCGGAGTCTGAGGTCCAGTCTAGTCTACAGAGGGAGTTCCAAGATAGGCAGTGCTACACAGAGAAACCTTGTGTTAAAAAAACCAAACAAAAAAAGAAAACCAGGAAATATGATATTCAAAAGAATAGGTTTGTTTAACTTCTTGTTCTTGTCATGGCCAATAGCCCATGACTAAAGCCAAGTCAGTTCTGTAACCCTATACTGGCCAGATATTCAGGGGCAACAATACAACCCTACAGGTTAAGGCTCCCTCAGACTCTCAGGCTTCTGGTATGCTGAATGTGGTGGGAATGAAGATGGAAAAAAGTTATAAAATGTTCTCAGATGACCTAGAAGGGCAGATGAGAGAAAAAAGGGGGGAGGGGGCAGGTAATCCATTTCCTTCTGGTACAACGACCAGGCAAAATGCCTTGTCTCTAAATATGCAGCATGCATTTAAAAGTGACAGAGACTATGGCTAAATCTAAATTTCAAGTTGCATATGGCTATCTGTTTTTTGAAATAGGTCTTACTACTTAACCCTGTCTGGCCTTGAATTCATCTGTCTCTGCCCTTGAATACTAGAATTAAAGGTGTGGACCACCATGCCCAGATTGCCTATGGTTTTTAAGCAGGGCAATTTTGTTACCGGGAAACATCTTGCAGACAATTTTTGCAGGAGTTGCACAGGGAATCTAGTGGGTGGAAGCCAGGGGGAGGGGTATAGGTGATCCTTCCGTGCAGGGAACAGCCAAAATAATCCTTAGGCATAAAAAATGCCCATGGTCCCAGTAGGTTAGAGAAAAGGGATATAAAGGTTGGGGGGTATCTTGGGGAAATGTGAGCTGGGGCTAGAGAGATGGCTCAGAGACTGAGCAACTGCCGCTCTTGCAGAGGACCACAGCTTAGTTACCAGCACCCTATACGGCAACTGAGCTGTGGTCCTCTGCAAGAGGCAGTTCACCACCACCTGGAACTCTAATTCCAGAGGTTCTTGAACCCTCTTCTAGACTCCAAGGTCACCTGTGCATGTACGTACACACCTACATTTAAAAAATAAAAGTACCGACTGGGGAGATGGCTCAGCTTAAAGTGACAGTCACTCAAGCTTTAGGAACAGAGTTTGGATCCTCTCAGCCCCATGTAAATGCCAGGTGAGTGTGGTGGCCTACTTATAAAGACAGGAGATTCACAAAATAATCGAGATTACTAGCCATTCTGGAAAGCTCTGGTTTAAGAGACCCTGCATCACTGAATAAGGCAGGTGACAGATGGTCATTCCTGACTTCAATGTCAAGTCTGTACACGTGTTCTACCGCCACCCCACTTGCACACCTCATCAGACACACAGACCTATGCCCATGCATATATACATACACATGAAAACAGAAGGGGTTCCATGGTGCCAAAGGTAAGAAATCCTGACCATAGGTGCTCATTCTGTGCTTTACACATGCCCTCGCTAATGCCAGTCTCCTAGTCCTAAGAGCAGGATTCTCTTATTCATACAAAAGGAAACTAAGATTCAGGGAAGGCAAGCCTCCGGAAACAGGTAGAACTAAGGTTCAAGCACAGAAAAGGAGTCTGCTGCACTGTTTAGAGCTTACCTACTCTCCTAGTCATAACTCCAACCCTCCAGAGACAAAATGAAGATGGCACAAAGCTTCGGGGAACTACACTGTCCTATACACCATAAAAAAGCACTCCATCCCCAGCCCACAAATGCAAGTCTGCTGTACCCACCCTCCATGGGATGCTGTTCAACAGAGAGAAAACTATCTTCATCACTCAGGCCCACACCCAACAGGAAGACCTGCACAAAGCAAATCTTCAAGACCACTCTATCAGTTCTAATACTTTTGAGACTGTTTCTTTGCTGTTTGGAATAGAAAAGTAGAAATATTATAATAAATGTGTTACAAGCAAATTATTTAAATAAAAAATATGCTAATAAAATAAACTCACCGGATTGGACTGTCCAGAAAGGTAGGGCTCAAAGTCACTGTCATGAACTGCATCCTTCTGATGCAAAGAACCATTTTGTACTAGAACAAAAAGTTGCAAAATATTATCTTCAAGCTTTAAGAAAAAATACTTTTAAGCATGGAAACTGTAGCAAAGTCTATTTTCATGAATTTTTAGTAGATATGATCTTATTTCAAAATGGGCACACTCCCTACAGAGAGCTGATGTTTACATGACTAGTTAGAATGGCATTGCACAACTTTCCCTAAATTCCCTTTCAAGTAAAAATGTAATTAATCATAGTTTGGTCAGATATCATTTTCTTGCAATCAAAGGGTAAGAAACTTACAGTCAGTCTTTGAGCCAGTCTTGTGATGGCCCCTCCCCCACCCCAAGGTGGGGACAGAACCCAGGGTTTCCCCACTGCCAGTCAAGCACTCTACAACCTATGAAATAAATCTACAGGGTCTCGGAAGATCTATTCCTGGCAAACAGAGGACATGTGTTTTAAGAGCCCGGTTATGCATAGAGATCTGAGGGCAGGATGCTCAGTTGGAAACGGCTGTAACCCAAGCTCACTACCATCTGACTCTCCACTTACTTTCCACTGTTACAGTGCACAGCCAGTAAAGGAAAGGAAAGGAATGGTAAATAAAGTGCTGGACCTTTTCCAACCTTAAAACACGATGAACCATATTTGGTTACACCCAAGTAACAACAACACGCACTGGTTAAAAACAGTCTTCCAAAGATTTAGTGTCACTCTCCAGTTCTCACAAGAGTTTTGGGAGTTTATTACAAGCCAGAATATCATAGAAGGTAACAATAAACTTACGACTGTAACTAAGGGTGGAGGGCAGGGCCCCCGGGTCCACAGCTAGCTAGCTCCTCCAGAGCCATCCACTACCTAGCAACAGAGGACCTATCAGTCATTCAGCCCCGCTAACGTCTGCGAGGCCGTCTTATCACCGTCTTTCCCCACCAGGTAACTGTTCTGACAGGGTCAAGAGGGAAATTGCAAAATATTATCTGAACTACTACTCCGGGTACGCCTTTATTTTTCTAGTTCCCCTCCAATCTGTCAAATACCCCGGAAATGGAAACTTTCATCTCCTCCAAGCTGACGGGAGGAGACTAAGTTTCGGATCCCAGGCCGGCTTGGTGGACTTTCTCTTGTCCACACGGACTGGCGCTGCCCCGTTCTCCTCCAAAGTCCGGACGACTTCCCGGAACTCTCCTCACCTTTATTATCTTGTCCTTTTGTTCTCTGCATCGCCGCAGGCCAGGATATGCGGGTGGACACCACCCAGCCCGGGAAAGGAAACACAAAGTTACTATCCGAAGAATGCTACCCGGAGGGCGATGCGACCCCGGCCCGGCCTCCAGAGCTCCCATACTTTGATCACAGCCAAGCCCAGGGACCCCGCCATTGGACCCCAGAACTCTGGTCCGGCCTGGTATCCAGATCTTCGGCCCGGAGATCCAAGCCCTGACCCGGCCTCCCCGTTCCCAGCCCGGACCCCGCAGTCTAACCCCAGCCCAGTCTCCAGGTCCCCGGCGCGGCCCAGACCGCAACCTGTATTGCCCTGTCCACGACCTGGTCTCGCGACTGTGGTCCCGAGACGCCCCTACCTGGGGGTCCACGCTGGTGGCCGACATGCTTCATGAACAGTGCGGCGCGGGACCCGGGCGCCGCCGGCTCGGGCCTCCCGCGAGGCCGGGCCTGTCACGCCGCGCGCGGCCCCGTGCCCCGCCGCCAACTCCGCGGGTGCGGCCGGGCGCGACGGCAGCTGTAGGCACGCGGGCAGGAACAGCGGGAAGCAGCGGAAGGTAGCGGACAGGCTGAGGGGGCGCCGAGTCCAATGGCGGCCGCGGCGGCTGGGACGAAGCTGCGCGACGTCAGCGCGCGGGGCAGGCCGGGAGCGCCGTCGAGTCGCCACCATTGCGCCTGCGCACCGTCGCTCCTCGCCCAGGATTTCGCGCTTGAGACTCAGTCTCGCGCTGGAGGGGCGGGACCTAACCGGATGGGGCGGGGCGAGTTGGGCGTCACGTGGGGATCCTGGGGCGGTGCCTATTGGGGAGCTAGTGGGAGGTTGTAGCTAAGCTACACCTGTCCCGGAGTTTTGTGCCTGCTGGGTTGGCCTCCTAGCCGGCCCCGCGACCTTCTGGGCCTGACCGGAGAGTGCTAGTATGTGACCAACGTTCGCGTTAGATTCTGTACCCAATTCCATCACACAGAGTAAAAGACAAGAGGACTCTTGAGGAAAGCTAGGCGGCCCTCTTTGGGTTCCACGTGGGGAAAGCGCAGTTCATCCTTCAAGGAGTCTCCAACAAAGAACTCAGACCATTATCCATTCACTTTCAGGCAAGCTCTTTGCTCAGTGAACCTGCTACCACACACAGACTCCTCCCTGTTCCCGCATAGCAGATATCACTTTCGTTTAAAAAAGGTTTATTTGGGGTTTAGAGCAATGGCTCAGTGCTCAAGACTATTTGCTGTTCTTAAAGAGGACCCAGGATTAGTTCCCAACACACACATGATGGCTTACAATTTTCCAGTCTCAGGGGTTCCAGAACGCTCTTCTGGCATTGGATGCACGTAATGCATATACAGTCACACACACACACAAAAATAACAAATCTTTTAAATGTAATTTTTAAAAGATTCATTAATTTTTATTTTATGTTTATGAGTGTTTTGCCTGCATGTATATCTATGCACCACATGTGTGCCTGGTGCTCAGGGAGACCAGAGAAGGGTGCCAGATACCCCAGAACTGAAATTATAGATGGTTTCAACCCCAAAGTAGATGCTGAGAATTGAACCTAGATCCTCTAAAAGAGCAGCAATTCCTCTTATGCCCTAAGCCATCTCTCCAGCCCCTTTAAAATAAATTTTATTTGTATTGTAAGGCCCCCACAAAGGGAGGACCTCATCCAAGCCTCAGGAATTCTCGGCCACCCATTAACTCACAAGACACCGAACTTGATGCAATCAGCAAGAGGTATATTTCCATCAGCATGGTGAGGTCAA
Organism: Arvicanthis niloticus; assembly: GCF_011762505.2. NCBI lineage: Eukaryota > Metazoa > Chordata > Mammalia > Rodentia > Muridae > Arvicanthis > Arvicanthis niloticus. The sequence goes on from NC_047659.1 coordinate 147,083,800, forward strand.
GACCCAAGACCCACACAGGGGTAATGGGGTCTGACCCCGGGGCTTTGGAGACAGAGAGAATTTAAAGCCAAAAACCACAACTCAGGGGGGGAACCACAACCCAGGGGGACTGAAGGACGGTTATTGGAGAGTACCTGTGGAAAGTTCCAGCCCATTATTTAGTTTGTAACAGGGTCCAAGAAACAGTCATGGGAAACATTTTGTCTAGGCTATTCTCTAAGAGCCTATTCATAACCAACCATCTATCTTGTGGTCAGCCAAGTTCCTGAAACACAGAGGGATGCTATATGGTCCTAAAAAGTAATTCAGTCTGCTCAGCCTCACTGTACAGTGAGTGCCCACCAGATGTTCACAGGCATGGGGACAGAAAATGAGCCAGGAGCTGTCCTTCAACCCAGTCACAAAAAGGACAGTTTAACCAAGTCACCATAAATCAGGCCTGCATTGTGGCAGGCAGCCAGAACAATGAGAAATAAGAAGAGGATGTCCTTGGATTGGTCTCTAGGGTGTCTCTTAACTAGAATCTAGGTGAGTAGGCACTGACTGGCTTGGGGTGCTTCAGATAGAGTAACAGCAGGAGCCAGAACACAGACACTAAGCCCAAGGTCAGCTCCCTGTAGCAGGAGCCACTCTCGCATCCATGGTGGAGAACAGCTGCCTGGGCCAGCACTGGCTGATGTATCTCAAAGGCCAAGCAGCTCTGTGGTCCAGGATCAGAAAGCAAGCCTCCAAGAAGTTAGAGCAAATGCCAGGTCACAGCCAACCAATCTGAACCTTGTCTCTTTTCCATCTACACAGCACACCAAAGATCAGCAATTTAACTTGGACAAGAAACCTGCTGCCCACTGAGAGGGCCATGGCCTATTGACTGCCTCTGTGTTTCCAGGAATTGTAGCTAGCTTCTGCTGCCATAGTGGTGCTTGTCTGTCTAGACAGTACCAGATGGCCTAGGATCCAGACATCTCCAGGAGATCAGTTTCAAGGCTGAGGAAGAACAAGTAGGATTTGTGGTACTCTAGGATCATGTAAGCTTCAGGCCTTAACCTCCAGTCATGAAACAACACAGGTGGCTTTAAAAGGCATCTTCATTCAACTCATGTGGCAACCAAGTCAGGCTCTCAGCCTGGGTCCCCCCCAGGGCAAGATTAAAAACTAGGAACTCTGGTTCACAAGGCAAGAAAAGCTGCCTCCTCCTGTCCTCACCAGCTCCCTCTAGACTTGTCAGGATATTTTTGTCTGTCTGTTTGGTTGGTTGTTTTTTTTCTTTTTTCTTTTTTTTTTTTTTTTTTTTTTGGTTTTTTGAGACAGGGTTTTTCTGTGTAGCCCTGGCTGTCCTGGAACTCACTCTGTAGAGCAGGCTGGCCTCGAACTCAGAAATCTGCCTGTCTCTGCCTCCCAAGTGCTGGGATGAAAGGTGTGTGCCACCACTGCCCGGCGATTGGTTGGTTTTTTTACTGATTTGATATTTAAAGCCATGCTCCCTCAGGTAGAATGGTGCTGTCAATCACCCAAGCCACCCTGCAGCATCCATACATGGACCTTGAGTACACTGTGCCCACATCTAGGCTCTTGCTGGTACAAGGGGTGGAAGAGATTTCTGCTTTAAGAACTGACTCTGGGGTAGATGGAGGCTGCTCTGGGCTGAGTCTCCAAGCCCTTTCCCAGACCCAATTATCTCAGCAGGTGGCATTTACAAAACAATTTCAAAGATTGTCCAGAGGCAGCCACAGCAGCGTTCTAATATGAAAGGTGTCTGAACAGGTCCTGGGAACCACCAAGATTCTGAGGCCCTATTAGAGTTACACAAAGCTGGCATCATAGGAGTCAAAACAGGGATGCCCAGAGCCAGGTGAGGTTGGCAAGGGTCAGCAGGGTAAGGCAGGAAAAAGAGTGAGCAGGGCTAACTCTGGAGAGGGGCTTGGTGCCTGGTTGGGACAAGGAGTGTGAGAAGACACCTGGGGTAGTTGGATGAAACTGTTGCTGAAACTGTTAACCCAGAGTGAGGGCCTGACCAGATGTGTAACCAAAAGCCCTCCTCAGGGAATGCGGGTGAGCTGTCCAGGGAATGGGAGGCTGGAGGAGACTCTGCTGCTACGGACGTGGCTCTCCATGACCTACCACAACCTTCAGTCTGTAACTCCAAGCTGATGCCAACTCTGGGACTTCTTATCAGTCCTGAGCTCGTACCTGTGGGGAAACGAGATGCCTTTCCCTGACTTTGACAAGCTGCATGTAAAGGGGCCATTCACGGCCATCTTTATCAAAAAATGGTGCTATCCCAGAGAGGGAAATGTAAATGATAGCATTATGTAAACATGGATGGAGCTAGGCCTGAGGCAGTCCGCCCAGGACTTGGGTCATGTGAGCTAATGCATTTCATTTTTGCTGAAGCTTTGTGTTTATGTCACCATGATGAAAATGTAGGATATTCAGTCCTAACCCAATTAGAGCTCCACAGGGGAAGATCTGCCCAGATACACATCCCATTCCTCCAACACCTATTAGCTAGTCTCTGGGTTACTCCAGTGTGTTCTTGTGATTCCCAGATGCTGGGCACATATCCCTCCTGCCTTGATAGCCCCAGAAGTCCCTCTGATATCTTCCTGGCATTTAGTCATTTGTTCTTCTCGTATCCTCAGAACCATATGGCACTGGCAACTCGTCTATCTCAACAGCATTTCTGAAGGGTTTGATCCATCTTTGTGTGGCTAATTCCGTAACTCTCCAGGATCTGGTCTCTGACCCTGTGCTGTCATTCCCCTCGTGTCCAGTAGGGTGTACTCCGAATCAGTTATTACGACCTTGGGCTCACTCACCTCCCAACTCCTGAAAACTGATGTTCATCCCATGGGCAGTGAGTGGTCTGTTCTGTCCTACAGCAGAACCATTGACTTTGTGCAGCTACTGAGTATTTGAAATCGAAGGACTGTATTTTTTCATTTTATTTCATTTTTATCAAGATTCAAATGACCACACTTCTAGGTCCATAGTATGGGATACTCAAACAAAGTCCAAGTCCCTGAGAAAAGTTGGGGACCTGCATGTGTAGTAGGCTCACACATAGATGATCCTGGCAGTTCCATTGAGCCTGGTTATCCACTAACCCTGCCCCCCTCCAGCAACTCGGACTGATTTGAATTGGAGGAAGTAGGGTCAAGCTTGTCCCTTGAAGGCTACAGTTCCCACTTCCTTCCCTGCAGCCCCTCCTGAGGCCCTGGAGCTCCCTAATCCAGCCCTTTCTGAACCCGAACCCAACTTTACCCTGGATTCCTCGTTGGCTGGGGTCTAGGCCCGGAAGCACACAGTCTGGAGGCTCAACCTGTGGGACATTTGGGTTCCTCTGAACTTTAGAAACAGAAGACAGTTGCCATCTCAGCTAGCCCATGATGCCTAGATATTCTTCTTTGGCTGAACACCTCAAGGTCTCTGGGCTCTGAGGAAAACCCTCGGAGTGCCCAGGGGAGTGGCCTTCAGGAGAATGTTCAATGCTGACACACTTACTCCTTGCTAACAAGATACTCAGCACTGACAAACAAGCTTCATCCTACTTAGGGTCTGCTTTGTAGAGCCCAGGGTAGGACAGATGGTCTATAGGACCATATAGAAGGGGAATTCCATTGGTCTGTAGGGGGAGGGGGGTGGCATTGGACTTTCTCTGTCTACCTTCCCTCCCTTTCATCCCTTCCTCCACCACAACCAGGAAGCCTCAGGCCTCCCCCTAGGCTTCAATCACACAGATGATAGCACAGGCAGTCCCTACACTCCCACACTGGGCCTTGGCTGACACAAAGTAACATCATGGCTGTGCTATGAGCTACAAGGCCTTGTCAACTACAACTGGTCACCACCCAGGTACTGCACTGGCAAGGGACACAGCTTGTAGTGTGAGCTCATGGCAAGGACATAGGCATCAGGTAAGACGTCGTGGAGACAGGTGCTGTGCTATGAAGTCCCAGCATGGATGCAGCTGGAACAGCCACCAGGATGCTTTGTTCTCAGCCCCTTTGACACACACCATGTTATCTCTTGACACTCTCATGGGCCCTGTGCACTGCCGAGGGCCCTGAGGTCTCCATCCTGTGCTCACAGGAACAGGATGTTCCTGTCTTCCAGGAGGGCTTTCAAACTTCCAAACAAGAAAGAGGGGCTGGCTCATCTGCTTCAGACAAGGACAACAGGATTGCTGGTGGTCATAGCTGGGAGAGACTGTCCCTTGTCACAGACCCCGCCAAGGCAACAGGCCCAGAGTCCAGTGCTCAGGCCCGCAGGCCTGGGTCTGCACAGAGAAGGAACTTGGTGCAGCTGCTCCTGTTCCCTTCTATCAGCCCCTGTGGCCTCAGTCCAGGGGAACCAACTCCAGTAAGGGGCCTGGAGAAGCAGGGCTCCAGGTTCACATGTCATAGCTGTGACTCTTCCCCTCTGCTTGCAAGCAAAGAGAAAGGCAAAGGCCGTGACATTCCGTGGGATACCCTAGAAGGTTCTATTGCCATAGATGGGAATATAGTTAGCATGTGGGCCCAGCAGTGAATGAGACAGGGTCCAAAATTCCCTGCAGTGCCATGTGGTGCTACATCGGCTGAGGTGGTGATGGTGGATACTCCCAGGGACTCCGGCCCTGTGGAGCTTGACCTGGTATGGAACAGGAGTAGAATAGGCCACCATTTCCTGGGCTGACCTTTCGTACCTCAGCTCTCAGTGAACCTGCTAACTTTGCCTCAGTCTCCACATCTCTGAAATGGTGACAACCCAGTGCCTATCCCAAAGGGCACCGAGGGTTTCTGTGAAGCATGATCCTCTCAGGGCATTCTAAAGCCAACTAACATTGGAAAAGCTGCCTGTAGGCTCTGTGTGTACTGGACCTCTGCTGTGGCAAGCAAGCCAGGTTAGATATATAGGCTAGGACCTAGATTTCCTTTCCAAGCCAGGTGCCTCCTTAGGTCCCAGGAAGCAGAATCCTAAGATGGTGTCCCCTACAGCTGAGAATGTAGGAGTCCTGCTCCATCTGCTCTCTCTCTGTTCCTTACAAACTATTATTTCTTATTTTTCATTTTTGAGACAGGGGCTCTCTCTAGCTCAGGCTAGCACAGAATTTACTAACTATCCCAGGTTGGCCTTGAACTCACAAAAATCTTCCTGCTTTACTCCATTAGTGCTGGGACTGTATGCAGAACCACGATGCCCACCTCGCAATGTCTCACAAGCCCCAACCCTCACCATGTCTCCCAATACCCAACCTCTAACTGAGGGACTATTGACAGTCAGCAGCTTCTGGAAGAGGGAGGGTCAGTTTTCTTTAAGGTTGTGGCCGCTGGTAGCTTGACCATGCTCCTGTAGACGTCCACACACCCATAAGTATATGGACACCACAAACCAGACTTGGTGGATTATACACTAAAAAATAAATAAGTAAAAGGACATGAAGTTGAAGTGGATTTTTTTTCTTTTTGAGACAGGATTTCTCTACATAGCCCTGGTTGTTCTGGAATTAGCTCTGGAGAGGCTGGACTCAAACTCAGAGGTCTGTCTGCCTCTGCCTTTGAGAGCTGGGAAGCACCATGCCCAGTTTTGCCTGAAAATTTCAAAGAATTAATAAAAATATAATATATATATATATATTATATATTTATTTATTTATTTATTTTAAAAATCACAATATTAAAAGTGTCACAATCAGTGAAAAGCTATCTGCCTAAGGGTAAAGGTTTGTGCAGAAGCTTGGTTACAGTGCAAGTCGGGGCAGAGCTGGTCTCTTAGTCTTCTTATCTGCCTCTTCAAGGGGTCCCAAGGACTCTTGTTTTATCAACCTATGGCCTCTCTAGGGTAATGACCCTCCTCTCTGTTCACTGTTTTTCTATGTCAATGGAATCCCTCACCTGGGGCTGGTCAGTGAAGACCAGGTTCTGGGGCAGAGTTCATTTAAGGAGACAATATTCTACGTGACAGTGCAGATGGAAATGTCCGTCCTGGAACAAACACAACCCACACCTTGAGCTCTCCAGACAAAGGCCAGGGCATACCCCACCCTTAACTTGACTCTAGACTATCCAGACAGATAAAGAGCAGCCTGAGACCAGACAAGTGGACTGACTCTCACTCAGGGCTGCACCAAGCAGGGATCTCCTAAGTGCTAGGGACAAGTTAAGCCCATGATGTGATCTTCCCTGAACATCAGCACAGGCTTGGTATGGAAGGAATGGTGGAGTTGCATACTGTCCTGGACAACCTAGCTTCTTACCTTGGAAGCCCCTGTCTAGATCTCTCTACCCAGAACTGGACCATGAGTGGCTAGAGTCCCTCTCTATTTTGTCTGTGTTCATGACCTGCTTCCTGAGGCTTAGGGGTTGCCATTGGAGGGGTCCCAAGCTTGGTCCCTCCCCCTATTGAGAGATGCTTTTTGCCTGGTGGAGTACTGCCTTTGTTATGTGCCTGCCAGGAGGCCCCATGACACGCTACAAAGAGCACGTGGTTGCCCTGGCCCCTTTCAGAAAGTGACACATCTCTGGACACCACTGCGTCTGAGCATCTAGCAGCATATGCTTACAGTTAGAAGCAGGAGCCACCACAGCTTCTAGAAAGAACTAGAGGCAGGAGCTAGAGGTAAGTCACCAGGCACATTCCAGGGCTGGTGATGTTCTCGCCTGCAGACTTTCTCAGAGCTGCTGTCCTTTCCATGGGGTCAGAGAGTAGGGCCAGGGACTCATTCTGTGGCCCAGAGCTCAGCTACAGGGAAGATAGCAATGGCCACACACAGGATCAGGGTAGACCCCACTCTCCATGTAACCATGTCCTGCGCCAGGACTGCCTAGACGGGCAGATCTTAGGCCAGCTTCGGCCCCTGTCGGAAGAGGAAGAATCCTCTGAGGCTACCTTCCTTGGGGAGCCTGCCTTCCCCGAGATGGATTCAGAGGATCTCCGCCTAGCCTCCTTCTACGATTGGCCAGCTACTGCTGGGATTCAGCCTGAGCCATTGGCTGCTGCTGGCTTCTTCCACACAGGTAAATGTTGGAGCTTTTTTTTTTTTTTTTTTTTTTTTTTTTTTTTTTTTTTTCTGTAGTCTGGATGCTACTTAGAACTCTTCCAGGCAGATGGTTCTGCCCATTCCTGCCCCGAGGGAGAAACTAATAAAAGGTACTTCTGATGTCCTTGCCTGGACAGGGCTGGGGTCTATCCCATTCAAAGCCACTATGAAATCCCGGGCTTATGCTGGCCTTGTTCTGAGGGCCCTTCAGCATGTGGGGTCTGCTGTCTTGGTGGTTTCACCTGGCTTACATGGTTCTGAGGATTTCCCACACTCTTCAGGGAGCCCCAGCTATCAGTGCCATTCAGGATTGGTTATAGAGCTGATTCATTCCCTTCATTCCTGGACCCAAAGTGACAAAATCAGAATCTATTTTATGGGGTAAGGGCCAGATTAAGCATCCAGTGCCCATCTTGTAGGTAATCCTCCAGGCTTCCAAGTACCAGGTTAGTGCAGGGGCCAACTCCATACAAATTCTTTGAGTACCTCTTCTTGTTATAAATGTAGACCACTCCTTGAGCTTGGTCTGCTTCTCACTCACAGTAGGGCTCAGTTTCTGGCTCTGTCTCTTCCTGGATGAGGGAAAATGAGTCAGTGAGACCAGAGGGCTTTGTAAGTAAGAACATAGCCAGAGAAATTGTCACCAGTGGGGCTAGCAGGGGAGGAAACAGCTGTTTTCCTTACATTAGCCAGTCAAGGGTCCATACTGACTGGACACTGGACACTAGTTATGAAGAGTCAGTGTCTGAAACAGTTAGAGCCTCCTTGAGGCCAACAGATGTCAGGGGGATTTTGTGGACCATAGGTATCTGCTGTGGGATATGCCTGTAAGCAATTCTGTTTAGAACTTCTGCTCAAGGTCATGAAGGGCACATTTTCCTATGGCTGGGGGAAGGGCACAAAGCAGAGATGATTGAGGCCTGAGCCACTAAAATCAAGTCTGGCTATAAACTGGTATGAAAGGGTCACTTCCTTATCCTGTAACTAGGAGTCCTTCTTGGCCCTGACACTCCCAGGTTACAGATGCTCCAAGCCTTTGGCTCAACTCTATCCACATGCTCTGAGAACAACACAAATGCTAGCTCAATCTTTCCGGAATATTCTGGGCCCCTCCTGACACATGCCCCAGGGCCATTGTCTTTATTTGCCTTTGAGACAAGAGAGGTGCCCATGTGTGCCTTGCTCTTTTCTTGTTAACCTGCTGGCAGATTCCAGACCTGCCCACCCAAGCTCTGATGGTCATGGAGGGACACCCTGGGGTTGCCAGCTAGGTGGGGCTACCAGCTATGTGTCTCTGCCATATCCAGGCCAGCAGGACAAGGTGAGATGTTTCTTCTGCTATGGGGGTCTACAGAGCTGGGAGCGTGGAGATGACCCCTGGACAGAGCATGCCCGATGGTTCCCCAGGTAAGGGCTCCGTGGGCTGCTGCATCTGACTAATGAGAAGGGCCCCAAAGAACTCTGTACAGCCTCTTCATCTCCCATGGGTCTGAGACATTAGGACCTCCCTGGGGCTGCTAGGGTAGGTACTCCCCTGTTGCTAACCTTCTCCAGGTGCTCACCTGGGTGTTCTGAGCTCATCTCCAGAATAGCCTTACTTGCAGGTGCCCATGGGGGATACATCCTTGACTAGCTGTCACCAGAAGTAATGGGTTCCATGGGAACAGAAGGCATGGCCTAATCCCAAAGGCTTGCAGGGCTTGAATGTGACAATGGGGTTCTAAGAGTCTAGTCCTGCCTTCTGAGCTCTCTTCCCCAGGTGTCAGTTCCTGCTGCGGTCAAAAGGAAGGGACTTTGTGGAAAGTATTCAGGCCTACACCCCGTTGCTGGGATCCTGGGTAAGTCCATCTGTCCTCAAGATTCAGGTGGGTTGGTGTCTCTGCTTTGTTTACTTAAGGCATCGATGGCTCTCTAACAGGAACAACGGGAAGAACCAGAAGATACAGTCTCTGCCGCTCCCTCAGGTGAGAGAGCCTAACATAGTCTTTGCTGTTTAGTTGGTGTTTGCAGCCCGCACGTGGGTAAGACTGATGAGTGTGTACCTGTCAGTCAGCAGGGAGGGCGGGGACTATGTTCACATGTTGTGTCCAAGGCACTGCATCCCATTGCTCCTAGTGAGAAGACTGCTACAGACACCAGCCAAAGCTGGGGATGTAGCTGTATGCTAGGCTGGTTCTTCTGGGAACTAGCCATACTTCCTTAAAGCTAACTGGGCTGCAACCAGAAGCCTGTTGAACAGAGATACAGAGGACATCGCTTTCCAAATCCCTTCTTTGGACCTATGGGTCAGGGGTTTGAGGTTCTTCAGAGGCCCCTAAGGGGACTTCTGACTTCAGGGACCACATGATGCGCTTCCCAACCTTGAGGTCACAGTCAAGAGGCCCTTCTCCCCAGCCTCATTGCTGTGAGATGTGATACAACAGTAACCCATTTCACAAGCACACAAGTTTGTGGGACACTCTGGTGCTTGGCAGGGTTTTGTCTACTGTTCTCCCCAGTGATGGTAGCGCCTCTAGAAACTCTGATAACTCAGCACTGTCAGTATAAGAGAGTTGGACCTTTACCTGTGCCTTCTGGAAACACACATCCATGGATGAAGCATGCCACAAACCACCAGCCTTTCTCCACAACCCTGAGACCTTGGGTTCTCTGTCTCTGTGTTTCTGTCTCTGTCTGTCTCTGTCTCTGTCTTTCACCCCACCACACCCCTAGGGGCAACCAGGAGTGGTTAGCATGGAACTTAAAACCCAGGTGTTCCCGGCATGTCCCCTTCACAAATGGTGACTGCTTTGCTCCAGGAGGAAGGCCAGGTGGCAAAGGCCACAGGTACTGCCAACCTTTCTAGGCATTGTCTGCCTTCCCTTGTCTCAGTCTTCTAGTCATCCACCACCATCTGTTTTCTGTTTCTCCCAATATGCCACATACATACACTCTGTGACCACCGAATCTAAGGGGCCAGGCAGGTGGAGGACTCTAGTGAAATCCAGGGTCCTCATGAGCAGCTGAGTGCCATACAAATCTTTCTGCTCTCTGAGTCAGAAGTCAGAACTGAAACTTTATGGCTGCTAGACCTTCTTTGGGCTAAGCCACCCTTCCCTACAGAAGTGGGGCCTTTAATCCATACCTACTATCTCCAGCTCCTGCCCATGGAAGCCCTGAATTACTCAGATCCAGAAGAGAGACCCAGACTGCAGTTGCTAGTGAGCCAGGTATAGCCAGGATCCACATAAGTTGAATGGGCCACCCTCTTTCACGGAGGGGGTACAGAGGGTGGGTCTGTGTGGCAAGCTCATTCCTCACTGAGGGATCAGTCTCCTAGTCCCTGAGGGTGCTGGTGAATTCTTGAGTCCCCAGGAGCCATGGATGTGCAGGAACAGCTGCGACAGCTGCAGGAAGAGAGGAGATGCAAGGTGTGCCTGGATCGAGCCGTCTCTGTAGTCTTCGTGCCCTGCGGCCACTTCGTCTGTACTGAGTGTGCCCCCAACCTGCAGCTGTGCCCTATCTGCAGAGTGCCTATCTGTAGCTGTGTACGCACATTCCTGTCCTAAACCAGGTGAGGCCCAGGGTATCCCCAGCATCCTTCCTGCAGCCTAGATGTAAGCTGAGTGTTTTGCTTCTAGCAGCTCTAGAGATGGCCAGGCCATTCTTCTCACTTCCTCTTATAGACAACTCCACCCACTATTTTGAATCCTTCATAGGTGGAGTCAGAGGGAAAGAGGGTTGGGGGACACCTCTTGTTTAGCTGGTCATCAAGGGCTTAAGCCAGGCTTGGAGAGGCCAGCTGCAGAGGTATGTAGGTTAGATTTGGGCTTGGGAGGGACACATGAACCTCAATTGTTACATAAATGTGTCACATCCCTGTCCTTGCTGAGAGATAGGAGCCATGGCTTTCTTGGGTGCTCAGAGGTCAGTATGTCCCCAAGATGTGCCTAAGAATTTTCTAAACAGAGTGGTAGGTCAAAGAAGTCCCTGAAACCAAATGGCCCCTGGCTCAGACAAGTCTGATGAGAACAGAACTCACATATGCTTCCTCTTTTCCCTCCAGTCACTACACTGCAGAGTGGGCACCCTGCCTGCCTCAGCCTGTCCCAGACCATACAGTGCATCTGCTGGGGACACCTGGTGTCCACCACAAATGGTACAGCATGGAGGAAGAGTTCCTGGTTTGTGTGAGGAGTGATTCTGCTGTAGCTTTTTGGATCTACTTGAAGATAATAAAGCAGAAGTTCTCACCTTAATGCTTAGCTAGGCTCTATCCCAGATACTCACAGCCATGTCCCTTAGTCCATGCTGAACAGGTCTCCATTGCTTCTTGCCCGCACAGCAGCACCTGTTGGGTGTCCAGCCACCTCTAGTCACTGTACAAAATCTTCCCCACTTTGGAGAAAACATCCTTTCTGATCTCAGTGACCTTGCACTGGATTTTACACTTTCAGAATAGACTGGCCTCAGGGGACAATTCAGACCCTCAGTTCTAGTTTACTTGACAACCTTGTGTATTTCCTTATATGGCAGGTATTCTCAGGGTACTTGCCCAGGTCTTTCTTTCTGAATGGTGCCATCTGCTTTCTTCAGAGGAATCCATGTCGTAGGCCCAGGCTCCATATTTCACCCATGGTACTCTTCCTAGCTTAGGAGTGGCAGGGCGTCTGGATCAGCATCAGGAATCCCACTGGCCTCAGTGGGGCCAGGGGCTTTGCCTGAATAAGACCTGCAGACAGGGTACTGCAGTATTTATTTAAGGCCTTAGTCACTCTTGGATCTTGGTGGCTCATAACAGGGACCTGCTAGCGGGGCTGAACCTTCTTCCTGTCCCCTGATATGCCACACATCCACGCCCACATCCTTCCTCTGGAAGCAGTATGTGGGCTGCAGGTCTTGTAACCCCAGAACAGAGCACCCAGAGGACTCCTGGGAAATTGCCCAGGTTTGCTTCCAGCTGTCCAAGACCAGGGATGCCAATTGTTTGTTTCCACAGTCTCTCATGCCTTTTCTTATTTTTTTTTTTTAGAAAAAAAAAAGAAATTACAAACTCATAGTTGTAGCCACAGTGTCCCCCACCCCTCACTGGTATCCAAGGTGAACTGGAAAAAATGCTAGGCAGGCAGGGAAGCAGAGCCGCGACTCCAGGCCTGGGGACTCTTCATTGTTTCCGTGGCTGAGGCTGGGTTGCAGGAGCAGGGTCAGCCATTCCCTCACTTATGCATGCCTGTGGAGAAGGCAGAGGTCAGAGGATCCTGAGAGAGGCAGGACAGTGTCTTTTCTCTTGGAGAACTTCAAATGCAAAACCCACAAAGCCAAGAAAGGGATAGTTGCTCAGGGTATAGCAAAAACATGCCAGGGGCTAGGCTTCTCCATGCACAGGGCAGATACTAGGTTTATACTCTGATGGCCCTGAGCCATCCCTATGGGACTGGGAGTGGAGTAAGGGTTTCATGCTGGTCAGATTCCCTATTGAAAAGAGATCTCGCAAGGGCTGCTGCCTCTATTCATGGAGATCTATTGAACCCAGGCTTGACTTAGGAGCATATTTGTCAAGACTTTGAGGACTTTGCAGCTGGCAGGCTGCAGAGGCTCCTCCCCTTCCTGAGTCTGTATTTCCTCCATTATTTTTTCCTGGGAGCTGAAGTCCTGCTACTTCTGATACCCATTATCTGTGATAGCCTAGGGCAATCTGAGGTCAGGGATTAGGAATCTCTGGGATCAGGTTACCAAGGGAAACCCTAGATGCCCCTCTGACTGCAATTCCAGGACCACCAGGAAGCCCAGACACAGCCAAGGTGTCTGCACGGCCATGGCACCACTTTGGAGAAGAAAATATAATCAGACAATTATGGGAAACAGATACCCACACCATCTACACTTACAGAAACAGTGAAGCCCCTGGGGAGATTCTGGGACATGGTTATTACAGAATGTACCCCTGCTGAGCTTTGAGCTCAATACGTGGGGCTGAGTTCTACAGCCACTGAACCCCTGGCATGATCTTAAGGGAGTGATAGATAGATGGATGGATGGACAGACAGATGCCTGGTAAAGTCTCCAAGGAGAAGAGCCTTGTGTTGTGACTGCTCTAACGCAGGCTGAGTGGGCCATACTTACAAATATGCCTGCCTGGACAAGAGGCTGGACGGCTTTTCATTGACATGGTACAGGGGGAATGGGTCAAATCCACCAATGAAATCAACTGAAAGAAATCAAGCCCAAATAAAATAAAACCCAAATGATGGAAAAGATGGCAGGATGGAAAACATTCCCCATGACAGATTCCCAACAAGAGAGATGTTGCCAGAGCTTGTGAAGGGTTCAGGCACAAACCCAAACCAGTCCCTGTTGGTCGCAAACCTTGCTGGGATCTCTCTGGGGCACTGGGCACAGTTTTCTGGCTCTGCAATCTGACTGGACCTTGCTAGAAGGGGATCAGATGGGGAAGGCTAACAAGGGCCCTTCAGCATGGACAGAGCTGAACCCCACCCAGTCAGACTCTCCAAATCACCAACTCTCCAAATACTAAACCTGTAGCCTTCACTAACACCAAGCACCTGCCCTGTGAAGCCTCTCACACACATACTAGTGGCTTGTTGGGTAAAATGAAGAAATTTCTGAAGCTCAGGGTTGGCTGCAGTTCTGAATTCAAACAGCAGGTGGAGCTCCTGCTTCAGCAGCAGTAGCAGCAGCCAGCTGCAGTCTGACCAGGCAGCACCAGGGCCTTGATCAAAGACTCAAGGGATCACATCTCTCACCAGACTCAAGAATCAAGCCTAAGTCTCTTAAATATGGGGACAGCTGACTCCATGGTCCAACTCTCTGGGGCAGATGGCTTTGAATTTCAGTTCTGACTCCAGGGAAGGTTCTATCCACAAGACACCTGACCGCCCAGCCACATACTGTCAATCCTTCTACTGCAGGGACTTCCCATGAGACTATGTTAGGATTGGGAGTCCCCAAAGGGATGGCTTGAGTCATTACTGTATTATGGTGCAAATCACAGTTAAGTTGAAAGGGTCTTCATGCAGAGGGGAAAGAATAATCTGTCCAAATGAGTCCCACCTAATACTAAGTGTCAATCAATATGGGTGCCAGGCAGGCAGAATGGACCTTGCTACTGAAGACTCAGACTTTCCTAGGGCCATGGTAGAGATCATGAAGATAGGTATCCTTGGATATGAGGGCTGCTGGGTCCCTCTTCATAGACACCCCCTCCCCGCCATTCTCAGATCTTTATACTGTCATGACTGTGGTTAGGCCTGTGGCAAGAAACGAATACCCAATAGCCATGGGGCATCACTAAGGGGCACCTTTAGGCCCTACCCCAGATAACCTAGTACTCAAAATTGTCACCCATTAGCTGTACACTTACAGCTGTCCTCTTCTTCTGCAAGCACGCTGACCACATAGCAGCCATAGACGAAACCCAGGAGCTGAAAGACACCAGGAGGCCAGACATGTCAAGCCATCTTGCTGTAGCAGTAATTTGAAGACTGTGGCGATGACTCCATGTGTACCTGACAAAACCCCTGCATCTCACAAGCCTCCATTTCCTCCCCTATAAAATGGAACTGTGGCACCGACCAGCATTGCTTCCCAAGCTCCTACATTCCAGATATCTCAGTTCTCCCTTGACGCACTACTCAGTGGGCACCACATGGGTGAGGAGAGCCATCAAGCCAGTCTGAAGGGTGGTGGCCATTTCCCATTTCAGAGCTTGAAGCACTAAACATGGAAAAACAGAGCTGAACTTTCCCATGGAACACGGACACCTGAGAAGTAATTTGGAGAAGACAAGGCCATGCCACGTGTCCTCTGAGCCCATACGTTCAAGTCTGTATTTTTCATGTCACCATGCAATGTCCTGTAGGCCCCTTCCACTCAGATCAGGCAGAATTCCAGGGTACAGGCACTCCTTCCACATTTAGCCTCTGTTCCTGGCATGCAAGGCTAGCTGTGTGGACAGGATGGTGTTTTGACTAAGATGGCTAGTGGGGAACCCAGCAGATCTGAGAGAAGGAAAAATAAGCCTCCAGCCTCCACAACTAGTCACTTCCCTGAAAAGCTGCCTCTCTGCCCTGGTGCTGTCAACTCACACTCTGTGTATTAGTTCGGGACCCAAGATGCTACCATGAATCTCAAGAGAGTGCACTGCCCCCTGTGGGCCCCAACATAACATCTATATCATGTATATCCCATCCTCTGGCAACAGCTCTGTCTTGCTGGGACCCTGGATGATTTGGTGCACCTGAATATTTCAAAAGATACAACTTAAGCCGGAGCTATAGTGGGTTCTCTGAGAGCCACAGTGGATGTCTCAGGACACCACAGCTAGAAGTGGCCTGACCAGTGAAAGCACTGGAAGCTACTCTAGAGATGACAGGTCGGTGTTCAGTGTTTTTGGGTATGACTGGAAGGAAGCAGGACTTTACAGATGTGCAGCAGTCCCTCTGCAAAAGCAACCAGACAGCCTTGAGGGATTCACTTACCCTCTAGGCCATGGTTCCACACTGACCTGACCCAGCAGCCTCTCACAAGGCCACACAACCTCCTGTCAAAGGAGACAGATAGCACTTTATCAGACTAAAACTGGAAATGCATAACCTCAGTGCCCATGAGACCCTACCCAGCTCAGGTGCAGGCCGTGTTCTCTAGGACTGCAGCACTGTAGGAACAAGTCCAGAACGAAGCCTGGAAGTCATTCTCCTCACTGAGAAGAAAGTTTGAGATGTCTCTCACATGGCCTTTTGTGATTCCCTGGGACAGTCTGAGGTAGTGGGTCACACCCCAGGATTGCACCCCCCCTGAGAGCTGGCCACAGTGCTGAAACAGTGACAGGTTCTCTTGGGGAGGAGGCTCTGTCCGAGCTGGCATCTACTCTATCTTAAGGCACCCCTGTGGCTCATGACATCTTACCCGCACATTCTTGCCTTCTCTTCCCACCATTTCTGTCCACCCTGTTCACCCAGATCTTCCCTCAACATCTTTCTACTCTGCCTCTTCCGGAAGCTTTCCCTCTCCTTGGCCTTTCCTTACCAGCGGTCTGGTAAGAGCTAAGCCTGATACTTTTTCTCTTATCCAGAGTGAACAACAGACGGTATTTTTCTACAGGGAAAACAAATACAAGCAGACCAGATGTGTGAGCTGGGATTCTCATTTGAGAAAGAATGGCTGATGCTGTCTTCCCACTGACATGGAGAATTCTGTTCCTCCAGCACCAATTCCACCAAAATCATTCTGTACCCTGAAACAAGACCTTCATTTGTCTTTCTAGCTTCCAGTTACTGTCTTTTCAGAGTCTTCAATTTTAGAATTCTTGACAGAGAACCTTGACTAATCAGTTCTTTCTTTTATGAGGACCATGCCTGTATTCCTTCATGTTTGGGGTTCAACTGGGATCCTCTCTTGCTTCTGCACAGTTACATTGGGATGAAACATAACTTCAGCTTCCCACTGTGAAGGCTGAACTTAAGCAAGATGCCTAGGGGTGTAGTGGGGGTGTAGTGTGGACCACAAGGCTACCTGCACTGTCTGCTGCATGCTTTCTTATATCTTGGATGTCCTCAGATGTAGAATTCAGTTTCTTCCTTAAGTTGCTGGTTGTCCCATGAACTTGACCTCTACCAAGCATTGTGTGCACTGGGAAGGCTGGAGGCCTCAAGATATGACCAGGCTTCTCTGTGGACTAATGTGGTTGTGCCCAAGGTGTGGCACCCACAGTCGTATGGACTGTGCTGACATGGCTGCTGCTCCACAGTTTCCTAAACCTCTCCTACCACCACACTTTGAGTCCATTGACTTTAAGAAGTGATAAATGAGGCAGAAAGGTCAAATGGTTTTCTAGGTCCACAAAGGTGGCACCACCTGGGCCCAGGAAGTGTCTCTCTCCCCACTGTTCTTCACTAATTTGAGCAGTGCTAGAGAGGACTATGGAGTCAATTCCATGATCACCAGCTATAGCTGTTCTTTAGTTTCACGTAATACCAGTGAATCCATGGTTAGGTGGGACATGGTTGGGAGATGGTATCCTCACCAGAAAAGCCACATATTGGTTTCTGTGATCATCACAGGCTTGGGGACAGTGAAGGAGGCCGGCAGGACTGGACTGGAT
Source organism: Arvicanthis niloticus (assembly GCF_011762505.2). Classification (NCBI taxonomy): domain Eukaryota; kingdom Metazoa; phylum Chordata; class Mammalia; order Rodentia; family Muridae; genus Arvicanthis; species Arvicanthis niloticus. Next base: position 147,100,917 of record NC_047659.1, read on the forward strand.
GGGATTCACTGGACCACTTCCCAGAAGGGCACATACTCCTATTTCATGTTGAACCACCTAGGACAAGGAGGGTCTCTAAGCCAAGATGTCCGTCCTCTCTGCTTTGGAAAAGTCTGAGCTTTGGAAAGGGTCTGAGGTAGTCTTCTCAGGCAGTGGCTTGCTGCATCCAGTCCTCTGGGGCCAGAGCTCAGGCAAGAGTCTAGAGAAGTGTTCAGTGGTATGTTAAACCATGTGCCAAACACATTTCCAAACCCCAACTCTGGTGCCTTGGAATTTGCTCATTTTTAAAAAATAGGGTTCATGAAACTTCAGCATGCGGTTAGATAAGATGAAGTGACCCTAAACCAAATGGTGTTCTTACCAGAGGAAGGATGTTGAGACAACCATGTAGGAAAAAGGCTGCATGACAGGTGGAGAAGCTGGTATCTCCCTAGGCCAGAGAATGCTGTGACCCATGATTAGAGGACACCTGGACCTCTTTCCTCAGAGCCCCAGAGAGAACCAGCCCCACTAATTCCTTAGCTTTGGACTCTGATCTTGGAGCTGTGAGGGAGCAAGTTTCTGTTCTAAGCCCCTTTGGCTGATTGTGTGTGTGTGTGTGTGTGTGTGTGTGTGTGTGTGTGTGTGTGTGTGTGTGTGTGTTTATAGGTACATGTGTCTGTGTGGGTGCAGGTGCATGTACATTTGGAAGCAAAAAGAACAACCTTTTATGTCATTTCTTAGCCATCATCCACCTTTGTGTTTTTAAAGACATCTCTCACTGACTCACCACAGGCGAGACTGGCTCGGCAGTGAGTCTCACAGATCCACTTGTCCTTACTTCCAAAATGCTGAGATTATAAGCACACACACCACCATTCCTATTTTTAAATATAATTTATTATATTTAATGAACCAGGTGTGGTGGTTTGTGCCTTTAATCCCAGCACTTGGGAGGTAGAGGCAGGTGGATCTCTATGAGTTTGAGGCCAGCCTGATCTACGGAGTTCCAGGACAGCCAGGGCTTTGTTATAATTATTTGTTTTATGTGTGTATGTGTGATGTACATACACGTTTGTTCAGCGGTGTGCATGCGTGAGTGCATGTGGAGCCGGAAGAGAACTTCAAGTGCCCTAGTGCCCTCCAGCTTATTGCCTTGAGACACATGATGATGGCACCAGGTCAATATGTGCTCTTGTCCACTGAGCCGTCTCTCCAGGTGCTCAGCATCTTTTACATGGGTTCTACGGGACTGAACTCAGGTCCCATGCTTGCAAAGCAAGCATCCTACTCACTGATCTGTCACCACATCCCAGTTCTATTTTATTTTCCAGAGATGGTTTTGCTCTGTACCCAGGCTGGCCTAGGGTAGGTGGTCCTCCTTTGAGTTGGTGGTCCTCCTTTGAGCAGGTTATCCTCCTTTGAGCAGGTTATCCTCCTTGAGTTGGTGGTCCTCCTTTGAGTAGGTGGTCCTCCTTTCTCTGTTTCTCACATGCTGGGATGGCAGGCTTGTGTCACTATGCCAGATTCCTCCCGTCTGGTTGGTTGTTATTATTTTACAGAAATAAAGCCAGAACTCAGCCTCTATGATGGTCCAAATGTGTGGGGTCCTACTCTGATCCATGCTGAGGTAGCAGGTCACCCTGCCTGGTAGAACTAAGCATAGGGATCCAGGCTCACTGGGCTTCAATGCATTTATAGCAGCTTCTGCAGCCCCTTACTTTTCTATGCAGGCTGAGGTACCCTGGTGTGAATAGATGAGGTCCAGACTGGCCTTTGGAAAGGTGCCTGATGAGATCATCTTTCTCCATGAACATGCAGGCAGAGTTCATGAATCAGTATCTGCTTGGTCTTCTCAAGACTCCAGTCCCTGCACCAACCCAAATCCAGACACATAGATAATGCGCCCAGGTCTAGACTGACCAGGACAAGATACTCTACTGCACCAGGTGCTGTCCTGGAATGACAGAACTTGGGACACAGTAAGAGGTCCAGTGACTGACAGTGAGGGAGCCCAGACTTGACACTGTATCTAGAGTGGCCTCTGAGGCTGAGTGTTCTGCTCAGGAATCTACTCCATCTGGACCTCCTGAGCAGGGTGTAAAAGGCCTTGAGAGCAAGAGAGGGTTGTGGACTACAGTGGGAGTCTGTGTGCCCCTATGCCCACTCTAGATATGAAGGGTTCTTCAGAAAGGCTCGTGTGGCTTTGGCTTGGTCTTTAACAGCTGGTGCTGTTGATAGGTAGTCTGAGGCCTCATAGACTCCTTGCCATCTGCTGTTTCTGAATAGGGGGTTGTCTTAATCCTTCCTTTATATAGGTAGCTGAGGAAGATTCCAGCCTGGATTCCATCCTTGTATTCTCTATGTGGTCTCAGAGCAAACATATGGGCCACATATCTCTCATCCCCACAGATGCCACAACTTCCAGTGTTTGGTAGACCATGGTAAGTCTAGACTCTGGGCCTTGCAAGGAGGCTGAAGCCTGGGCCATTTGTGTTGTCATGGCAGTAAGACAGAGCAGCAGAAACCTAGCCTCAGCACTAGTCTCTCAAATGCCTCCTTGGCCCTCTCCCCCATACTGCTTTTTCTGCACCATTTAGCTCCCTGGCCATCTAAATGGGCTAAGGTTCTGGGGAAAGGCCTTTGGGGTTCAGAACCTTAGGTCTCTGGTACCCCATGGTCCTGCACACCTGAACCCAACCTTCTACTCTGTTCCATCACAGCTGTGAGTGACATCAGGCCGCCTTGATCTTTCCTCTGGGATTAGGGTCATGAACACACATGAAAAATAACGGAGTCCCAGCTTCTCGGGACCCATCGAGACTTGTGTCTCCCTGGAGGCTCAATGTAGACAACCTGAGTCTGGGTGGGGGTGTGTGTGTCACCATTGACAGGATAATAACCCTTGCTGGTGACTCACTGCTAAGAGAATTTTCTACATGTCTAATAGGGTAGTGAGAAAGTTACCCAGAAGCAGTCAGCTCCACAGCTGATATAGGAGTGGTTTGGGCCACAGAACCATTCTGCTTCTCACAGTGCAGAACTCCTGGAGAGCAGTGGTATCTCACAATGCTAGGAAATTTGCTACTTCCCCACACTGTTCCCTGTTTCACAGCATCTGTTCTGTAGCAGACTTCTCAGAGCCATGGGCTCATAGCCAGCCCAGTCAGCCCATTGTGTGCCAGGGAGTATGTCCCCTCTTCTGCCTTCTCTCCTAGGAGATGGGAGCTTGTGAAAAATCCCCAAGAGCCCTGAGACTCATGAAAAAGCATTGCAGTGTTATCCTAATGACCAGACTTATTGGGATTAAACAATGTCATCAGTGGGGCCAATCTGCAGCCTTATTGGCTGGTCTGGGGTTTCTAGCTCCCTCTCACAGTCCTGTTGAGGTCAGCCTCTAGCTTTGCCTGTACTACCCCTGTGCTAGGGAGATAGACGAGCACCCATCTTCACCTTTGTTGTTGCTGTTCCTGGTTGCCTGCGACTCCACAGCATCATCAGAAGCTGAAGTTTGATTCTGCATTTGAGCCTGTCTTACAAGAACAATGATGGACTATGGTGGTTTGAATAAGAATGGCCCTCATAGGCTCATATAGTTGAATACTTATTCACCAGGGAATGGCACTATTTCAAAGGACTGTAAGAATTAGGAGGTGGGACATTTTCATAGGAAGTGTGTTACTGGGGTTAGGTTCCAAAAGCCCATGCCAGGCCCAGTCTCTTTCTTTCTGTCTATGGATCAGGATGTAGCTCTCAGCCACTTCTCCAGCACCATGCCTTCCTGTCTGCTGCCACACTCCCCACCATGATGAAAATGGACCAAACCTCTTAAACTGTAAGCAAGCCCCAATTCAATGCTTTCTTTCATAAGAGTTGCATTGGTCATGGTGTCCCTTCACAGCAATAGAGCAGTGACTAAGACAAGCTCCAGGTTAGAAGTCCGCCCTGACTCCTTCACTCCTTGTAGGACACAGAGTCAGTTCTGCTTAACAAGGAGGAAAGCTGGTTCCTCTGTGTGAAGGAAAGGCCTGACTCTGCCCCAGATAGAACAAGCCCCCGGCCTGAGTGCCTGACCCCATACTCACCGCTAGCAGGATCTGCAGGCCACTGTGCAGGGCTTCCACGTAGCTGTGCACCATGGCACAGCTAGTACCCACCACCAAGGACTGTCCATGTAGTACACCCAGGCCAGCTGTGGCTGCCTCCTCATGAAGACAGCCTGGTCCATGCTCTTCCCACCAGGAATGATGCCCAGAGAGATTGAAGGTCAAGAGTTTACTGTCCTGGAAACAAAGGAACAGGAAAAAAATTAATATCAGAAGACAGCCAGTGTCTACCAACCACAGACTGAAGTGGGAAAGGATGAAGTGTCCAATCTCCCTCCACCTTTTCCTCTTGGGTTCCAGCTGTGAGAGACAGGAACAAGTGTCCCCAAATTGTTCCTCAAGGGGAAAGCCTGATTTTGTTTTCCATCAGCCCTCATACCCCTTCTTCCAGGGGGTATCCTTTCTTGCCTGAGAAAGACCTCAAGACTCACTATTACAGTATCCAGTTTTCTCAAAACCTTCACTCATGTCTCTGGCCAAAGATGCCACAGTGGGTTTTGGGCTTTATGTCAGCTACTCCCTAACTGTGACTGGCATAAGCCCTGTCAGGGCTAGCTCAGTCCACCATACCACCACATGTCTCTTCAGAGTAGGAGAATAAAGCTGCACCAATCCAGAGCTTCTTGAGTGGCACACGGCAGTCGGCCAGAACAGAAGACTCCATGTGGCCACAAGAGGAAGATCTCTGCTTGTGCCCCAATCCCATCATCCCCTGAGAAGGAGTCGCCTACACATCTCTGCCAGCTGTCTACACAGTCCCAACTCCTCCCTGGTACTGCCTGGTTCCAGGACCCTCTCCCAGAAGACCTACCCACCCTCTGTGCTACCCAGCCTGAGGCCCTGGCACACTGACACCCACAGTACCTTACCAGCAACCCTTACCACTTACAAAACAGTCTTCCCAAACTACTGGGGCACTTATCACAGCCAAAATTGTCCTGGTGCTGCGGCCAGCGCTATGCACCAAGTGCCCATCGCCATTAGAAATGTGCAACGAACCACACTAAGTGTCACATGGTGATCTGGCCAAGACCCAGTGGATGAGCCCCTCCCCACCCTTACTCACCTTTGAGAGGCCCCCTACTTCCAGGTAGAAGCAGATAATGAAGACATTCCAGGTAACCCAGACAGCTGCCCATACAGCATACTAGGGAGACCAAGAAGGACAAGGCAGAAGAGGTTGAACCCAGCAGCTTCAGGGTGGATATCTGACTTTCTCCAACCCCTTGGAAGAAAGCCCTTGAACTTGTGGCAACGTCGGGACTCCCTGAGTCCGACCTTCCCATGTTAAGCTTGGAAAAGCCTCCTTAAGCCCACCCTGGACAGGTGTCCATCTAAGACATTCTGCCTAAGCTGCTACCAATACTACTTGCATAGAGGCAGCCAAGCACAGCAGACTCACCACCACGATGTAGCGTGGCCGGTACTGAATGGTGCCGAAGAGACCCAAGATGACCACGATGATGTGGGTGAAGTTGGCCAGGATGGGTGCCCACTGGTAACCCAGGAAGTCAAACACTTGTCGCTCCAGAGCTGTGACCTAAGAACAGGTGACCCATGAGGAACAGTGGGCCTAATGGGCCACCTCAGGTTTTGCCTCCCTCCTTAGTATCCTTCACATCTATCTATTTTAACATCTGTACCAGGTGAGCCACAAACTCCTCGGCCATAACCCTGAGCAGCTTCGTGTGCCTATGATGTGGCTTTTCTAGCAAAAATCATCAAGTTTGACAAGCCCAAATGTCACTGCTGGAGTGTTCCTACCTTGAGGAGCCAGGCTCCTTCCTTGTCCCCAGACCCAAAACGCCACGGTTTATTTTTGTTTGTTTGTTTTTTGTTTGGTTTGTTTGAGACAGGGTCTCTCTACATAGTCCTGATTATCCTGAACTTGTTAGGTCTCAAACCCTGACTAACAGCTAAGGTGCCTATTTAACATATCAAAGTAGCCGGGCAGTGGTGGCACACACTTGAGGCCAGCCTAGTCTACAGAGTGAGTTCCAGAACAGCCAGGGCTACACAGAGAAATCCTGTCTCGACCCCCCCCCCCCCAATCAAAGTAGACCCCAGGTTCTCCCAGAATTCCTTGGTCCCTACCTGTTACAGGGCTCTACTGGGTGGCATTATCTACCCCTACCCTGAACTCCCCAACCCAGGGACTGGGCTGCCCTTCCCCCCAGCCATGCTCTTTACCATCCTGGCATATTGGGCTGGCTCTCTCCTATCCCCTCTGCCCTCTCCTCACAGGGTCATGTCCACTCTGAATACTCTCAGATGTCCCTGCCTCTGGCTATGCTCTCTCTTTTATTTACAATAAAACTTCTCTTCCACCATATCTAGGACCAGTTACATTCTTTTTTATTTTTCATTCAGAACTCATTACATAGACCAGGATAGCCTTGAACTCACAGAGATCCACCTGCCTCTGCCTTCCATGTGCTATGATTAAAGGCATGCACCATCTTGACTGGCCCATACCTAAGGCTATTCTACCTGGAGGATGGGGGTGACATAAACAAGAAGTACAGATCCTAAAGTGCTGCCCAGCTGCTTTAGTAACAGATGAGACCTGAGCCTACACAGGGTGCTGAACGCAGAAGCCCAGAGAATCCATGTCTCCTGGTAACTGATCTCTCTATGGTTGTCCTAGAGAACGTTGTGGATAAGATGGCTCTTATCCTCATGAGCTGACCACACTTCTATTCTGGAGACACTCATGAGATGCTGTAGCTCTAAAAATATGACCTCTAACCAAGTAGATAGAAAGATCAATGGGGAAGAATGGATTATATACAAGAACATGTTTTAAACTTGGGGGAAACAAACTTATGCCCAGTAGAATCAAGACTCTGAGGTTAGGTGGTTACCTAACTATCTGCTCATTCATCATCTTCCCATTCACCCACCATCCCTTCATCTACCCATTTCTTCATCTACCTACACATTCCTTGTTTCCATTCATTTCTCCATCCTTCATTCACCACACACCCATCCATCCTTCACTTCCATTCCATGAGCAGGTATAGGTGAAGGAAGACAAAGTATGGCTAACTCCACCATGTTCTAACCATGCTCCACACGTTCTCTGAAGCCACTGTGTTTGGGATGACAAAAGTTTGTCCAGGAAGGACTAAGAAGGATGGGCTACCTCTGGGAGAGAAGCAATGTTAAAGGGCAACACATTGGCTGAGCCTGTGACGCTCGTTGGGCCTCTGTGTACCAGCAATCAGATTAGCACTGGAAAAACTAAGGCATTCTCTGATGGAGACTGGCTTCTGGGCCGGGTGATGGTGGTCCACACCTTTTATCTGAGCATCAGACGCGGGTCTCTGACTTCAAAGTCTGCTAGCTAGTTTTCTGTCAACTTGACACAAGCCAGAGTCTATTGAGAAGAACTTCAACCAAGGAAATGTCCCCACTAGATTGACCTGTGGGAAAGCCTGTGGTGTGTTTTCTCAATTAATGATTGATGTGGAGGGCCTAGCTCATTGTAGGTGGTCACCTTGGGCTGGTAGTCCTGGGAGCTGTAAGAAAGCCTGGGAGCAAGCCAGTAAGCAGCACCATGGTCTCTGCTTCTGCTTTGGCCTCCTTCCCTGTTTGAATTCCTGCTCTGACTTCTCTCAGTGATGGTGTGTGATATGGGAATTTTAAACTGAAATAAACTCTTCTCCACACGTTGTTTATGGTTGTCATATTTTATCACAGCAATAGAAACCCTAAGGCAGGTTGGCTCACAGTGGTGACACTGCCTCCAAGGCTGGAAAAGTTGAGATCAAGAGAAAGGCAAGGGGCTGGAGAGATGGCTCAGTGGTTAAGAGCACCGATCGCTCTTCCAGAGGTCCTGAGTTCAAGTCTCAGCAACCACATGGTGGCTCAAAACCCCTGGTGTGTCTGAAGAGAGAAGGACTAGTGGTGGGTACTCATATGCATGAAATAAATAAATAAATCTTTACAAACAAACTCAAAAAAGAGAAAGGCAAGGCTGAGAGATTGCTATGGGGGCACAGACTCCCTCCACCACCACCACCCCCCCCAACCTCATGCCTTGAATCTGGTTACTAGGTTGGATAGCCACTGACACTGACTTCATTGCAAGTACTCCGGTTCCTCCCTGCTGCTTGGGGTCTGTATGATGGAATTGACCCCCAAAGTGTGCTGACAGTACCCAGGAACCATCTGCAGTTGAGCATGCTTTATCGTCGCCCTGACAGCTGTGAATGGACCAGAAGTGTGGTATGTCCAAAGAAGTCTCAAAAGAGGACTGTTAACAAGAGTGTTCTACAGGAGTCTAGGTTTCTCTGGGTGACTTGGTCTGCTAAGTGGAGAGGTAAAATTAGACCTTCTAACAACACCAAGGATGGTCCAGCAGAATCCGTTTAAGAAAGGCCTCACACACACAAAAAATCCCACAAAGTGCTCACACCTACTGTCCCCTGGCCAATCAGAGTTCTCAGACCCACCCACTCCTCCAGTACTGAGTATTCACACCCTCTGCCTCATCTCCTATCAGGGTGCTCACACCAGTTGTCCCCAGCTCCTGTCAGAATGCCGCCCCTATTCCTGTCGCAGAACACTCATGCTCAAATGTCCCTCTTCTGTCCAAGTGTTAACATGTCCTGTCTTCTCTCAGGTCACACAGCACTCATGCTTGCTAGCCCTAGAGGGTCTGCCATGTCTCATGATTGCATCTGTTGGTGGAGGAAGCCTCTGCTCAGCCACATTCCCACCTCCAAAGATCCCTTCAGTTGCTAGTCCTTCAAGATGCTAGCCTCCTGGAGTGTGTGGGTTTATACATGAGTAAACTCCTTGAAGACGCATGTGGAGACTGGAGCGGTTCCCTGTGGAAGAATTTCACATGGGACAGTTCTCAAGGATCAGCCCTCAGTTCTGTCCTTTCACAGGGTGAACAGAGAGCTGCTTGGCCAGACTTTTGGCTCCTGTTAGTCCCAGACAGGCTGTTTACACTGAGGAAGAAGAGGGCCCATCACTAACCCTGCCTAGGCAGACACTGTTGATCCAGCTGATGGCTCTCACCTCTTCATCCACATGCCTTTCATATGGAAGCTCATTGGAGAGCTCTGTAAGATCTTTGCTTATTTTTACAAGGAATCATTTGTCTGTCTTGGAGCTACATCATCTCTAAGGAATTGGGAGTTGATGTCAACCAGGACACTCTTCTCATTGGAATATGCCAAGAATCCTGCCACGGTTGGTTAAGAGTCTGCTCTACCTGTGGGCATTGAGCTTGGGCTGGTGTTGGGGTGATATAAACATAGCTGGTCTCAGGGGCTCCCTGAGCCTCTGGGAGCTTTGACTGAGGTAAGGACTGCCCTCCCTGGCTAGTCCTTTCTGGACCATGAGTATGAACTGGGGATTTTTC